>NC_142596.1:46634463-46945259 GCF_965207765.1 Zootoca vivipara
CTGGAGGTGCCAGGAAAGTGTCCTAGGGCCCTTCCTGGCACACAATGGCAGCACTGGGACCTGATCTTTAAAGAGTCAATCTTCTACCCATGATGGTGGAGACTTATGACAAAGCATGGGTGCAGAGATTGCTAATGCAGTGTCCTTCAGCTGTTGTTGGATTGCAGCTCCTATCATTCCTGGCTGGCACTGACTTGAGCCCAGCAACTTGGCGGGGGCACCTCTTGGCTACTGCTTGGTCTCATGAATCACAAGTTAGCATGGGTAGAAGGTTCAGAAAGGGCAAGCAAAATGATCAAGGGGGTGACACAACTTCCCTAGAAGGAAAGGCTGCAGCATATGAGACTTTTAAGATTAGAGCAGAGGTTTTCAACCTTTTTGAGTCCACGGCTCCCTTGACCAACTATCTGCTTTCTGCGGAGCCCACTTATGTCACCCCTCACCTGCAGAGCTGGCAGCCTCTTACCCTTTTTCAAACACTCTCCCTTGAGGTATGTTTCCTTAGTCCCCCCTCCCCTTTCCTTGGCTCTGGGCAGCCCCAGCTGCCACCACTTATCTCTGAGAGGTGGCACCTTACACTGCCCCACAAGGGTCTGGGAAGAGGATGTCCCCAGCCTTAGAGGCCCAACGGAGACTGACCAAAGGTGAACATGAGGCCAGCACCTTACCTTGAGAGGCAACAGTGGCAGCAGCAGAGCTGCTGCAACAAACAGCTGTGCAAGCCTTTGGGAGACAGAAATGTGAGAGGGCATTAGAGGATGGAGGGAAAGAAAGAAGGACAGAGGCCAGTGTTGCCTGAGGCAGCCCTGACCATCATTCAAGGCACACCAGGGGGCCAGGGCACACTGGTTGAAAACCACTGGTTTAGAGAAAGGCAAGTAAGATAGAGGTTTATAAAATTGTGCATGGCACAGAGAAAGTGGATACAGAAAAGCTTTCTGAGAGCCAGTGTGGTGTAGTGGTTAAGAGCGGTAGACTCGTAATCTGGTGAACCGGGTTCGCTTCCCCGCTCCTCCACATGCAGCTGCTGGGTGACCTTGGGCTAGTCACACTTCTCTGAAGTCTCTCAGCCCCACTCACCTCACAGAGTGTTTGCTGTGGGGGAGGAAGGGAAAGGAAAATGTTAGCTGCTTTGAGACTCCTTAGGGTAGTGATAAAGTGGGATATCAAATCCAAACTCTTCTTCTTCTTTCCTTCTTTCCTCATAACACTAGGACTCATGGACATCCAATGAAGGTGAATGTTGGAAGATTCAGGACAGGTGAAAGAACGTGCTTTGTCAAGCAGTGCATACTATCAAACTCACTCCCACGGGAGACAGTGATGGCCACCAACTTGGGTGGCTTTAGAAGATGATTAGACAAATTAATGGAGGATAAGTCTAGCAACAGCTACCAGCCATTATGGCTGTAGGAGGGGAGAGTGCTATTGTGCTTGGATTCTGCTTGTGCATTTTCCACATGCATCTGGTTGGCCAATGACAGCACAGGCTGCTAGACTAGATGGGCCTTTGGCCTGATCCAGTAGCCTCTTCTTATGTTCTTGCAAGCAAGAAGACCCGTGGATGGGAGATCAGATTTCAGCACCCTGGACAGGTCCTTCTGTCAGGATGATTATTCCCTTTCCTCCCTTGCCAGATCTGACCCTCGGCCTTGTGGTCCTGATTGAGAACTGTCTGCTGGCCACTCTTGGGAACAGAATGCCACAATAGGTGGACTTTTGGCAGCAGTGGCTTATTTGCTGGTGAACAAGGCGCTTCTGCCACTGAGAACTTACCTATTTCAGGTAAGTGCTGCATCAACAGGTGGACTGCTTTTACTTCAGCAGTAAAGCAGCTCGTACTGAGATCATACATAGGAGCTGAAATCTCCTTCCCTTCCTTGTCAGGCCGTGATTCGGGCAGGTGCTTACATGCCCTCCCCCCTCCTCTAGAGTACCCTCCTGTGCAACTAGCCCCACACTTCCCTGGTGGCCCTGAAGTGCATGCCTGATTGCCATCTCCTCTGCTTCTGGGACCCTTGGGAGTGCTGGAGAGCTTGAAGAAGCTGCCAGGAAGCTTTGTGTGGAGATCTTGGATTGTGGGGTAGGGATGCCTGGTTCTGACAGCTCCCCGGGGTCACTGGCAGTGTGGAGATCAGTTGGTGGCTCCTGCTCCCCTTGCTCCTCCTCTAAGAAGATGCAAGTCCCCAAAGTATGGATGAGGCAGGACTGTTGCAGCACTGCTGAGGAGAGGGGAGACTCTATGCCCTAAATCAGGGGTCAGCAAACTTTTTCAGCAGGGACCTCGTGGGGGCCAGACTACATTTTGAAGAAGAAGAAAAATGAATGAATTCCTATGCCCCACAAATAACCCAGAGATGCATTTTAAATAAAAGAGTGCATTCTACTCATGTAAAAACACGCTGATTCCCGGACCATCCGTGGGCCAGATTTAGAAGGCGATTGGGCCGGATCCGGCCCCTGGCTTTGTTTTCCTACCCATGCCCTAAATGGGGGGGGGGGTATTACAGGCAGGGCAAAGGCATGTGTCTAGCACTTCAGCTGTCTGCTGGTGTGCAGCTGCCGGGCAGGAAGCAATATTTCTGCCCCACATGACGCACTGCTACCCGCTCAGCAACTGCCTAAGCATCCCTTCCTGTAAGAGGAATGCCCCCGCCTCTCCTTCAAGAAAACCTCAAGCTAGCAGTCAGGCACTTAATCACCGCATGATCCACGGCTGCCAAAGATCCCTCTAGAGCAGCATCTTTTTCCCTCCAACAGCTGGCCTGGTGATTCCAGGAAGCCCATGAGCAGATGTTGAAGGCACAAGCCCTCTCCTGGTGTTGCTCCCCCTTGACTAGCATATGCGGGGGCACACTGAATCTGAACACAGTAGTTCTGTTCAGCTGTCAAAGTTAATATCATGGTTCATGGAACTCTCCTCCTCTATTAATCTGTCTAATCCCCGTTTAGGGAATAGCTGTCACTGCATTTTTATAACAGGCAAGTCCATGTCTGATCAGCATTCATGGTATGCCCTTCACCATGGGAAAGTCATAAACTACCTAAAAGGTCGCCTCACCTTTATGCACCCAACTGACCACTACAGAAGAGGGCCTCCGGAAGATACCATCTCATCAGGAGTCAACTGCTGTAGAAATTGGGTCTTTAGTGTGGTGGCCCCAGCCCTTTAGAGCTCCATGCCATTACATTTTAGCCAGGCACTGTCTCTGTCACCTTCCCGGCACCTACTGAAGACCATCTCCTTTCAACAAGTCTTGGGATAATGTGAAATAACTAGTTTTCACCACCAAATTCTACTCTTTTTCCTGATGAAAGTCACGTTGGCATGGTACCTGACTCCGGTAAAGCTAGCTAAGATCTATCATAAACAAGATAATAAGTGCTGGAAATGTAAAAAGCAAGAGGGAACTTTCTTCCACATGTGGTGGACGTGCCCCCAAGTGAGAGACTTCTGGGAAAAGATTTATAATGAACTGAAAAAAGTGTTGAAAAACACCTTCGTTAAGAAACCAGAGGCCTTCTTACTTGGGATAACGGGGGATGATATACTTAAGAAAGATGTTACTTTTTTTCTGTATGCCACAACAGCAGCAAGAATATTATTGGCAAAGAATTGGAAGAATGATGAATTGCCAACAGTGGATGAATGGCAGAAGAAACTGATAGAATATATGGAACTGTCTGAGTTGATGGGGAGACTTCGGGATTGGAGTGAAGAAGCAGCGGAAGAAGATTGGAAGAAATTCAAAATTTATTTGAAAAATAAGCGTATAATAGATTGAACCAATAGAAGTGAGGGAGATACAAAGAGGTTGTAGATAATACAAGGGTGTGAAATATGTATTGAAAGAAGATAAGAATAAATTAATAAGTAGATACAGATTGAGTTTATATGGAAAGGTATAAAAGATATAGTAATAAGGTAATATTGAAATAATAATTAGAGTTTATATAAGATTTAGAATTTACTAAGCATGAAAGGTAAAGAACCACAGTAGGAGGAAGTCAATAGATTAGAAATAAGGGTTATAAGCTAGAATTTTTGTTTTTGCATTTTTGTATTTCTTGTATTTTGTATTTTTTTGTGTTTTGTATTTCTTTTTTGTGTTTTGCATTTTTGTATGTTTTTGTTGTTTGAAAAAAATCTTTAATGAATATATTTTTTAAAAAAATGAATGAGACTCACAAAAAAAAAGAAAGTCACGTTGGCCCTCTGGGTGATCGGTTATTGGGTCAAGTTCAATTTTGTGGATAGTAGCCTCTCTCTTTCCCTTGTTCTCAGGTGCCCTCCTGGAATCAGACCTGCAACCTCAACTGAGGCATCAATTTTATTTTCCTCTGTCGGATTTTCCTTCTCTAGTATTTGCTGTGGTTTAGCAACATTTGCTGCTGTCTTTCTCCTTTCCGCTTTCCCCCCCTATGAGCTTTGGATGCGGGCTTACTTGTGTCCAGAGTGGAATCCGTTGGCATCAACTTGTAAAGCTTCTGCAATTGATTTTTTACATCCACAATGAGTTTTCTTCTGCTTCTTTAAGTTTGCATGCCCAGGTGGAGACCCCCTGACCCCAGGCGACACCCAAGTAGAATAATGACCCCAGGCGACACCCAAGTAGAATAATGGCATTAAAATTGGCCACAACTTTATTAAACTTTCAGATGTAGGAAGACCTTGGCTTAGGCATTGGGCGTTTATCCCTCCCAGTCCCCAGCTGAGGATCTAGGGCACATCAGGGTTAACCAATCTGTCTGGGGATTGGGCTGGCTCTGGAAGACGTATGTTTAAGCAGAGAGCCCGCCCCATCACCCATTTAACCGCAACACAGGGGAGTGAACTGACAACCTTGCAGCATATGGTCAATGACTCCCCTCAACACAACCCCTTTAACAGGGAACCCTGGGATCACCACCATGGGGGGGGTGTCACCACTTCAGCCCCCCACCCTCATTTAGGGAAGATAGACTAAAGGATTCCGCCCAAGGCCTAAAACCACCAAAGTTGTGATGTTTTGCTTTGTTGTTCAGGGAGGCTTTTAATGTTTAATAGATTACTGTGTTTTATTTTTCTGTTGGAAGCCGCCCAGAGTGGCTGGGGAAACCCAGCCAGATGGGCGGGGTATAAATAATAATTATTATTATTATTATTATTATTATTATTATTATTATTATTATTATTTAGTTGTTTAGTCATGTCCGACTCTTCGTGACCCCATGGACCAGAGCACGCCAGGCACTCCTGTCTTCCACTGCCTCCTGCAGTTTGGTCAGACTCATGTTCGTAGCTTCGAGAACACTGTCCAACCATCTCGTCCTCTGTCGTCCCCTTCTCCTTGTGCCCTCCTTGACGTTTTGCTACAGGGAAGGCAAAACCTGCCAATGCAGGGAAAATTCCTTCTCGGTCCTTTAATAGCAACCATCGTAAGACTGTAGCATACCTGTAAAGAAGAAGTTAACCTGCAAAAAAAGGCCTAAACGAAGGGAGGGTAGGGTGGGAGAAGCTCTGGAGCTGACTGAGAGATTTCTGGTAGGTTCCACACACACCCCTTTTATGCTTAGAGAGTGGACCCAACCCTTACTTGGTCTGCTCCCCTGGCTACGCCTCCCCAGTTGCAATTGGTTCTTTGAACTGAGGTTTGGCGGGAACCTCAAGGTTCATGACTTGGGGAGGCAGTCCAGGATTGCTCTGCTGGGAGTCACGTAGGATTGTGGGTGCTGCAGGCGGGCACGCATTTGATGTGGAGAATGGTCATTTTCACATTTCTACTTCTCTTCAGCACTTTAGTTTTTTTCTTATACAGTCATGGGCGTAGGCAGGGGGGGCAGGAGGGGGCAGCTGCCCCCCCCTAGAAGCAAAAAATTATTGTATTTTACAGACCATAACCAGCACTTTTCCCCTCCAAAAACTGAAGTGGAAAGGGCTTTGCTTTAGCGAGAGCAGCTCTCCACTTGCTGGGGGGGGCGGGAACACAGCTGTAACAAAAACACATCAAATAAATAAAGCAAAGTGGCTACCGGTACTTAAGCAGTTAAGACAATGGAGCAGAAAATCCCTTCAGGCAAGGTTTGATAGCTGACCAATTCACCCTATTGTTCTTCAGTGGTAGTTGTTAATGAGCATTCAGGGATCACATTAAGAGTTCTATTGGCGATTTAATGAGGGTGCATTGACTAAGGTGGCTCTGCAAGCCTAAAAGGAAATGAATAAGAAAAGGGGGGGGGGGCTGTAGCTTTTGATAGACACAGTTCTGGTTACAGGTAGGTAGCCGTGTTGGTCTGGATCGAAGTAAAATAAAAAAAATTCCTTCAGTAGCACCTTAAAGACCAACTAAGTTTTTATTTTGGTATGAGCTTTCGTGTGCATGCACACTTCTTCAGATAGACACAGTGATGTTTATAAAAAGCAGAGGTGTTCCAGTCTGCCCCTCCTCCTGCATCTGTATACTGTAAATCAGAGGTGGCCACCTCCCAAGAGACTCTGATCTACTCACAGAGTTAAAAACTGGGAGTGATCTACCCCCTTTTGGGGGGGTTCAGGTCAAAGCTGTTGAGTTTTTTTAAGGAAGGGAAGCCCTGTTTTTTTGAGTTTAGGTCAAACTTGTTGAGCTTCTTTTAGGAGGGAGGCCCATTTTTGTTTAGGGCTTCAGGTCATAGTTCAGCTTTTTTTAGGGAGGAGGAAAATTTTGGGTGAGCTTTTTTTAGGGGTGCCAGTGATCTAGCAGTGATCTACCACAGACATCCAGTGATCTACTGGTAGATCACAATCTACCTGTTGGACGTGCCTGCTGTAAATCAAGCAGAGAGAAAGCTGCTTGCAAGGCTCCTGTACAGGCGTCCCAGTATCTTCCTCTTGCTGCAGAGTTCCAGCATCACAGCGTCACCCAGAGGCACCCACAAATGTGAGTGATCCCTCTCTCTATTTCTTCCTTCCTTCCCTCCCTCTTCCGTCCTTAATAAAATACGGGGGGGGGGCAGATAAGCCCCACATAGAAAGCCCATCAACATGGGGGGGTGTGACTCTTTAAAATACAGTATTTACCAGTAATTGGGGGGGGGCACCTAGGCCTCTAGGAGTTGGCTGCTATGCCTAGGACAATTCAAGAAAGCAGATTGATGCATATGCTATGGTAATATATCAATAGAATCATGGAATTGTAGTCGGAAGGGACCACAAGGGTCATCTAGTCCAACCCCCTGCAATGCAGGATCTTTTTCCCAAGGTGAGGCTTGAACCCACGACATGGTTGAAATATTATGCTGATATGCAGCAACACCTCGGAGCTGTCGTGACTGCGGCCGTGCCTTCCCTCGCCCTCGTCCGCCCTGCCACCCCCTCTCGCCTGCCCGACCCTCCCGTCCTCTTACTGCAGAGTTCCAGCATCACAGCATCACCCAGAGGCACCCACAAATATGAGTTATCCCTCTCTCTATTTCTTCCTTCCTTCCCTCTTCCATCCTTAATAAAATACGGGGGGGGCAGAAAAGCCCCACATAGAAAGCCCATCAAAGTGTGTGACTCTTTAAAATACAGTACAGTCGTACCTCGGGTTGCGAATACCTCGGGTTACGAACAACCCGGGTTACGAACTTCACAAACCCGGAAGTATTTTCGCCATGCGCGCGTGTGCAGAAGCGCCGCACGCCTTTGCGCATGCGCAAAGCGCAAAAATAGCAGAAATAGCGCTTTGCGCATGCGCAAAGCGGCGGTTCGGGCCCTTTTCGGGTTACGAACTTTTCGGGTTACGAACTGCGACCCGGAACGGATCGCGTTCGTAACCCGAGGTACCACTGTATTTACCAGTAATTGGGGGGGGGGAGATGCACCTAGGCCTCTAGGAGTTGGCTGCTATGCCTAGGAGTAGGACAATTCAAGAAAGCAGAATGATGCATATGCTATGGTTATATATCAATAGAATCATAGAATTGTAGTCGGAAGGGACCACAAGGGTCATCTAGTCCAACCCCCTGCAATGCAGGAATTTTTTCCTAAGGTGGGGCTTGAACCCACAACATGGTTGAAATATTATGCTGATATGCAGCAACGCCTTGGAGCCGTCGTGTCTGCGGCCGTGCCTTGCCTCGCCCTCGCCCGCCCTGCCACCCCCTCTCGCCTGCCCGACCCTCCCGTCCTCTCCAGCCAAGCAGGGTAGCCGCCGATGCTGCCAGCCCCAGAAGCACAAGGTGGCCGCTGCCGCCGCCACGATATCATCAGGCCAGCTGGCCCTGTAGCCCCGCCCACGTTCCCACTTCGGGGCCCCGCCCCTGAACGACCATGGCTTGCCCCCCCCCTAGTTTTGATCCTGGCTACGCCCCTGTATACAGTCTTTTGGTAACTTCTTTAGCACTTGCCTTTGTCATTTCAGTAATTACCAGCTGGGTTTGTCTAGATGTTCTTTCAATATCTTTTGAATCTAAAGCTCTCTCTTGAATTGTAAAAATTTCCCACTAATGCTGTAAGCAGGCCATTGCTTACTATAAGGAAGTTTTTGGTGAGGGTTAATTCTGAGCAAACCATATGAAGCTGGTCCTGGAGTCCATTGTCTCTCTCCTCTGTTTGTGTGCATATAGAATCATAGAATCATAGAATCATAGAATCATAGAGTTGGAAGAGACCACAAGGGCCATCCAGTCCAACCCCCTGCCAAGCAGGAAACCCCATCAAAGCATTCCTGACAGATGGCTGTCAAGCCTCTGCTTAAAGACCTCCAAAGAAGGAGACTCCACCACACTCCTTGGCAGCAAATTCCACTGCCGAACAGCTCTTACTGTCAGGAAGTTCTTCCTAATGTTTAGGTGGAATTTTCTTTCTTGTAGTTTGAATCCATTGCTCCGTGTCTTCTCCCTCCTCTATATGACATCCTTTTATATATTTGAACATGGTTATCATATCACCCCTTAACCTTCTCTTCTCCAGGCTAAACATACCCAGCTCCCTAAGCCGTTCCTCATAAGGCATCGTTTCCAGGCCTTTGACCATTTTGGTTGCCCTCTTCTGGACACGTTCCAGCTTATCAGTATCCTTCTTGAACTGTGGTGCCCAGAACTGGACACAGTACTCAGGTGAGGTCTGACCAGAGCAGAATACAGTGGTACTATTACTTCCCTTGATCTAGATGCTATACTCCTATTGATGCAGCCCAGAATTGCATTGGCTTTTTTAGCTGCTGCATCACACTGCTGACTCATGTCAAGTTTGTGGTCTACCAAGACTCCTAGATCCTTTTCACATGTACTGCTCTCAAGCCAGGTGTCTCCCATCCTGTATTTGTGCCTTTCATTTTTTTTGCCCAAGTGTAGTACTTTACATTTCTCCTTGTTAAAATTCATCTTGTTTGCTTTGGCCCAGTTGTCTAATCTGTTAAGGTCATTCTGAAGTGTGATCCTGTCCTCTGGGGTGTTAGCCACCCCTCCCAATTTGGTGTCATCTGCAAACTTGCTCAGGATGCCCTCAAGCCCATCATCCAAGTCATTGATAAAGATGTTGAACAAGACTGGGCCCAAGACAGAACCCTGTGGCACCCCACTAGTCACTACTCTCCAGGATGAGGAGGAGCCACTGATGAGCACCCTTTGGGTTCGGTCAGTAAGCCAGTTACAAATCCACTGAATGGTAGCATTGTCTAGCCCACATTTTACCAGCTTCTTTACAAGAATATCATGGGGCACCTTGTCAAAGGCCTTGCTGAAATCAAGATAGGCTACATCCACAGTGTTCCCTTCATCTACCAGGCTTGTAATTCTGTCAAAAAATGAGATCAGATTAGTCTGACATGACTTATTTTTCAGGAACCCATGCTGACTTTTAGTGATCACAGAGTTTCTTTCTAGGTGCTCACAGACTGTTTGCTTAATGATCTGCTCTAGAATCTTTCCTGGTATTGATGTCAGGCTGACTGGGCGGTAATTGTTTGGGTCCTCTCTTTTCCCCTTTTTGAAAATAGGGACAACATTTGCCCTCCTCCAGTCTGCTGGAACTTCGCCTGTTCTCCAGGAATTTTCAAAGATTATTGCCAGTGGTTCTGAAATCACCTCTGCCAGTTCTTTTAATACTCTTGGATGTAGTTCATCTGGCCCTGGAGACTTGAATACATCTAAACTAGCCAAGTATTCTTGTACTACCTCCTTACTTATTCTGGGCTGTGTTTCCCCTGCTGAATCATCTGCTCCATATTCTTCAGGTCGGGCGTTGTTTTCTTTCTTGGAGAAGACTGAGGCAAAGAAGGCATTGAGGAGTTCTGCCCTTTCTCTGTCCCCTGTTTGCATTTCACCATCTTCTCCTCTGAGTGACCCCACTGTTTCCTTGTTTTTCCTTTTGCTACGGACATACCCATAAAAGCCCTTTTTGTTGCTTTTAACCTCTCTAGCGAGCCTGAGTTCATTCTGTGCTTTAGCTTTTCTGACTTTGTCTCTACACGTGCTGGCTATATGTTTGAATTCCTCTCTGGAGATTTCCCCCCTTTTCCATTTTTTGTACATATCCCTTTTAAATCTTAACTCAGTCAAAAGTTCTTTAGATAGCCAGCCTGGCTTCTTTAGGCACCTTCCATGTTTCCGTCTCATTGGTATTGCCTGAAGTTGTGCTTTTAATATCTCCCTTTTAACAAACTCCCAACCATCATGAACTCCCTTCCCTTTTAGTATTACTGTCCATGGGATTTCACCCAGCGTTTCCCTAAGTTTTCTGAAGTCGGCTTTCTTAAAGTCTAGAATTTGGACCTTAGTATGCTTGGTTGCTCCTTTCCGCTGGATAATAAACTCCAGAAGAGCATGGTCACTCCCACCTAATGATCCTGCCACTTCTACCCCACTAACCAAGTCATCACTATTGGTTAGGACCAGATCTAAAATGGCTGATCCTCTTGTTGCTTCTCCCACTTTCTGGACAATGAAGTTGTCTGCAAGGCCAGTGAGGAATCTGTTCGACCTTATGCTCTTGGCTGAGTTTGACATCCAACAAATATCAGGATAGTTGAAATCCCCCATTACTACTATCTCACTTCCTTTTGAATGCTTGGCCATCTGTTCCAGGAAGGCATCATCTGTGTCCTCAGTTTGGCTTGGGGATCTATAGTAAACTCCCACAATGAGATCACTGTTGTTTTTCTCTCCCTTAATTTTGACCCAGATACTCTCAATTTGGCTTTGAAGTTTTAAATCCTGGATCTCTTCACAGGTATACATATCCCTAACATATAAAGCTACTCCTCCTCCTTTCCTGTTTGGTCTATTTCTCTTAAATAGATTGTATCCCTCTATTACTACATTCCAGTCATGAGACTCATCCCACCAGGTTTCAGTGATGCCTATTATGTCATATTTAGTTTGCTGTACCAAGAGCTCAAGTTCATCTTGTTTATTTCCCATGCTCTGTGCATTAGTATACAGACATTGAAGACCATTGATCATTCCCCCATGTCTCTTATTTAAGGATATTTTCGTCCCACCACTAGGTCTGCATGCTGCTTGCTCCATTTGGTCCTTGACATTTGGATGATCATCTTCAGCATTTGATAGACTCCTACCTTCAGGACCACTGTCTCCCTCCCCCACATAAGTCAGTTTAAAGCCCTCCTGATGAGGTTTTTGAGTTTTGTGGCAAAAACATTCCTCCCAACTTTTGTGAGGTGCAGTCCATCACTTGCCAGAAGTCCATCTTCAAGAAACTGCAGACCGTGATCTAGGAATCCAAACCGTTCCTGTTTGCACCATTTGCGAAGCCAGTTGTTCACTTCCCCTATTTTTCCCTCTCTCCCTGGGCCATGTCGTTCAACTGGGAGGACAGAAGAGATGACAATTTGTGCATCTAATTGCTTCAACTTCCTGCCCAGAGCCTCATAATCATTTTTGATCTTCTGTAAGCTATGGCTTGCAGTGTCATTGGTTCCCACATGCACCAAAAGGAAGGGGTATTTGTCGGTGGGTTTTATGATTCCTTGCAGCCGTTCTGTTACATCTTTGATCTTGGCCCCAGGTAGACAGCACACCTCTCGAGACATCTTGTCAGGCCCACAGATCACTGCTTCTGTACCCCTCAGTAGGGAATCCCCTATCACCACTACACGCCTCTTCATAGGCTTGGTTGGGATTCTTCCATGTGCTGTCCCTTCCAAGGTTACCTGCATATTCCCGGAGGACTGACTTTGCTGCTCGTCTTCATATTCCTCATCAACTGTGGTGAGGGAGAGATCCTCAGGTGGAGTCTGTTCCTCGTCTTCCATGAGCACTTCAAAACGGTTGTGTAATTCTAAGCACTCAGAGCGATCCCTGGGCCTTCTACTTCTATGAGTCACGTTCCTCCATACATCTGGCTGCTGTGTTGGGGAACTGACCTCCTCCTCAGGGAGATCCCCTGTCTCCTCCTTGGTGCAGACAGTGTGCTCTGCTGCATCCAAGAAAAGCTCCAGCTCTTTAATTCTCTGGAGCGTAGATACACGCCCCTGAAGCTGCTGCACCTTCTCTTCCAGAAGGGCAACCTTGTTTTCTAGTAGGGCAACCAACTTGCAATTGTTGCAAGTGTAGCTACCCACATCCTTTGGCAAGAAAACAAACATTGCACAGGAATTGCAGGTGACAACGGTTGTTCCCTCCACCTCCATCTTGAAAACCTTGAAGTCAAGGGGGAAAGAGGAAGAGGCCTAGGTCCCCCCTAACAAACGTGTGAGACTTGCTGCCCTAGATCAAAAAGATGGGTCAAACTGCACTCCAAGCTCTGACTAGCTCCGCCCACAGCTAATCACCTGTCCCTCCTGACTCACACTTCTAGGTGAAAGGTCACAGCCAGAAACAAACAAGGTCACAGCCAGAAACAAACACCCACACAAGCCTGGACAGTCACCCAAATCCAAGAGGCAGCAGCCCTAGAAAACCAGCACAAGCACACAAACAAGTAAGAAAACAAATAAGCACACAAACTTACTCACACACAGCCCCAAAAGACAAAGCCACAAAACCTACAGAGTGTCTCCCAAGCTCAGCTCACCTTGAAATGGCTTGTTGTCTGGGTGGGCTTTTACTGAGCTGAAAAGACTGCCGCTGTATAAGCTCATTGGTTTGCGCCAATTTATTTCGCAAATTGCCCCTGTTTATGTCCTCTGCCAATGCCAATTCTAGGGCCAAATTTATTGAAGGACTTGTATTCCTAGGTTCTTGCATGTCCCATTTAAGATTCATTGACTATTCCAAAGCAGGAAGTATAGGGGATACTTCATCTTGTATCAGCTTGCTCGACGCTTTTTTACTCTCCTGAAGGAAAAACTGTGAATTTACTTTGTCTTCTCCGAGGTTCAGGAGAGCTACTTGTAAAGTTTGGAATAATTCCCAGGGCTCTATATGCCTTCGTTGTGTACATTACATTGGTCAACTACTCAGGGAGAGAATGTAGCAAAGCCTTAAGCCAGGGGTTCCCAAACTAAGGCCCAAGGGCCGGATGTGGCCCAATTGCCTTCTAAATCCGGCCCACGGATGGTCTGGGAATCAGCATGTTTTTACATGAGTAGAATGTGTCTTATTTAGAATGCACCTCTGGGTTATTTGTGGGGCGTGCCTGGTATTTTTACATGAGTAGAATGTGTCCTTTTATTTAAAATGCATCTCTGGGTTATTTTTTGGGCATACAAATTCGTTCATATTTTTTTTCAAAATATAGTCCGGCCCCCACAAGGTCTGAGGGACAGTGGACCGGCCCCCTGCTGAAAAGGTTTGCTGACCCCTGCCTTAAGCCTTAAGCTTGTGCAGAGTCCCACAAAGAGTGCTTCCTTGAATGTCATTTAATTTGCTCTTCTCAGCCAGGATTGTCTATCCTCTGACAGGCAGCATAGGAGCACATGAAGCTGCCTTTCCCCAAGTCAGGATATTGCTCCATCTAGCCCAGTAAATTTGACCCTGACTGGCAGCAGCTCCCAGTCTCTCCCAGGCCTACTTAGAGACACCACGGATTGAACCTGGGAGCCAGGATATTGCTCCATCTAGCCCAGTAAAGTGGAGAGGGGTTAATTCTTCCATTTCTTTTCCTCCTCACCTTAAAAGTAAAACACTGACTCACCCGGTGTTTATCCCAGTGCTTCTCCTACCCCAGCAGTTTTCTCCACAGTTTCTCAGCTTCGGTTTTCTCATCTGGTAAGTTGCAGTTAGTGCAAATGCTTGAGACTGGCAAGATAACAAAGAAGTAAAACAGGCATCCCCAAACTGTGGCCCTCCAGATGTTTTGGCCTACAACTCCCATGATCCCTAGCTAACAGGACCAGTGGTCAGGGATGATGGGAATTGTAGTCCAAAACATCTGGAGGGCCGAAGTTTGGGGATGCCTGAAGTAAAATGACAAAATTAAAATTGTGAAATAGTGAGAGCAGCTGCATTGCCTTTCCTCAGAGGTTGGCAGCCGTCTTGATGCTGCCTCAACCGTTCCTCATCAGGCTTGGTTTGCAGACCCCTGATCATCTTGCCCCCCCTCCTCTGCACACCTTCCAGCTTGCCAATACCCTTCTCAAACTCCAGGTGTGGTCTGACCAAGGCGGAATAGAGCAGTACTATGACTTCCCTCTCATGGTTTTGAACATTTCAGGGCTGTGTGCCTGCTTTATAATTGCATTTCTCATTTTTGTAACCCATCCTGGCACCTTCTGGTGATCAGTTAATCTGGGCAAATAACCTGCCATCAAATATGAAGGGACTAACATGTACCACCGCTACAGAGGCCCCCGCCATGAAGCCTTTGAGCAGAACCATCGCACTATGTCTCCCGTCCCTGCTTTATTAAGTGTTACTTTCTCAGCTCATGCAGCAAAATAATTTGATGCTTCCCTGTCGCGGAAGCAGGAGCCCTCGCCTGGCTTAATAATCACATCAAACAAAAGAGGGCATCCTCTCCGCGCGCACACACACACACACCTAACAATGACACTCCCACCTCCTCCACTTAATCATCAGGCTGATTATCCAGACTACACTGCCGCTTCCATATGACTGAAGATTTATGAGGAGATTAAGCAGAAAAAAACCCAGCCAGCCATGCGGCTGCTGCCACCCAGAGCGTGTGCCCTCGCCAGCACTCAGGAAGCCCGTTGGCAGGTGACATCTTACTTGTCCCTCCCCCCCCCCTATCTCCTCGCACATCAGTTCTGCTCTCCTGTGGGAATCGATGTGGGAGTCGGAGGAGGCAGCTAGCATGAGGCTCGCTTCCCACGAGGGACGGGGGGAGCAACTCGATTCCGTTTGCATTTTAAAGGCGAACCTGCTTAGCTCGCAGCTTCCAGGACAGCACAGGAAACCAAAATGCAGGCATCCTTAGAAAGCTGCCCTTCTCGGGAAGGAAGAAGACCAATAAAGAATGAGGGAAATGCACTTGTACTGTAGCAAATATCATGGGCAAAATGGAGAGACATAAAATATGGATTGTTGAATAATAGGCAGTTGAAAAGGTTGATAATAGGACGCATGGAGGGGGAAGCGGGAAGTCCAGAGATTTGGAGAAATCTCTAAATAGGGATTTGTATTGTTATAATTCTATACTTGCAAAATAAAATAAAATTTATATTAAAAAAGAAAGTGAGACAAGGAGTCAATAAAAGAAGGCAAGCAAGAAGGAAGCAAGGAAGCAAGGAAGCAAGGAAGCAAGGAAGCAAGGAAGCAAGGAAGGAAGGAAGGAAGGAAGGAAAGAGAGAGAGAGAGAGAGAGAGAGAGAGAGAGAGAGAAATCTGCCCTTCTCCAGATCTTGAAATGCAGTTCTCCGGCTAAGGAATGTGTTCAAAAATGCAGATACTAGTGTAAAGTGTTATTTTTCTTAAAATAATAATAATAACTGTATTGGTGAAAATAACAAACATGCATTACGGTAGGGGAAATTGCTTTGAAAAATTCTCTACACCGTGGTACCTCCGGTTGCGAATGGGATCCGTTCCGGAGGTCCGGCCGAATCCCGAGTTTTCGCAACCTGAGGATCACTGCTCTGTGCATGCACACACGGCATAACCCGAGGGTGACATAACCAGAGGTGCTACTGTATTAGAAAAAAATGCATACAAAAATATGAATTTACATTTTGAACTAAAGTGCTCATGGATTTTCATGAGGACCTGTGTATCTCTCTCTCTCTCTCTCTCTCTCTCTCTCTCTCTCTCTCTCTCTCTCTCTGTGTGTGTGTGTGTGTGTGTGTGTGTGTTTGTGTGTTTTAAAAAATGTTCTCCTTCTCAAGTAGGGTCTTAGCCCAAAATGAAGGTGCTTCCTTGAATGTCATTTTATTTGCCCTTGTCAGCCAGGATTGTCTATCACAGGCATCCCCAAACTGCGGCCCTCCAGATGTTTTGGCCTACAACTCCCATCATCCCTAGCTAACAGGACCAGTGGTCAGGGATGATGGGAATTGTAGTCCAAAACATCTGGAGGGCCGAAGTTTGGGGATGCCTGGTCTATCCTCTGACAGGCAGCATAGGAGCACATGAAGCTGCCTTTTCCTGAGTCAGGATATTGCTCCATCTAGCCCAGTAAAGTTGACCCTGATGGGCAGCAACTCCCAGAGACACCAGGGATTGGACCTGTGACCTTTTGTATGTGAAACAGATGCTCTTCTAGTGAGCTATGGGCCCCTTCCATAGCTCTGGCACAAGGTAGGTTCCATCTGTCCAGGGTTGTCTCAGACAGTCTTTCTCATTCCTTTCTACTGGAGGTGCCAGTGATTAGATGTTGGATCTGGTTTGTACAGAGAATTTGCTCTGCTACTGAGCTGTGGATTCTTTCCATATCTCTTGGCTATGAATGAGGTATGATTTACACACACACACACACACACACACACACACACACATACCACACTTTCAAAAAAAATTGTAATCATTATGCACAGAAATGGAGAGAGGAGCAGGTTCCAACCAAGGAAAAGTGGCTTTTGAAAGTAATGGACTATGCAGAAATGGCAATGCTGACAGTGAAATTAAGAGATCAAAATGATGGACATTCTGTAGAAGAATCGAGGCCTTTCGTGGTCTATTAAAAAAAATTGAGATAAAAGCAGTGGGGGAAAATGATTAATTGTAGTAGAGAAACTTTTTGTAATGGATAAAAATATGATGCAGTAGAAAGGGTTCGTGTAAAAACGCTTCGGAGGTGAGAGTGGGAAGTCAACTTATTTGCTATGAAGATTATTCTGAAAACGTTTGAAATTTCAAATTAACAAAATTCTACATCAAAATAAAATAAAATACAATCATCACCATCACTATCATTTTATTAGTATTCCGCCTTTCCGTCGTTAAAAAAATGCTCAAGGCGGCTTACAACATGACAAGAATTGCCAACATAACAAAAGTCATAAGCGATAAATAAAACACATCAAAAAGTACACAGCCAAATGGAAAACAATCTCCACATAAATCATAAAATCTAAAACTAAGAATACAGCATTAATATCAATCACAATTTAAAATGACACAGATAAAAATTAAAAAACAATTTAAGAAACAAAAACAAAAACGGAGCCCTCTCTGTCCAGCAGCAGCAGCAGCACCAGTCCTTTGTGGAACTTGTCAGGCCCCGCCCCAAGCCAAGTGAAGAGAGGCAGGGCAAGGCCCTTCAGGCTCCCAATATCATTCCCCCCCCCCCACCTACAGTGTGGAATGGTAGAGTCTACTGCCACCCACTTCAATACTCTACCACCTTCTTCCCCTGGATAAATCAGTCCTGCCTATGATCTCATCCTTCAGTCTTGGTCCTCGTGAGGAGGACACAACCTTGCTTTTGCAACGAGAGCCAACCAAGGACAGGGCGTGCAATATTCATGAGGCCATCTGCCATCCTGTGCTGTAGGATACTGCAAGAAACCTACCCCCTTAAAAAACAAAACAAAAAACCCCCATCATCCTCATTGCCAACATGCAGAACAATTAGAGCAAGTGAGTCGATTACCTTTTATTGAACCAACTTTCCTGCTAAAAATTGTTGTTGTTGTTGAGTCGTTGAGTCGTGTCCGACTCTTTGTGACCCCATGGACCATAGCACGCCAGGCACTCCTGTCTTCCACTGCCTCCCGCAGTTTGGTCAAACTCATGTTCGTAGCTTCGAGAACACTGTCCAACCATCTCGTCCTCTGTTGTCCCCTTCTCCTAGTGCCCCTGCTAAAAATAATGCAAGCCAAATTCTCTGTGTGTTTAAATGTCAATGTCCATATACTTTCATGGGTGATTCCATGCACTTGTGACTCTCAGAACCCCACAGGCATCTAGTAGGTTATTGTAAGAACAGGATACAGGATTACATGGACCATTGACCACCAGGCTCTTCCTGTGTTCTTAATATTAGAGGCAGTGTGTCTCTGGCCAGTCGTCACTGTAGATCACAGGGTAGCTGGCACTCATGTCCTGCTTGTGGGTTTCCCAGAGGCATTAAAACAGGAGATATAGCTCAGTCAGCAGAACACAAGACTCGTGATCTCAGGGTTGTGGGTTCAAGACCCATGTGGGGCAAAAAATTCCTGCGTTGCAGGGGGTTGGAGTAGATTGCCCTCAGGGTCCCTTCCAACTCTATGATTCTATGGTTCTTTGATCTGGTTGGCTGTTGTGAGAACAAGATGCTGAATTAGGTGGGCTTTTGGTCGGGTCCAGCAGGGCTCATCTTATTACTCTGATATCTCATACTCATCAACTGCCCTGGAAAACATGGGACGCCCAGTTTTTCCCCCACAAGAACACAGAGCCATTTGGGGCACCTCACTCTCTTGCGATTTTGGGCTGAGATCTACTGTAACCCCCAAAAAGCTTTTTATTATCCTCAGGTCCGTGATCTTGCGAGGCACCACAAAATGTGTATTTTGGGGCACCGTGCCCAAAAGAAGCTTTTTCTGACCCACGTGAATCGTGCAGGATTTCAGACATGGTAGATGATGTCTCTGATTTGGGCAGTGTCGTGTTGGATGGTAGGATACCTTTGCCAGGCAAAGGACAGCATGCCACTTCATAAGATCAACCCAAGCATTTCTGTATGGCCAGTTAGTCATCCTGATATTGCCTAGTCCTCCATGTAAATAGCATATTAGAGGGTCAAAGGGCTCTTTTAAGCAGCTAGGTGCTCTGTTCATGTGTGTATAGAAGAAGAAAGGAGAACAAGGTGGAGAAAGCTTAGAAAGGGAATCCTTTTTACCTCTTTCATCCTGTTCTGGAAGGAACCACCCTAAACCACCCTGTTTAGGAAAGCTTTTAATGTTTGATGGATTTCTGTATTTTAATGTTTTGTTGGAAGCCGCCCAGAGTGGCTGGGGAAACCCGGCCAGATGGGCGGGGTATAAATAAATATATTATTATTATTATTATTATTATTATTATTATTATTATTATTATTATTGAAAACCAGATCAGCTGGAGGTAGGCTCCCAGCGGGTGACGGGGAGGGGTTAGGGTGCCAGACTGTTCTGATCTCAGTTGGCTGCAATTTCAAATCCATTTCCTCTTGTCAGAGGCAAAGAAGGGGATAGGAAGAACAACGCTGATTCCCTGGGCACATTTGGGAGGAAGCGCAGGAGGGCTAGGAAAGAAAGAAAGAAAGAAAGAAAGAAAGAAAGAAAGAAAGAAAGAAAGAAAGAGAGGGAGGGAGGGAGGGAGGGAGGGAGGGAGGGAGGGAGGGAGGGAGGGAGGGAGGAAGGAAGGAAGGAAGGAAGGAAGGAAGGAAGGAAGGAAGGAAGGAAGGAAGGAAGGAAGGAAGGAAGGAAGGAAGGAAGGAAGGAAGGATTCTCTAGTGTAAATCAGGTTTGGGTAGAGGGGCTGAGAAAAATTAAAAGATAGAATGGGGAATGGACAGAGGAGGACAAAGGCATGAAAGTAAGGTTGTGGGACCATGACTACTTTGAAGCAACAAATATGAATGGTGGGGAGAAAAAGCAGTGTGGTATCTCAGCTAAAGCATCCATAACAAATGGCCATCCAACCTCTGCTTAAAAGCCTCCATGGAAGGAGAGTCTACCACCTTCCAAGGGAGAATCTCCCACTGTCAAATAGCAAACTTGCAAAGTTTACCTGACATGGAAAGAGGCTGCAGAACAGAGCTGCAGAACATTTTTTATAGATGAAGATGCAACCTATTCAGGGCCATTACACTCGGCACACATCTTTTTCTATAATGCGTCCAGTCCTATGTAACCCTGTGCTGTGTTTCCCATGACATTGTGGCAATGTTCCAGTTTCCATTCTTTGACATTCCAGCAAAGAACACCCCGTTCCTTTAAACAAGGTAGGAAAAGTCTCCCTTAAGAGACCAGGCGTCGGGGGCTCTTCAAAGCCACAAGAGCCCCACTCCAGAGCTGGACACCCGAGGCCCCATGCTGCGCTCCTGTCACACTCGTGTGGGGTCTATTTTGGGGTTGGCTGTTTTGGAAACGGGACCGGGAGAGAAGCTGCGAGACCAGGCAAGGAGGTTGCTTAGCAACCCACGATGAGAAGCGATGTTACCAAAGGCAATAATGTGCTGTGTGCTTTTGCTATAGGGAGAGGGGGGAAATAATTTGAAATAACCCTCTCTCAGAGAGTCATTAATTCCTCTGTGTCTCTGGGCGTCTCCTTCTGTTTGATTTCCTCACTCTGTTGCAGTTCAGTGCTGTGCACATTTACTCAAAACTAAGCCCCGCTGTGTTCAGCTGGTCCTGTGCCTAAGCTGAAATGACTCACTGTTTCTCGCAAACTTTTTTGGCATCGCCGGAAAAACTACCTCCAGATTCTCTCGCCGCTGCCGACGCCCTCCCCCCCCCCCAAAAAAACATTTTTTCAGCACCCCTTGGAAAAAAATGTTGAATTCATCTGTTTAAATTGCCCTCGCTTCTGATTGCCCTTGCTTGCCACCCATGGCCTCATCATCTCACAGCCACATCCAATTGGCTGCGTGGCATCTTTCCGTTTGCTGTGTGATCCCTGATTGGATGGGATTGTCCATGTGACCAAAACAAGAAAAGAGGAAGAGCCAGCCACCTCTTGAGCAAACCATGCTACCAAACAGAGAAAATTTGGTTCAGGGGTCTCAGAGCTTAATGGATGGTGGCAGGAGCCTTTGGAATCTTGAGACAGTGCCATAGGTATTAGTGATGAAATGGTTGCAGTGGCATAAATCAAGAGTGACTGCCATTTCTGAAAGAGCGTAATAAGGAGAGTCCTGCTGGATGAGGCCAATGGCCCATCTAGTTCAACATAGTTAGGGTTGCCAGACTGAATAGTGGACAGGACTTCTGTGCCTTTAATTACCCTGCTCTCTTTTGATTTTAATTTCCAAGCAAAGGGTCTGCTGGTTTCTCTTTAAGGTTTCCAGACTCAAAAGAGAGCAGGGCAATTAAAGGCACAGAAGTCCTGTCCACTATTGAGTCTGGCAACCCTAAACATAGTAAGGGCGGAGAGAATGCTTTCATGTCACCCTGTTGTCAAATTCCATATAGTAGTATGTAGTTCAAAAGAATATTATCCTCAAAAATTTTTTTAATATAATCCACTGTTTTCTCCCAAAACATAGTAAGTATACGCCATTGTAAACAAAAAACAAAAAAAACCACACATGGATTTTAAAAAGCATGATCCTTATTCCACCTCCAACAAAATGCTGTCTTAGACAACCCTCACTTTCTGCTTTCACATATCTCTTGAGCACTTTTTCTATGCCAACAGGCCTTTGCAGCTGATCACATTTTGAAAAATATATGTGTATATATTATTCATTTTCGATGCCATCCACCAACAAGTGAATTCGGGTCTTCAGTGTTTACTTCTGTTGAGAACAATACTCGGGGAGGGCCAGAGTGACCCAGCAGCCAGTGCACTTAAATGCAACAAGTCTCTCTGAAAGCTGGTATGAAAGCTGGCTGCATTAAGAGTCTCCACCACAATGTTAATAGAAGAGGGGAGGGAAACGTCAGAACCTCAGATGCATCTGACTCTGTTCACCTCTTTTCCAGTCCCAGGTTGACAACCAGCCATAAGAACCTCAGAAGAGCCTGTTGAATCAAGCCGTTGACCCATCTATTACAGCATCCTGTTCTCACAGTGGCCAACCAGATGCCTATGGGAAGCCAGAGAGCAGGATTTGAGCACAAGAGCCCTTTCCCCCACCTGTGGTTTCCAGATACTGGTGTTTGGAAGCAGTGTTGCCTTCAACGGTGGAGGTAGAACTGAACCATTTTGTTTGTTTGTTTGCTTGCTTGCTTGCTTGCTTTATTTTGCAACTCAAAGCAACTTACAACTAAACCCAAAGTGACTTTCAACCAATGCCTAGCAGACACTGATAGCCCTCTCCTCCATTAATTTATCCAGTCCTCTTTGAAAGCCTTCCAAGTTGTTGGTCCTGTGGAAGCGAGTTCCATCGTTTAACTATGCCCCATGTGTATAACATCTAGCTTGGCCCTTTGTAATGCCCATAATAACAACTATACTGATAAAGATGTTGGATTTGAAGATTTCCTTAGTCCATAGGTGGCATAGGTGGCCTTTGGTTCTGTGAATGGGACAGAATTCTAGCCCTTACCCAAAGCACCCCCACTTCTTGCACAGCAAGGGAAATTTGATTTGTTCAAATGTACAATTTAGAATTTACTGTTGCTTAGTGTGATGGTGGTGGGTAGCAAGCCTCCTTGTTAGCATGTGAGGGAGTCTCTGGAGTTAAAAGCTGCTGCTGAAAAGTGGACACCTATTTAACTTTGTGTTTGTAACCACTAATAGAACTTATGCATGTCCTGATTTTAGAGCTGCACAAAACCCCTAACCTCCTTGGACCTTTCTTTACAAAAGGAGTGAGCTATTGCATGGACAGGCAGAGTCCCCGAACCCCCAGGTGACCCCCTGAGCAGAATAAAGACGCAGGACAACGTGCTATGGGATTCAAATTGGCCACAACTTTATTAAGATTCAGATGTAGGGGGACCTTGGCTCAGGCATTGGGCGTTATCCTTCCCAGTCCCCAGCCGGGCTTCTGGGAGGCTTCGGGGTTATTCACATGTATGGGGATTGGGGCTGGCTCTGGAGAACATATGTTCAAGCAGAGGGAGCCCGCCCCCTGTTCACCGCCGCTGGTAGGGGGAAGTGATGACACCTATTGGCATGGTCAAGACTTCCCCCAATACCCCAATCTTGTTGTCACAAAGGGGGTGATGTCTCCGCCTCACGCCCCCCCCTCTAGGAAAATTGCCAAAGAATTCCACCCAAGGCCTGACACTGCCAAAGTTGTGACGTATTGCTATGGGAAAGGCGAAACCTGCCAATGCAGGAAAATTCCTTTCCGACCCTTCAACAGTGGCCTTGACCCTGTGAACCTGTAGAGAAAAGGTTAACCTGCAAAAGAACTTGAATGAGGGTGTGGAGGGTAGGAGAAGCTCTGGAACCAACTGGTGCTTGGAGGTAAGATTCAAATTCTACTGTGTGAGTTGGACAGTCCCTCCCTTTACCTGGCCATCCCCTGGCAACACCTCCCCAGGCAGGATTGGACGCTAGGCTTGGGTAGGCGGAGACCCCTGGCATCCTACCTGGGAAGGCGGTGCCAGACCCAAACTACCAGGGAGTCGCCTCTGGGATCAGGGGGCTGCGTGCCACCATGCAAAAGTCACCCCCCATCGATGTGTGGAGCGGTCATTAGGTGACACCCATAGAGAGAAAGCCATTTGATGATCAGGAGTTATGAAGTAGTCAAAGGTGCTTTTTTCCCCTCCCCGCCAATCCCATTTTAAGAAGCATTTTTGAGGTCTTGCTTCAGTCAGCAGAGTTATTCCTGCCTACCCTGTTAGTCCATGAATGGGAAGAGGCCCTTTCTCTTATCTGTCCTGAGTCTTCCAACATTCAGCAGAAAATGAGACTGGACCGGAAAAGAGTCCAGCCTTGCCCCTCCTCCTCATCAACGGACGGGGAGGCAACAGCACCAGCTACTGCCCCACAATGTCATGAACTGGCAGGACTGGGACTGTGACCCACTGGGGCAAGCCGGGGGTGGGAAAGGAGAGGTTGGGGTTGCAGAAAGTATACACAGGATGACAAAAGAAGTTTCAAGGGGATCAGTTTGCAGGGACCAGAAGAGAAGGACACCTCCTCTACAAACAAGGTGGGCTCTGAGGTGTAGGGAACAGCGGGAGAGATGGTCTGGAAGGCTGAGGCAGGCAAGGGCCCACAGCCCAGCTCCTTGACTAGCCAGGTGGGGCTTGTTAGCTCTGGGAGGAGGTGTGTGATTCCGCAGCTGAAGTAGGATCAGGGCAGGTGAGGCTCCCATGCCTCATCAAGCCGAGTTGCTGCATTCAGCATGCAATGAAAGCAGAGGTGAACGTCTGTGTCTGCCATAGCTGCCAAGTTTTCCCTTTTCTCGCGAGGAAGCCTATTCAGCATAAGGGAAAATCCCTTTAAAAAAGGGATAACTTGGCAGCTATGGTGTCTGCTCAACTTTCCACATTCCACTTTCCATAGCTTAGATATTCCAGGGAGGTCTTTGGGACTGTGCTTGTGCAGGATTGACCTCCAAGTGCCCTGGTCCCTGGAGCAGCTGCAGAGGCAGAAAGCTGGCCTGATGGGACTTTGGACCTGTTGGCATGCCAGCATGTGCCATGGGGTCATGTACTAGCTGCCAGGTTCAGGACACACTTACAAAGAGAAGCTCTTTACACTTCTCCTCTCGTCAGAGCAGAAGGAACAGTTGGCATCTAATGAAAGGCAGTGAGAGATTTTACTTTCCTGGGTTCCTTGATCACTGCAGATGGTGACAACAGTCACGAAATTAAGAGACGCCTGCTTCTTGGGAGAAAAGTAATGACAAAGCTAGACAACATCTTAAAAAGCAGAGACATCACCTTGCCAACAAAGGTCCGTATAGTTAAAGCTATGGTTTTCCCAGTAGTGATGTATGGAAGTGAGAGCTGGACCATAAAGAAGGCTGATCGCCGAAGTATTGATGCTTTTGAATTATGGTGCTGGAGGAGACTATTGAGTGTCCCATGGACTGCGAGAAGATCAAACCTGACCCTTCTTAAGGAATTCAGCCCCGAGTGCTCATGGAAGGACAGATCCTGAAGCTGAGGCTCCAATACTTTGGCCGTCTCATGAGAAGAGAAGACTCCCTGGAAAAGACCCTGGTGTTGGGAAAGATGGAGGGCACAAGGAGAAGAGGACGACAGAGGACGAGATGGCTGGACAGTGTTCTTGAAGCTACAAACATGAGTTTGACCAAACTGCGGGAGGCAGTGGAAGACAGGAGTGCCTGACGTGCTATGGTCCATGGGGTCACGAAGAGTCGGACATGACTAAACAACAACAATGAAAGGTAATCATGTTTAAGGATACATGTTTAATGTAGGAGAGGCTGGGGCAATGTAAAGAAGAACTGAGGAGGCAGAACAAAGTGTCTATCGTGCACTGTGATTTTTTGAGAGGTGGCGTACTGAGACCTTTTCAGGCACCATGATCAGGGGTGATGGGTGCTGTGGTCTAGCAAAATCTCAAAGGCACCTCAAACATAGGCATTTCATTGATGGCATTGCCAGCTCAGCCAGTTGGCCAAAATCCTGCCCCTTCCAATTTCTACTCTAGGTGACTTCTTTAACTTCAGGGACCCATTCCCTATTGGGCTCTTTCCCCTTCCATGCCTTTGTAGTACAAGCTCAAAATCTACAATGAAGGTTGTTCCACAAGCACCACCAGAGAGACTACAGAAATGTAATTAATGTGCTCGAAAAGTACCGTTTGCTTCCTCCTTATTCAATTATTGGAATAATTTTGTTTTTGACGGGGGAAGGGACCTACCCTCAAGGGCTCTCGAGAATGAGCACTTCCCCTGTGGCAAACAAACACAGCTTCCAATTCCAGCAGGGATGCAATGTAAATTGGCAGTGCCTCTACTTAAGAAAAACAAAATACATACATGGAAATAAACACAAATGGATTAATTAAAGCAACCGTTCCCTCCCCCCATCCCAGATCTCCTTTTCCGGTCTTCCTCTTCTTGGAAGCATTTACCTTTCTGAATGTTCCAGAAAGACAAGCTCACAAAATGGGTTTGAATTCTAGCAGAGGTGAAGGTAAGGTTTTCTACCTGAAAAACTGTAGGTGGTGATGGCGATGACTTGGGGAGGGGGGTTGCCAGACCTTCACGTCTAACCTGAATTTTTCAGGCTTGCCTGGCCCCTTTCAAGTGGCAGGTTTTGGGCTTGACTCTCCAGGTGTACAAGAATGCATTGAATAATAATAATAATAAATAAAGTTATTAAGAAGACTATTCCCAACATGTCTGCCCTGGGGTGTGGCCTAGCACAAAACAGCTGCCGTGGAGCTTGACCTGGCGCAAAATTATAAAGAGGGTATAATCACTGCTGCTTCCCCGCCCCTCAACAATCTTGCATTAAACTTCACCTCTGACCTAAACCTTACCTTCCAAGTCCCAGACTGCAGAATCCAGGACCGGCAGCCGTGTGACACTGGAAGTTGCGTCGACATAACTTCTGGTGTCGCTTTGCCCTTCTATGGGCACCAAAAATGGCTGCCGCCGACACCGGAAGTCGCATTTGCGCACTTCCAGTCATGCGTAGATGTGACTTTTGAAGCCGCCGACGGCCATTTTTTGTGCCCATAGAAGGGCAAATCAGAAAAAATGGCCGCCGGCAGGAGAAAATAACGGAGAAAAACGGGAGACGAAGTGATACGGGGGACCACCGGGAAAAAGTAAGTAAAAAACGGAGGTTTCCCGGGGAAAACGGGGTACTTGGCAGCTAATCCTAAACATCAGTTATTATTTTATTTGATTAGTATGCCTGCATCTTGTTAGGACCCACCTTACTTTTAAGATTGCAAGTTGTTTTTAGTATTGTGTTTCAATGCTGCAACCCATCCTGGAAACTTGGGGTGAATGGAAGGTTATTAATAACAGCAATCTTTCTAAAACATTTTCCACTGCCTTGGAACAGCGTATCTTAATTTAGCTTTACTGTACGAATTAGTGTGGCACGTCCACCTTTGGTAAGTGGTTGGGAAACTGAACCGGCAGCGAGATCTTTAGACGGGCGGCTCGTTGATAGTTGCTGTTTGGCGTCAGTGTTTCTCGCTTAACGAGAAAATGGTACATGCAACACAATCACTGATAGGGAGTGGAAAATGACTGGGGGACTTGGAGCGAGCAAATGACACTATTGACTGATGACAGATGGAGAGCAGGAAAGAAGAGAAATGGGAAGTAGCGATGGAATTGTCTCAGAATCTCAATGTCCAGCTTATCTGAACTTATACCTCCCCCCCCCCAAATACCTGTCTCAATCTTGATGAGAAGTAAGCCCCCCACCCCAGGTTCCATAAAAACTATGAATAATTATTGCATGTTATTTTTTGTTGTTGTTGACAACAGACACAATAGGTCAGTGGGCCTGGCTGTTAACCAGAAGGTTGGTGGTTCAAGCCCACCCAGGGAGAGCTGTGGGGAGGATTCCTGCATTGCAGGGGGTTGTGATAGATCAGAAGTCAGCTAACTTTTTCCCTGTCCCTGTCTCTCAAACCTTGTGGGGGGGGGGGCAGACTATATTTTGAAAAATAATGAATGAATTCCTATGCCCCACAATTAAGCCAGAGATCCATTTTGAATAAAAGCACACATTCTACTCATGTAAAAACATGTTGATTCCCAGACCGTCCGCAGGCCAGATTTAGAAGGTGATTGGGCAGCATCCAGCCCCCAGTCCTTAGTTTGCCTACCCATTCAGGGGTTGCCAACTCCCAACAGACTGCGATCTACTCACAGAGTTAAAAGCTGGCAGTGATCTACCCCCTTTTGGGGGGTTCAGGTCAAAGTTATTGAGCTTTTTCTAGGGAGGGAGAAAGCCATGCTTTTTGGGGTGCAGGGCAAAAATGTTGGGCTTTTTCTAGGGGAGCCAAACTTGTTGAGCTTCTTTGGGGGGAGCCAGTGATCTACCACAGATGTGCAGTATTCTACCGGTAGATCACGATCTACCTGTTGGACGTGCCTGTAGATAGATGATCGTTTGGGTCTCTTCCAACTTATGTCAAGGAAATAAACAACCATCTGACTTTTAGAAGACGTCTGAAGGCAGCCCTGTTTAGGGAAGTTTTTTAAGTTTGATGTTTTATTCTCTTTTTAGCGTTCTGTTGCGAGCTGCCCAGAGTGGCTGGGGAAACCCAGCCAGATGGGCGGGGTATAAATAATAAATTATTTTTTCTTGTTATTATTACTATGTTCCTGTGGATTCATCTTGCTGGGCCATCAGATGTAAACTGAACAGCTGCAGTTCAGAGGCACTGTGTCTGGTTTTCACGTAGAAAGTCCCAGGTTCACTCCCTGGCATTTTCAAATACTCCCGGGAAGGTCCACTGTCTGAAATCTTGGAGAGCCACTACCAGTCAGTGCAGAAAACAGGACCTTCCACATTCATAGGTCCCCGGTCAATATGGGCAATGGTCAGTAGCGTTGGGAGTTTTAGCCGTAAACATCTGGAAGCTTGCAGAAGGCTGATCTTGAGTTCCTTAAATAATTATACTTCAACTACGTATTCCTGACCATCTTGCTATTCATTAAAGGGATCTTCCCTGGCCCCTCCTCCCCACATCCCTTTTAAACATCTTTAGAACTAAATTACTGCATCGGAAGACTAATACCCCATTAAACGAGGTTTAGGTGGAGGGGGAAGTGCTAAAAGAAGCCTAATCCCTCTCTGGCATGTAGCAATATTTTTAACTAGTACCAGACTTTCGGCAAAATGCCTCCCAGGAGAGAGTCTCTTTCTACTTTCTCCCCAGCCAGAAATACACTTCAAAGGGTTTCTAATATCAATATAATATAGGGAGTGGAATATCAAGCAGGGAGAAGCCCGCACTCCCTTCCAGGCGCAAACAAAACCGGCTCTTTGCTTTAAATTTGTTTCATTTCCTTAGCTGTAGATATCACACTGAGAGAACAGGATGCTGGACAAGATGGGGCTGCTGGGTCCAATCTAGAAGGGCTCTTCTTATGTCAAGCATCGAGTAACGGAGCAGTCTACCTGCGTGCATGAAATCTCCCTTAAACATAGCTGGTACTTGTTTAGACAGTGCATAGTTAAAATTATGGAATTTGCTCCCATCAGAGGTAGAGGGTCACTGGAGTGGATGGCTTTAAAAGATTATTAGACAAATTTATGAATGGTACACCTTTAATGGCTTCTATTTATTATGGCTATGTGCCACCTCCAGAATCGGAGGCGGTGAGTCTCTGAATACTGGTTGGTGGGTGTCAAGGCTCCGGGAAAGCTATTCCTCCCCCGTTTGCAGCAAGAGCAGAGAAAACGAGGTAGAGTCCTTTTTAATGAGTTTTAAAGGTAAAGGGTAAAGGGGCCCCTGACCATCAGGTCCAGTCGTGTCCGACTCTGGGGTTGCGGCGCTCATCTCACCCTATAGGCCGAGGGAGCCGGCATTTGTCCGCAGACAGCTTCCGGGTCATGTGGCCAGCATGACAAAGCTGCTTCTGGCGAACCAGAGCAGCGCACGGAAACGCCGTTTACCTTCCCGCCGGAGCAGTCCCTATTTATCTACTTGCACTTTGATGTGCTTTCGAACTGCTAGGAGGGCAGGAGCTGGGACCGAACAACAGGAGCTCACCCCGTTGCAGGGATTCGAACCGCCGACCTTCTGATCAGCAAGCCCTAGACTCTGTGGTTTAACCCACAGCGCCACCCAATAGCAAGAAACAAAAGAACGCAACAAGCCTTAACAATGGTGCTGCTCCAAACTGGGCTTCTCCTCCCTCTTCCCTTGGGTGGTCACTTGTAGTCAAATATATTTGAGGTCTTTGTTCCTGTACTCTTAATGAACGCCGCGTTCTGGGAAAAGGGGGGGGGGAGTCAGAAATACTCTCCAGTGACAATGTGTCATCTGGCTGCCCTGCCACAGTTTCACCCCCCCCCTTTCTTCTAAAACTTCCCAGCTTTTCTGTTCATCTCTTTCTGACTTTCCTCAAAGCCCTGCTGTAAATCAAAGCTGTTTCCCTCTTCTCCTTCAGCATCAGGAGAAAGGGGGGGTGATCCCCACCATTCCTCCTCCTCCATCTCACCCTCTTGAGACGGATTCCTGACAGTGCGGAATCACGAGGCAGGAGAGGGCTCTTGCATCTGGAATACCCTCCAAGTGTCCCGATTTTCCAGGGACAGTCCCGGAATTACAAAAAGCCATCCTGGCTTCTTATTTGATCCCGGAATGTCTCTGTTTCCCCTGCCAGTGCTGCAACAACAACAACAACAACAACAACAACAACAACAACAACAACAACGATTATTTATAGCCCAGCCGACTGGGTTTCCCCAGCCACTCTGGGCGGCTTCCAACAAAATATTAAAATACATTAAAACATCAGTCATTAAAAACTTCCCTAAACAGGGCTGCCAAAAGATGTCTTCTAAACATCAGATAGTTGTTTATTTCTTTGACATCTCATGGGAGGGTGTTCCACGGGGCAGGCGCCACCACCGAGAAGGCCCACTGCCTGGTAGAGCGCAAGGAGTCTTGATTCTTTTTTAAAAAATGGTTGGACAGTGTTCTCGAAGCCACCAACATGAGTCTGACCAAACTGCGGGAGGCAGTGTAAGACAGGAGTGCCTGGTGTGCTCTGGTCCATGGGGTGATGAAGAGTCGGACATGACTAAACAACTAAACAACAACATTTTAACCAGAAAAGTATTTATTAAAAAATCCTCGGAATCTCTTGCTGCTCTGAGATTGAGGTTGCAAGAAACAGGCCAGAAACTAACATCAAATAGTATCTTGCAAATTCTAGACATTGAGACCTTTCCAAAATCTTGCGGTCTAATCTTGCTGCAGAAATGCGCTTTAAATCTTTAATGGGTTTCATCGGAGTCAAACGCGAGCACTTCTTCAGCCACCACTCGCTTCTCTGTCAGCAGGCTGCTTGCTCTTTTATGCTGATGGGCGCAAGAGTTGCCAGGGTACATTTCCAGCAGGACAGTTTGGTTTGGCTCAGTCCAGGAGGGAAGTGCCTTTCCAAATTGCAATGGGAGTCCTTCAGTGAAAAAGAAATTGTATTTTACAAAGAAGTGGTGTCTGTCTGCTGACCTGAGTTTGAACCGCAAGGAGACAGAAGATCTAGATACGACTCTTAATGCAAAACGTTGCTGGCTTTCCAGGAGGAGGGAGAGTTGTTTGTTGAGCTATACAATTAACCCGTTTGGTTCTGTTTCCTCCTTTGGTTTTGATATGGGAGCCCATTTCATGATGAAGTCTATTGTGGATAATAATGAGCATGGAGAGTCAGTGTGGTGTAGTGGTTAAGAGCGGTAGACTCGTAATCTGGTGAACCGGGTTCACTTGGACTACTGCAATGCGCTCTATGTGGGGTTACCTTTGAAGGTGACCCGGAAACTACAATTAATCCAGAATGCGGCAGCTAGACTGGTGACTGGGAGCAGCCGCCGAGACCACATAACACCAGTCTTGAAAGACCTGCATTGGCTCCCAGTACGTTTCCAAGCACAATTCAAAGTGTTGGTGCTGACCTTTAAAGCCCTTAAACGGCCTCGGCCCAGTATACCTGAAGGAGCGTCTCCACCTCCATCGCTCTGCCCGGACACTGAGGTCCAGTGCTGAGGGCCTTCTGGCGGTTCCCTCGCTGCGAGAAGCCAAGCTACAGGGAACCAGGCAGAGGGCCTTCTTGGTAGTGGCACCCGCCCTGTGGAATGCCCTCCCATCAGATGTCAAAAAGAAAAACAACTACCAGACTTTTAGAGGACATCTGAAGGCAGCCCTGTTTAGGGAAGCTTTTAATCTTTAAGAAATTAGTGTATTTTAATATTTCTGTTGGAAGCCACTCAGAGTGGCTGGGGAAACCCAGCCAGATGGGCGGGGTATAAATAATAAATTATTATACATTATTATTCCCCGCTCCTCCACATGCAGCTGCTGGGTGACCTTGGGCTAGTCACACTTCTCTGAAGCCTCTCAGCCCCACTCACCTCGCAGAGTGTTTGTTGTGGGGGAGGAAGGGAAAGGAGAATGTTGGCCGCTTTGAGACTCCTTAGGGTAGTGATAAAGCGGGATATCAAATCCAAACTACTCTTCTTCCTCTTCTTCTTCTTCTTCTTCTTCTTCTTCTTCTTCTTCTTCTTCTTCTTCTTCTTCTTCTTCTTCTTCTTGTAGTGTGCAGTTATGATTTGTATCCCCATTGCTGAAAAACCCTCCATCTGATCTTGCTGAAAAGTATCACAGTCACATTCTCCCTCAACAGTCGAAGGCAATATGCCTGTGAATGACAGCTGCTGAGAATTACAAGTGGAGAAAGTGTTCTTGTGCTCAGGAGTTTTCCATGGGCATCTGGTTGGCTGTTGCAAGAACAAGATGCTGGACTAGATGAATCATTGGCCTGATCCAGCAGACCTCCTCTTGTGTTCGTCTGCAGTGCCTGCTTAGGTGAAAGAGGCATAGTCAGCAAATAAGGCAGGGCAGATTATGCACATCCCCATACCCTCCAACTTTTCTCCGGTGAAAATAGGGACAGCCTATTCCATTATTATTATTATTATTATTATTATTATTATTATTATTATTATTACTACTACTACTACTCCCCGCCCATCTGACTGGGTTGCCCTAGCCACTCAGGGCAGCTTCTAATAAATATAAAAACATAATAAAACATCATCATTTTTTTATTTGTATGCCACTTTTCCACAGTTAAAACAATGCTCAAGGCGGCTTACAAGATGAAAAGATTTACATAATTACCAACACAGCAAAGTATTCATAAAAACAAATAAAACACATTAAAAACTACATAACCAAACTGAACAATTTGCACATAAAAATAAAGATGCAAAAAGTTAATATCAGTAACAACAGCAAAGACTCCCAACAAAACTCCCCCCCCCAAAAAATAGCTTTTTTCCTTGTGCCATCAAATTGTTGAATCGGTAGTTGTGGGCGGAAGGGAGGCCAGTTGGTGGTATGGGGATTTTTCGCTGTGCTGTTGTATTGTGAGGGGAATAGTGTTTGTCTGAGGCACGTTTTTCTTTACATTGCAATGTATTCGAAGCAAAATTCCAAGTATGGTTGATACTTGGCCAATAAATGATTCTAAAAAAAAATCTAAAATGCTTGCTGTGTAGCAACTGCAGCAGCAGTCCTTATGAGGCCTGTCAGGCCCATGTTAGGATTGTCCTATTCACATGTAGGACCCTGGCAGAGACACATGCCCGACTGGCATGTTCTCTCTCTCCTGGTCGATCGTTCAGGAGCTTCAAAAGCTTTCTCCAGCCCAAACATCACAGCGACTGATACCAAGCACCAGCACATTTACGATCCTGCAGAGCATTTGCAGTTTGCGTAAAAAACTCAATAGCTCAGCATTTTGGCTAATCTACTTTATTTGCATATAATACAGTCGGAGCATTCTGACTTAGCTCCTTCCTTTTTCTCATCAGACAGCAAAGAGAAAGAAACAAAGGGCAATAGTCCTATGTTCTGGAACACAGTAGTATAAAACATCCTGTCTCCGTCACTTCCCACACTGTGGAATGAAAACATACACTGTCGTGTGATAGACAACAATCTCATGACTGCAAACACAGAGGAAGAATCTTAACAGCCCCACCCTAGGCCAGGTGGAAAGTGATTAAATTAAAGATTTAAAAATCTTGTCTATTCAGGGCTGCCTTAAGATGTCTTCTAAAGGTTGTATAGTTACTTATCTCCTTGGCTCGGGGGTCACATAACTCCATACCCTCTGCAATGAAAATAGGGCTATCCTAAGGGAAAGTAGGCCATTCTAGGATCAGAAACGGGGATGGCTTCTGTAAATCGGGGACTGTCCCTGGAAAACAGGGACTCCCAGAAGGTCTGCAGGCCTGTCTGAAGAGGAAAGTCTTAGCCTCCCGGCAGAAAGATAACAAGGGAGTCAGTCTCACCTCTCTTGGGAGGCAATCTTACAAAGCATGTTATTTGTCTCATTGTCTGCTGTAGCAAAGTGACTTAACTCACATGATTAATTATGTAAATTATGTTGGCATTATGTTATTCCACCTCCTTCATTTCAGTGCAAAGGAAGCACAATGCAAAGTGGGTGGGACATAAACCATTTTCTATCATTTGCAAACTGAAAACAGCAGCAGCGGCAAATACTGATCATATTCACTGGATCAATTTCCATTCCGGACATGGCACAGATAAGTGAACGCCAGCAGATTTCCGTTTTTATCAGGGTTCTCCGACATGCCTACCTGTGACCCACCCCAACCCAAGATGCCATTGGAATCCAGCTCTCATCGTCGAACAACGTGGCCAATGGTTTGGTATGACGACAGCTGGAATCCATCCATTTTTGGAGGACTACATCTTCCCTGCCCCTGGCTGATGGGCTTAGAAGAGAGCAGTCTTCCTCGCTCAAGAGGATGCTTTTGTTTCTACTCCAACAGCCGGAATGAAAAGATAAGTGGCTCTTTCTTCCAGCAGCTGAGCTGCGTCTTTTAGCCAGGCCTTTAAAAGCTTGAGAAAGTTATCCTACTGCCATCAGCCAAGTCTCCTTTTTTCCTCAAAGACCATCTACGGCGCTGCTTAGAAAAGGGAGAGCTGAACTTAAATCTCACAGGAAAATTAAACAGCTGAAAGCTTTATTGATTGGGTGTAATGCTCCTTCTTTGCATCTCCATAACTAGCTATGGTCCCTCTTAAACCAACAGCATACTGGCCCAATACAAATCTTTCTTTCTTTCTTTCTTTCTTTCTTTCTTTCTTTCTTTCTTTCTTTCTTTCTTTCTTTCTTTCTTTCTACCACCAATGGAGAGAAGCAGGAAAGAGATTCATTAAAGAGGGTATGGGCAACCTCAGACCCAGGGGCCAAACACAGCCCTCCATGCCTCTGTACCTGGCCCTTGGGACTCTCCTAGGCCAATGTTCTTCAACCTTGGATCCCTAGATTTTTTGGATAACAATTGGAGTCCAATTGGTTTATTCACCATATTATTACTCATATCATTGCAGAAGGAACTTATCACTACTGTATTCTTCTTGTAGCGGCATGATTGCTCATAGCAACAAAATTGGAAAGGGCTTGATCATCCACATATCACACAATGGAAACAGGAAGTATGGACAATTGCTTTATCTGAGAAACTACCGGTAAGAGAGTAGATGCCTTGAAGGATGCAACTGACACAGACAATTTCATTAAAATATGGCATCCCTTTATAAAGTACAGTGGTACCTCTACTTATGAATAACTCTACTTACGAATGGAGCTCCGTCCGCCATCTTGGATGCGGTTTAGATAGGATTTTTTCTACTTACGAATTTTTAGATAGTGTTGCTTCGACTTACAGATTTTTTTCTCCCAGTGCATTCCTATGGGATTCGACTTACACATTTTTCGACTTACGAATGTGTGTTCGGAACGCATTAAATTCGTAAGTAGAGGTACCACTGTATTGAAACGAACACCCTGATGACTAGCACCCATCAACTATGCATATAGATACCTTATTTTTTATTTGTTCTTTCAACCAGCAATCTTATCAGGTGGTTCTTTTCTGCAATATATTTACCAAACTTTTAACAACATAAGGACAGGCGATCAGGAATATCAGCACAAAGGTTCCAAAAGCCTCTGATCTTTCCCTGGCTCTTGAGTTGTGCGTTGCCTAATGAAATCTGAGGTCCACCCAAAATCAAAACGAAAAGGGAAAAATTACATGTGACAGCTTGGTTTTTGAGCATGAGAACCCAGCGTTACTTTCTGCTTTTGCAGCTAAGAAACTGGGGGAATGGAAGCAGAGCCAGGAACAAACATCCTTGCCTGTTCCTTTCTCAAAGTGTAATCATTCCATAATGCAAACTGAAGATTTTTTTGGTGCTGAAGCAATTACTGCTTGATGGAAGATTTGCTTTACCCTGGGCCTAGGCACAGCTTGTTTTCGGAAGCACTAATGCTCACAAAATGCTGGAAATGAGTGTTTTGTTACAAAATCAAGGGCTGTGTCAAAATCGGAGCCTGTCTGGAGTCGGAGCCATTGTTCTCGTTTGCAAGCTCTCTGTATCGCAAATGCAGCATAAGGGATTTTCCAGCAGCAGGATGATGAAGCCTCGGCTCCGATAGGTTGATCAACTCTACAGTTCTATTCTTCTACCTGATTAGCCCAGTGGGGATGTGCTTTAGGTCTGCTCCAGCAAAGGACTTCTTATATTCCTACATGGCCTAAGGAAAAAGAGAGATCTAGGGAAACATCAAACTGTGGTCTGAGGAGGAAGCAAGGCGCTGCATCATAGTCTTAGCACAAGTGTATTTTGATCATGGTTGCCCTGAAGCATGGGTTTTGTAGTCTTCAACTATGGAAAACATTCGTAATATTGGAAACAATCTACAGAAACCCGCACTGAAATCTGGTTAAATAATATTTGGAATGTGGCTCCATCAGAATGCCTTTACTCGCCACAGAAGGGTACAGTAATTAGATGAACTTCAAGTATGGACATTTTTGGGGAGATGTGGCTTCCTTTCTTTTCCTTGATAAATGAGGCGGGAGATTCTTATGTGCCATCTTCAACACCAGAATCTCTGTGGAGAGGCTACTTGGACTGATAATACATAAATAGACATATTGGTTATATTGTTGTTGTTTAGTCGTTTAGTCGTGTCCGACTCTTTGTGACCTCATGGACCAGAGCACGCCAGGCACTCCTGTCTTGCACTGCCTCCCGCAGTTTGGTCAAACTCATGTTCGTAGCTTCGAGAACACTGTCCAACCATCTCGTCCTCTGTCGTCACCTTCTCCTAGTGCCCTCAATCTTTCCCAACATCAGGGTCTTTTCCAGGGATTCTTCTCTTCTCATGAGGTGGCCAAAGTATTGGAGCCTCAGATTCAGGATCTGTCCTTCCAGTGAGCACTCAGGGCTGATTTCCTTCAGAATGGATAGGTTTGATCTTCTTGCAGTCCATGGGACTCTCAAGAGTCTCCTCCAGCACCATAATTCAAAAGCATCAATTCTTTGGCGATCAGCCTTCTTTATGGCCCAGCTCTCACTTCCATACATCACTACTGGGAAAACCATAGCTTTAACTAGACGGACCTTTGTAGGCAAGGTGATGTCTCTGCTTTTTAAGATGCTGTCTAGGTTTGTCATTGCTTTTCTCCCAAGAAGCAGGCGTCTTTTAATTGGTTATTTAATGGGTTATGTAGTGCATATTAAACTTGATAAGAATGTACCACTGGACAAATTATGTAGTCATATGCTCTTTTATTTAAATGAAAAACAATAAAAATTATTGGTAAAAAAGAAAACCCAACAACATCAACAACTTTGCAAAACTAAGCATCCAGTTCTTCATATGCTTTAGTTACCTCTTTGCAGTGGATGCAGTTGTGGGGCATAGCCCCACCAACCTCTAGCTGCCTTCAGCCAGCCCCCCACCCACCTGCTTGCCTTCTTACCACCAGTGTAGAGGGTGACACTGCCTGTTGTTACTTTCCTCTTCCTTTGTCTCAGTGATGCCCCTTATAAAATTCAGCATGGAGGAGGGTGGTGCCCAAACTGGAACTGGCTGGCCCTGAGCACCATTGACTCTAGCGCCACCTGCTGTTGGGCTCCTTGCCTTCTGCCCTACCAGTCTCAAAGGGCATCAGCTATCATTGCCTATTTATTTCTGGGTCCAGTTCTAATTGCTTTTTACTAAGCTCTAAAGCCCTAAAGCACCTGCGGGATGCGGGTGGCATTGTGGGTTAAACCACAGAGCCTAGGGCTTGCTGATCAGAAGGTCAGCGGTTCGAATCCCTACGACGGGGTGAGCTCCCATTGCTCGGTTCCTGCTCCTGCCAACCTAGCAGTTTGAAAGCATGTCAAAGTAGATAAACGCTGTTTCCGTGTGCTGCTCTGGTTCGCCAGAAGCGGCTTTGTCATGCTGGCCACATGACCCGGAAGCTGTACGCCGGCTCCCTTGGCCAATAATGCGAGATGAGCGCCGCAACCCCAGAGTCGGTCACAACTGGACCTAATGGTCAGGGGTCCCTTTACCTTTACCTATTAAAGCCCTAAAGGGTTTGGGTCCATGTAAGTTGAAAGACAGCCTCCTAGTGATGGACTCAGTGGCTGAATTCTGTCTTGTTTGGTCTCATGCATGAAATGTCTGCATTCAGATTGCATTCATCCACAAAACTCAGACTTTCCCAGTGCTCTTCAGAGCATTCATCCAGAATATTTTATAAGTGCATTTTGTGTGCGTGTGCATTTACTGAGCACCAAAACGACACTGCAAGGTCTGGAGGGGTTGGGCTTTGATCTGAAAAAAAGTTTGGGAGCTTTGGATCAGGCAAGCCCCTTGTGAAATGTGGTTTAAACAACTTCTTCCCCCATCAATGTGCTACCACGAGATGCTATTGGACTCTGACTCCCATCACCCCTGCCCATTGGCTGTGGTGGCTAGAACTGATGGGAGTCTGAGAACATCTGACTGCCAACGAATCAGCTAGCCATGCTCTGAGAACTACACATTCAGCCAGCAAATATATGCAAGGTTAAATTTCCTCCTCCTTTAAAAATAAAAGCTAGGAGAAAGGAATAAAACTAGGGGCTATTTCTTCTACAATGCAGAAAACCTTCTGCTTATTTTCTTTTCTTTTCTTCTTCTCCACTCTGAAGCCTCCTTCTTGCTCTTCTTGCAAAAAGCCTTTTCTGCTATCATAATCTTTTGTTTTGCTCTTCTGGAAAAGGCTTGGCTGGCTCCCCACCCCCCCGTGGGAAAGATTAGCAGGTTGGTAAAAACCCAAGGGCGGAATTAACCCAGAAAAAAATGCAAATGTGAAGGCTGACCAAGTTTTCATTCAAACCCGGAAAAATGGAAAACGTCACTCCAGGAATGAAGGGCAGATAGTGGTGGCCTTATTCCTTGCAGAACTTTCTTCAAAAATTGAATGAATTAGACCAAGATTAAACAAGGGGTCTCAGCAAACCAAGATCCCTATTTGGGGTTCCTGTCTATGTTTCCTCCTCCTTGTTTTCATTACTTCCTAGTGTAGAATTCAGCAGGGGACGGGGACAAAACTACCATTAGTTTCCTCTGTCTAGCGCCACCTACTGCTGGGCTCCCAACCTTCTGCCCTACCGAACTCAAACGGCATCAGCCACTACTCTTTCTGAAGCCTCTCTGGGATGTTCCCCAGCCTTTGGGAATGAAAGGAGGATACAGTGGCTGTGCTTGCTCTCCCTCTTCCTCTGTTAGCTTCTGTATAGCATCCATCTTGCAGAATCTGAAGACAGGCAAGCATTGAAAGCCTTGGAGTGGTCCTTGGGAGAACCATCTGTAATATGGATTGATTGATTGATTGATTGATTGATTAAAGCACTTGCTCAAGGCCCTTCATTTGCCTTGCTGAATTTCTCGGTAAGTTGATCTGAAAAGCACCCAAGTCGAAGGAGAAGACAATTTTCAAGCTATCGAGTCAAGAAGGTGACCTTGTTAAGAAGGCTAATTAAGAGCTGAAGTCTCACCAAGATTTGTTTTGCCTCCCATATAAATGAGTGTTTGGTAAATGTGGCTTTCTAAGCTAACGTTTATGCATTGGATGTTGAATGGCTGAGGGGGAGCTGTTTTTCACCATTCAGGAACATGTCAAGAGCTTGGTCCTTTGGAGCTATTACTTCAGTGCTTCTGCAGCTCAGACTGAGTACTTACCGTGTTTCTCTCAAAATAGAATCATAGAATCATAGTTGGAAGAGACCACAAGGACCATCCAGTCCAACCCCTGCCGAGCAGGAAACACCATCAAAGCATTCTTGACATATGGCTGTCAAGCCTCTGCTTAAAGACCTCCAAAGAAGGAGACTCCACCACATTCCTTGGTAGCAAATTCCACTGCCGAACAGCTCTTACTGTCAGGAAGTACTTCCTAATGTTTAGGTGGAATCTTCTTTCTTGAAGTTTGAATCCATTGCTCCGTGTCCGCTTCTCTGGAGCAGCAGAAAACAACCTTTCTCCCTCCGCCATATGACATCCTTTCATATATTTGAACATGGCTATCATATCACCCCTTAACCTTCTCTTCTCCAGGCTAAACATACCCAGCTCCCTAAGCCGTTCCTCATAAGGCATTGTTTCCAGGCCTTTGACCATTTTGGTTGCCCTCTTCTGGACACGTTCCAGCTTGTCAGTATCCTTCTTGAACTGTGGTGCCCAGAACTGGACACAGTACTCCAGGTGAGGTCTGACCAGAGCAGAATACAGTGGTACTATTACTTCCCTAGATCTAGATGCTATACTCCTATTGATGCAGCCCAGAATTGCATTGGCTTTTTTAGACACTGTCTTATATTTATTTTTCCTCAAAAAAACACATGGTGGCTTATTTTCAGGGGATGTCTTATTTTTTTATTACGTGTCCAGCCTAGCCTCTTCCTTGGCGCCCTCCAGAACTGCGCTATGTCTTATTTTCGGGGTATGGCTGATATTGCGCAAATGCTCAGAAATCCTGCTATGGCTTATTTTATGGGTATGTCTTATTTTTTTGGAGAAACGGTATATTGGAGTTGGTGGCTCAGAGGAGGCCTCTCTTTCGGACAAAGTGAGGCAGTGCCTCTGAACCTCAGCTCCTTGCCTTCTGTGAAATGGGCTGTGGGGATCATATCCCTTTTTGTAATGTAAGCTAGGGCAATATGTTGCCATGGGAACTAATAGCTAGAGACAAGTGTGGTGAAAGGGAGCCTGTTTTTCTTTCCGGTAAGTCAGGTTGAAAGTGATGTCATCGTTGAGTCTGTATGTGAGTGGAATAGTGTACTAGATGGGAAGTTTTTTGAGAGTCAGGGTCCTGGTTCTGAAAGAGCCACAGACACCTGGCTTGTGTTTTTTTGTGAAAATCCAATGCTAAGGCATTGAGCAGGCATCCCCAAACTCCGGCCCTCCAGATGTTTTGGCCTACAACTCCCACGATCCCTAGCTAACAGGACCAGTGGTCAGGGATAATGGGAATTGTAGTCCAAAACATCTGGAGGGCCGAAGTTTGGGGATGGCTGGCATTGAGGGTTCCCTTATAAATCTGAGGGGGTGCAATATAATTATTAATTAATTGATTAATTTACTTATTTATATATAATGCGCCCATCTGGCTGGGTTTCCCCAGCCACTCTGGGCGACTCCCAACAGAATATTAAAAACACGATAAAACTTCAAACATTAAAAACTTCCCTAAACAGGGCTGCCTTCAGGTGTCTTCTAAAATTCAGAGAGTTGTTTATTTCCTTGACATCTGATGGGAGGGCATTCCACAGGGCGGGTGCCACTGCCAAGAAGGCCCTCTGCCTGGTTCCCTGTAACCTCCCTTCCATAGCTGCCAAGTCTCCCGTATTCCCCGGGAAACCCCCATTTTTCCAGCTGTCCCTAGCTGAAAAAACAGATTTTTTTTGTTTTTCCCCGGTTTATTCTGGCGCGGCAACCATTTTGGAACTGGGCGGAGCATGCTCAGAAGCGACTTTTGATGCTGCTTTGCCCAGTTCCAAAATGGCTGCAGCGCAACTTCTGGTGCAGCGGCCACTTTGGAACAGGGCAGAGCAGCATCAAAAGCCGCTTCTGAGCATATTCCGCCCAGTTCCAAAATGGCGGCAGCGCTACTTCCGGTCTGCTACTTCCGGTCCAGTCCCTTATTTCTCAGGCCGGAACTTGGCAGGTATGCTCCCTTCTCGCAGGGAGGGAACCGCCAGAAGGCCCTCAGCGCCCGGGCTGAATGATGGGGGTGGAGACGCTCCCTCAGATCTGCTGAGATTAATGCTTTCAACTCCCACGTTAGGCTTAGCTTACACACACACACACACATACACCTTATTTAATAGAAACACCATGAATACCCAGTGGCCTTCTAAAGTAGGGTACACACACTGGAACCCCTCGCTGCTCAGAGATTGAGGTGCATGCAACAAGAAAATCAATGAATCCCTTAGTGGTTCCAGAACAACACACAGAGTATTCTGCAGTAACTGAGGGAAGAACTCCTGCTCAAATAATAATGATGAGTAACTGGTCTGGGATAATAATTGGAACTTACAAGCAGGTTGCTAGAAATAAATCCAGGGAGTACATTTTGGACTTCAGCTAGATATACTTAAAACCTATTTTTTCCCCAGTCCATCATTTCTTCACTCTGTTTCCCCCCTCCCTTTATTACAGTTCTAAATATACCTGTCTGACCCCATAAGACTTGGAACTCCTTTCCTCTCTGCTTGCTCAGTTCCTGAGAAGCTAACTAGCAGTACACAGAGCTCAGGGTGTGATGCCTCTGTGTCCCTTGTGGGACTTCAGAAATATTAACTCCTGCACTGCCTCTGGATGAAGCCAGAAATATGTCCTTGGAAGGTCTGTAATTTTTTAAAAAAAAACGACAACAACCAAAACCTTGGTGTAATAAAATTATTAGGAAATATGAACGCACTCCTGATGCCTAAACACATGTACAATCAATAAACCATAATGCACTACATTGAGATGTGTCATAATAAATTAAATGCATGAGTCATGCTGGAAGTGTTTTCCAGTAATTTATAAATGCTTTGCCAGTTCTCAACAATTGATTGAGTTTTAGTCTGCCTGCCTCTTCACGCTGCCGTAATTATGTCAGTTTAGCCGTAACGTCATAAAGTTCATTTTCCCATTCTTCAGGTAGCAGCACTTCCCACAGTTGGTTAGTATGGAGGTAGGGAAAGTCCCATCCCCATCTTTCAGTATTCTCTTGGGTAGAGGGTTCTGCACGTAGGCAGGAATACTCTGATGCTCAGATATTAGAAGTGGGGCAACGTGAAAAGGATCTAGGTGTCTTTGTAGACCACAAGCTCAACATGAGTCAACAGTATAATAGTAAAGTACGGTGGAAGCTCGGTTTGTGAACACCTCGGTTTACGAATTTTCGGTTTACGAACGCCGCAGACCCACCTGGAACGGATTAATTCACTTTCCATTACTTTCAATGGGAAGGTTCGCTTCAGTTTATGAACGCTTCAGTTTATGAACAGACTTCCGGAACCAATTACACCCATGCTTCGGGTTAAGTACGCTTCAGGTTGAGTACTCCGCGGACCCGTCTGGAACGGATTAATCCACTTTCCATTACTTTCAATGGGAAAGTTCGCTTCAGTTTATGAACGCTTCAGTTTAAGTACTCCGCGGACCGTCTGGAACAGATTAATCCACTTTCTATTACTTTCAATGGGAAAGTTTGCTTCAGTTTATGAACGCATCAGTTTATGAACAGACTTCCAGAACCAATTGTGTTCATAAACCGAGGTACCACTGTAGTAATAAATGTAAAGGGACCCCTGACAATTAAGTCCAGTCACGAACGACTCTGGGGTTGCGGCGCTCATCTTGCTTTAAAGGCTGAGGGAGCTGGCATTTGTCCGCTTCTGCAGACAGTTTTTCTGGGTCATGTGGCAAAACCAGAGCAGCACACGGAAACACCATTTACCTTCCCGCAGGAGCGGTACCTGTTTATCTACTTGCACTGGTGTGCTTTCGAACTACTAGGTTGGCAGGAGCTGGGACCGAGCAACGGGAGCTCACCCCGTCGCGGGGATTTGAACCGCCGACCTTCTGATCAGCAAGCCCTAGGCTCTGTGGTTTAACCCACAGTGCCACCCGCATCCCTAAAGTAATAATAGTACCATGCTTACATCCCACCTGGAGGACTGTGTTCATTTCTGAGCAACACAGTTTAAGAAGAATATCGACCAGCTGGAATGTGTGCAGAGGAGGGGCAACCAAGATGATCATGGGTCTGGAAACCAAGCCTTACAAAGAACAATTTTATGATTAACTCAGAACCAAACAGAACCTGGGATTTTCCCAAATGAGATAGCTCCAACTGTATATACTTTGTAACTAAGTCTGCCTTCAGGGATCCATATGTGAACTGATATGAGTAAACTACTTTTATATACTTTACACAAGATTGTGTCGTGTTTATTCTTTTAAGAGGGATATAAGGGAAGTTACCAGGAACCAAATAGTAAGAGGCTTATACAAGCCTGCAACCAGCTACCCGCTGTGTGTTTAAAAGAGGAATGTGAAACTCTGCTAAGAAAAGGAACTTGCTAGCGCAAGTTCGGAAGGATATTAATAAACAATATAGCCTCTCCTGCCTCCCTGAACATTCCCACACCTCTGGCCTCTCTTCTCCTCTCCTCATTATTCTGCACGTTCTTGGAGTCCAGGAGGAAAGGGAGTTTGTCGCAGCAGGAGAGGGAGACTCCCTGGATTCTTTAGCAGCCTCTTGACTCCCCTCCTCTGCTTCAGCCTCGGAGTCTGTCCTGTCACAGGCTCTTCCTGCTCAGCATCCATCCCCTCCTCCCAGTCTTCTCCCTCTGACCTCTTGTCAGTGTCCCACCACCAATCCCTTGGCTCTGAGCTTTTCTCCTCTGGGGTCTCCCTCGGGGGTTTCCTGGCTGGTGCCTCCCACCACCCCTTTTCGTCCAGCCCACTCCCTGACACCTCCTTGGGAGGTGTGGTCACTGGGACTGTCACGAATAGCTCCTGCACTTTGGAATTTGCCACTCTGCCGCCGGCAGGAAGATCTCCTGCAGCATCTTCAAAGCCGCTCGAATTCCTGATTGGGAGCTGGAGATGGCAGGTGTTTGGGAGGCCTTGATTAAAAACTGTAAAACAGCCGCTCTCGACACGTCTAGCGTTATGGCAACACATTAAGTTGAGCGAGAATCAGCCGAGCATTAAATAAACCACAAAAGAGTTACAATAAATTATGTAAATCTATTTGGGATTTTTACACGAAAGGACATTATTACGCTATAAATGTCAGGGGGAAGAGGCAGCTGGAGAGGATGGAGCAGCCCTCCTGCTCTTATCTCTTTTCCAGTGGGAGTTTCTTCCCCCCACAATGATGCACTTCAGAGGACCACTTGATCTCTGAACATGGCCGACTGATGGGGTGATAAATTGCACTCGGCAAGGGAATAGATTGGGGAAGGCTGGGGGGTTCACTATGAAATAAACATTAAGGATTGCAGGTGCTATCAACATCAGGTTGCTCCTTGTTCCCATCTCATCTTCCAAAAGATCGTAAGAACTGCCCTTGCTTGAGGAGAACAAGGAGCCAGGAGTAGGAAATCTATGGTCCTCCTCCAGATGTCCTTGGACTCTACTTCTCATCATCCCTGACCATGGGGCCATGCTGTCTGGCGCTGATGTGAGTTGGAGGCCAACAACATCTGGAGGACCACGTACTCCCCACCTGTCATCTATAGTTGAGCTGTTCTGTCTCCAGTAGTTGCTGCAATACAAGCTCAAAAGCAGGACCTGGTTTTCTGATTCTCCATCCTGCTGATAGGCATAGTAAGAGTTTCAGTGTCCTAGTGTAGAGCAACCTGCAGCCCTCCAGCTGTTGCTGGATTAGTAGAAATAATACCGTATTTTCCCATGTATAACACGCCCCCGTGTATAAAGCTACCCCTATTTTGGGGGACTCCAATTTAAGAAAATGGGGAGGAGATGGCCCTCAGTTCTTGAGCTTTTTGGGGTGAGGATTGCCCGGAGTTCTTTTTTTTAAAAAAATATGTTTTTATTGATTTTATAACACATACAAAAAAGGAAATACACAAAAAGAAATACAAAAAGCAAAGAAAAAAATGAAAAACAAAAAACGAAGGACAAAGAAATAATATTTCTTTAACAATATCATATATAATTCTTACTCTGTCGACTTCCTCCTCCCCCCCTTCCACGTTTCTATTAATAACTAATATAGCACTCTCTTCTTCCTAAACCATTTCTTCTTCTAAAATACTTGTTATAAATTTTTTTGATCTATTTTAAACACCCATTCCCAATATTTCAAAATATCATTTGGATCTAAAAAATCTTAGTAATTCTGTTACATTTAAACATATTCCCTTCTTACTATATCTAATTGCTTCTATTGCTTCTACAGCCTCTTTTTACTTCCACTTCCCTTATTGTTCAGATTGCCCCGAGTTCTTGAGCTTTTTTGGGGGGGGGATGATGAATATCACTCACACGACTGATAAACGCTGACAATCACACCTGTCACCAATGCCACCAACCGCCTACCCACTCACCGCCAGCAGCAGGCAATCGCACGCCCAATTGCTGCAGCGGTAGCCAATCCATAGTAGCCCTTGCCGCAGCCACCAATCACCCACCCAATCACCTCAGACAAGCTCCTGCTCATGGCTAAACCAATCACTTGTCCCTCCTCTACACTATCCCTGTATAAGACAACCTACAATTTTTTTACATTATTTTAGAGTAAAAAAAACCCATAGTTTATACACCATGAAGTATGATAATTTAATAACAATTTTATTATTTATATGCCGCCCATCTGACTGGGTTGTCCCAGCCACTATGGGCGGCTCCCAACAATAAAACATCAACCATTAAAAACTTCCTTGAACAGGGGACAGTGGGTTCCTATGCCTCTGGGCCCCCCATGTCGGCATTTTGGGGAAAGGAAGAAAGCAATGTGGGCGGATATTTCCATTTCACTTTGCAGCCAGCTCAGCCCATCCTATATAATAAAGTGCAAGTGTCTCTGCGTCCAGATTCCCTGTGTCCCTGTGTCCGTGCTACTGCGCATGTGCCCCACAGACACAGGGATTGGATGCAGAGACTGCACGCACACATGCTCTCCCCACCCTCACCTACCGTTTCCCTGCGGCCGCCAACCGCTGCTCCCAGCCAGAGTGAGCATTGGCGGCGGGGGGGGGAGAGAGCGTGTGTGCGTGCGTCCAGCAAGGACAGGTCCCAAGCGCTTCTCCGAACCCCGGGATGTCTCCTTCCTATCGGCGGCTGGGGGAGAGGAAGGAAGGAGGAGAAAGGGCTGCTTTATCCTCCTTTGTTCCTGTCCCCCTGCCACCGACAACAAGGACAGGTCTAGCGCCCGTTTATTCAACAGGCTGAATTACACTAGTGCTATATTAAAAAAGACGCCAGACCTTCAGGGTCTTTCACTTTAAAAAAAAAGGGTGGGAAGGGTGCTTGATGGGTGCCAAGACTGATGTCTGAGGTCACTGTGAAGCCCCTGGGCACCAAATTTAGGACTTCAGCCTAAAGCAGGCCGTTTTCTCTTTTTAAAAATAAAAATCCCCCAACCTGATAATGTTGAAAGGCAAATGTCATAGATGTTTTTAAGAGCTCTGCATGGGTCCAATTATAATTTCATTTTAAAGCTGCATTTGCAATCGCCAGCCTATTTTAATTAAAAATGCATCTGAAGCCTAAGAACATCCAACATTATCAAGCTGCCAATCTTGGTTGGAAGAACTTTTGCACTGAACGAATTTGGAATGTATTAGAAAAATTCATTGTTTCTAATACAATTTCTCTTCTCTCCACCCCCCCCCCTCACTGATTTATTAGTGGCTCCTTCCCTCTCTCTCCTCCCCAGCAACCCGCCTTGCCAATTTCCCCTCCTCTTCTGTTAATCTTTCTAAATAACTTGAAAGTGGCCCACTGTCTATTTAGCTAAATGAATTCAGTCCACAGATACTCATTATTTTCTAGCATGATTTATGCAAGGGCTGTTAGCTAGATTGTACCATGCTTGAAGGTTTCTTGGCAATCAGAGAAAATCCAGATTGGAGTCGTCAAGTATTAACTAAATAGAAAACTGCCCCTCCCCTTACAAAAAGAAAGGAAAAAGAAAGACGGGGGAACTCGGCAGCGACTTCTCTTATAAGGAACACACTTAAATCTGAGAGGCAGTGTGCTCCAGAGAATTTTTAGGCACAGTTACAATCCAACACATCTGGCTCATTGTCCAGATGAGCCATGGACTAGGGCCAATGGGAGGAAAGTCCTCCAGAAACTGCAGATCCAAGGAAAAGTTCGGTCCATGTTGAGGTGCATCCCATAGGATTCTGGGGCAATGGCATCTGCGTCCCTACCCCTGACCCCCAAAGAGACACCTCTGCCAGCAAGCTTTGATGGACTCCCAGGGGGTTCGAGAGGATCTTGAGGAGAGACTCTCCTCAGATGGAAATTGTCATGACCCTCTTGGTGCCATCAGGCTTGGGCCTGGGATGCATAGCTGCCAAGTCCCCCGTTTTCCCCGGGAAACCCCCGTTTTTAAAGCCGTTTCCTGCTGTCATCCCGAATGGCGAAATATCCTGTGATTCCCCCGGATTTCTTCTGGTGCCACTCTGCCCATGTCTGGGCACCGGAAATCGGGCAGCGTCGGCACCGGATGTTGCTTCTACGCATGTCCGGACATGCATAGAAGCAACGTCCGGTGCCGGCATGGCTGATCCCGTATTTTTCTAACTGGGGCTTGGCAGCTATGTTGGGATGTCACATTTGAGAGGAAGGTGGGGAGGGAGGGGAATTGGAGGGGGGAGGCTGGAACAAATGGAAAGCCCTCCCCTCCTTGGCCTCCAATGACATCATGACTCTAGTGAGGAGATTGGACTTCCAGCAACCTCTCCACCTCAGGGGGGAGAGAGAGTTGTCAAAATTGAAATGTCCGATCTGGCTATCTTATAAGGCACACACTTAAGGCAGCAGCTAGACTGGTGACTGGGAGTGGCCGCCGGGACCACATAACACCGGTCCTGAGAGATCTACACTGGCTTCCAGTACATTTCCGAGCACAATTCAAAGTGTTGGTACTGACCTTTAAAGCCTAATAATAATAATAATAATAATAATAATAATAATAATAATAATAAACATTAAAAGTCTCCCTGAACAGGGCTGCCTTCAGATGTCTTCTAAAAGTCTGGTAGTTGTTTTTCTCTTTGACATCTGTTGGGAGGGCATTCCACAGGGCGGGCGCCACCACCGAGAAGGCCCTCTGCCTAGTTCCCTGCAACTTGGCTTCTCGCAACGGCCTCGGTCCTGTATTGCTGAAGAAGCGTCTTCACCCCCCTCGATCAGCCTGGACACTGAGATCCAGTGCCGAGGGCCTTCTGGCGGTTCTCTCATTGCCTCATTGCCTCCCCAGAGTGGCTGGGGAGACTCAGCCAGATGGGCGGGGTACAAATAATAAATTATATAAATTATATTATCTTAGTTACATCCCAGTTTGACTACTGTAATGTGTTTTGAAAAGTGCCTGGAAACTTCAGCTGGTCCAGAATGCTGCAGCCGGACTGCTAACAGGGGCCAATTACAGGGAGCACGTTACTCCCCTGTTAAAACAACTTCACTGGCTACTGGTCCATTTGGGTGAGCACCTTCTCTTGGTCCCATCAACATCAGAGGCATCAGAACCTTTTCTGTGGCTGCTCAAAGACTGTGAAATTCGCTCCCAAGAGAGGTTAAACTGACTCCCACTTCATGGCAGGTTAACCCCTTTTCTGTTCGAACAAGGTTTTGAAAACCAAGGTGAAGACATTGCTGATTGCTAGACAGCTGCCAGGGCAAACTAGATTTTAATTACTGGCTTTCGATTGAGTTTTGATGTTGTTTTAATTATTGTTTTTAACTGGTTGGTTTTTATTACTTCGTAATTTGTAGTTGAAGTTTCTAAATGTTGTAAGCTGCCTTGAATCCCAACTTTACAGTAAAACAGGATAGAAATATATTAAAGAATATTTTTAGACACATGGGGGAGGTCTTGGAGCTGCTGCCTGCAGTGACTGAGCAAGCGTCAAGAAGAGGAGATGTGTCTTGGTCTCTCTCAGACCCCTAGATGCAGTGCCCTCTTGCGGGCTAGCCACTGACATAGGAATTGCAGTAAGGGCTGTGCCTGCCTTGACTTTAAAGCTGGACAGGTGAGCACAGAAAACTTGTTGGAGCAACTTCTCTGCTTTTGTGCAGTTTTCAACTTCTTGTAACTGACCCTGAACTCATGCCTTGGGCCTTGTTCTTAGACTGGGTCCATCCCAGACAATCATTTGCCTTGTGGTAGCTCTGGGCCTGGAATAGCTCTTTCCTTGCTACTGGATCTGTACCATAACTCCGCCTTAATAAAGATCCTTTCTTTGCTTATGTGTAAGAACTTCTACCATCATGCTTTGGAATGGGAGCCAGGACAGAAACCTCACTACCTTGAAGGAGACAATGGCTGAAGAAGAAGACCATGGCCCTTTAAGTGGCTCACAGGCAGCTCAGGGCGTGGGGCCTCCAGTCTATGTCTACTGAGCCCTGCTATAAAACTCACCCAACTGTTTCGGGACTTTGCTTGTGTTGCTTGGGTGGTTGGTTGGTCTCAGCTGCAGAAGTCTCAGCTGGTCTCCTAAACCAGTGTTTCCCAAACTTGGGTCTCCAGCTGTTTTTGGACTACAACACCCATCATCCCTAGCTTGAAAGACCAGTGGTCAGGGACGATGGGAACTGTAGTCCGAAAACAGCTGGAGACCCAAGTTTGGGAAACACTATCCTGAACCCTTTTCTTGATCTCTCTCCAAGGTGCTGAATCTTGCCTTCCATTTCAACTAAGAACTTCTGACCTCCTGTTGCTTGAGCCATCATCCCCTTGGTGGCAATCCCAGCACATAATAACAGTGCAGTCAACAATACAGTCCTCCTGAGATTACACCTTCTCTCTTTAAAAAAAAGGAGAGATTTTCATAAGAAAGCTCACACAAAATTGGCATGTTTCTCTCCTTGAGATGAAACAACATAAACATTATTTAACTAGATTCCTTACAATTTCATGACTGTGAAACCTCTAAACCAACACTGTTTCCATAACAGCATTTAATTCATCTCCACCTTTGCAAACCCTAAATTTGACCTTACAAATTGGATCAGCAGATCCCAGCTCTTCAAAGTTATTGGGATCACACATAATCTCAGAGCCTAGATTGCTCATGTAAAGGCACCTGACATGGTGAATCAAAACGTTTTATTAATGCATAATTTTTTTTCAGAGGTTGTGGACGATGCACAAAATCAGATCCTCTGCTTCTTCATTTGACCCTATCTAGAGAAGTCTGATCTTGCCACAGTTATCCATGCAGTCATCACATCCTGACTAGACTACTGCAATACCCTTTTACATGAGACTGTGTGGAAGCTTCAATTTGTACAAAATTTGGCTGCCCAGCTGCTGTCTAGAGCCAGCTATTCGGAAGATATTATGCCTATATTGGCCCAGTTTCACTGGCTGCCATTATGCTTCTGAGCCCAATTCATTGTGATGGCTATCAACATTAAAGCCCTGAATGGTTTAGAACTGTCTTAAAGAGCAGCCTGCATCTGTATCAACCTGCTCATCCCTTGATATCTACTTTGAAGGTTTTCCGGAGGAGCTCACCTCAGAAGATCAGATGGCTTGTCATCCACAACAGGGATTTTCTAGTGATGGCCCCACAGTTGGAGCTTTAACATGTGGGAATGTTAGGGATGTGGATTAGGATATATTATTAGATAGATCCTATCCAAGCTTGTGTTAGCAAGCTTCCAATATCAGCAGAGTGACATTCTCCTTTTGTGCGCAGCAAAGCGTGTGCGTTCAGGTTTGCTAAAACCTGTACAATATTATACTTCCTGGAAAAGTTCCCTTTGTCCCTCTTAAAAGAAATACACAACACAGTGTTTATAAAATAAGATAGAGTTTACTTACAGTTTCATCCTGAGTTAACAGCATAATCTCAGAAAGGCAGGCTTACGTAGAAAAGTTACAGATATATACATGTGGAGACTACTTAGTAAAGTAAGGCTCCATCTGGTCTCTCTCTTGGCTGCAGGCCAAGATGGAGAACCATGCTAACTGGAGATTCTCTGGAGATGTGTTCCCATCGAAGGAGAGAAGGCTAAGAGAGAGAATGGCTGCTGGCTGGGAGCTTCTATCTGCCAGCTAATCCATCTCATCTGCATATCTGGAGGAACAGGAAGCTGAACTTAGTCAGGTGTCCCTCCAGGTGAGTTCCTGTTAGTGGACACTCTAGGAACTGTTGTGACTTGTCTGCCCCAGTGTTCCATCCCACATAACAGGCCCCATCCTTTGTGAGATTGAAGAGGGTTCTGAAGACCCATCTCTTGTCAATGGATTTGGATGGGCAATGTTCATTGGTGGCTGGTGGGGGCCTTTTTGAATTCTAAATGATCTGGTATTATCAATAGATTGTTGGATTCTATGATATTTTCTTTAATTTGGTAATTTTGTAAAATTTTATATCTGTATTTTAAACTGCTTTGTGGAGAAGGAGCCTCAAAACGTAGGGTACAAGTATGTTGCCACTGCTGTCCGGTGTAGATTTTTAGTCACAAAGTAAACCATCATTCTACAGTGGTGCCTCGCGAGACGAATTTAATTCGTTCTGCGAGTCAATTCATTTTGCGAAAAATTCATCTTGTGAATCGCGGTTTCCCATAGGAATGCATTGAAATTTCTTTTCTTTTTTTGCCCATAGGAACACATTAATTAAATTTCAATGCATTCCTATGGGAAACCGTGATTCGCAAGACGAATTTTTCACAAAACGAATTCGTCTTGCGAGTCACCATCAGATCGCAAGACACATTCGTCTTGCGAGGTACCACTGTATATTCAGTGTGCTGCAATGGTTAGAGTGTTGGACTAGGACCTGAGGGTCTAGGGTTCAAATTCCCACTCTCTCAGGAAGTTCAGAGAGACTTTGAGCCAGTCACAGTCTCTCAGCCTAATCTACTTCACAGGGTTGTTGTGAGGATAAAATGCCGAGGGGAAGAACCTTGTATGCCACCATGAACTCCTTGAAGAAAGGTGAGCTATAAATATAAGAAAGCATTCTTATATCTGCTAGATTTTTTTATGCAGCTCTACGGCTGGAGAATCCATGATGCAGTGCAACTCTGAGCAAAATGTTCAGGAGCTTCTGTTGAGGCAACCCTCTCATCTCATCATCCATAATGTAGCACTGTTATATGTGCATGAAAAGAACGGCATGAATAAATGTAAGACTATAAAACCCATGATGCAGTGCATCAGTAAGATCAGTGAGATATGAAAGTGAGAAAGCCACCCTCCAACCAATGAACTTGAGCTCCAGATACCTGCCACTGAATTAAGCCCTATTTTTGCCTCCTTCTCCCTGCTATATTTCACACTCGCTGTAATTGACCTGGGCCAGCGCCAACATGTGACGAACTCCTATTTCTGGGGAGAAGAACTCTGCATCTCATTAGCCTGCCCTTGATCTTGCGAGCCAATTCCCCATTCACTTACACTTCAGTTATCCCAGAGACAGCATCTATCTTCAAAACCTTGTGGGTTTATTGATGGGGAGGAATGGATGCTGGCCAAGCAGCACTCTCTTCTCCTATAATGTCAGGACGCTGTGGGAGACAGCCCTGAAGAAGTCAATGAAGCTAAAATAGTGTAGTTTGTACAACCAACCTGGTACAGTGGATACAGCTTTGGACCAGGGCCTGCATTCCAATCACAGGTCGCATTGATGTTATTGAGAATGATTGCTTCTGTCTGCTTTGGTGAATAACAGGTCTTAGAAGGGAATCCTGTAAATGGCACAAGGTGACCTACTGACCCCAGAATGCATTGTAGTAGCTCTAGAGTTGTCACAGTTATCCAATGCTATGCCTTAGGGCAGGCATCCCCAAACTGCGGCCCTCCAGATGTTTTGGCCTACAACTCCCATGATCCCTAGCTAACAGGACCAGTGGTCAGGGATGGTGGGGATTGTAGTCCAAAACATCTGGAGGGCCGAAGTCTGGGGATGCCTGCCTTAGGGTGAAAGGCATCTCCCATGACTAGGTGACATTGCCCAGTTTGGCTCCTAGTAACCCTATACCTCAGAAGGGGGGAAGCCTGGGCCCAGGGGTCAAATGAGGCCATCCAGGCTTATCTGACCCTCCAGACTCTCCCCAGGCCACACCCTTCCTAAGCCACACCTCTAACCCTAGGCCACACCCCTCGCCAGTCCTGCTTAGCACCATTCTCTCATGTCCTTGCCTGCCTTGAATTCTTGCCTGGAGTGAGGATAGTGAGGTATATGTGAGTGTGTAGGGAAACCAGCCTACTATTCAAAGGCAAAATTTGCATTCATTGCCCCACCCACTTTTGCCTCTAGCCCCGCCCACCACTGGCACGTGGCCCTCAAAAGGATGACCCGAAGGGGATTCAGGCACCAGCCTGAAAAACATTCACCACCCTGAGCACAGAGGCTCCTTCAACAGTCATTTCTAACAGAGGTATCCTCCATGAATCTGCCCAGTCTTTTTTCTAAAGCTCTCTAAGCTAGCTGCCATCACCCCTATCTTGTGGCAGTGAGTTCCAAAAGTGAATTGTGCATGGTATAAATAAATACCCATCTTCTCAGTAAGCTTCATGGGGCCGTACAAAGTTCTGGTATTCCAAGAAAAAGCATTTTCTAATTTCAAGGCCTTTTCAGGAGGTGTTAAGTTCAGCGTCTTGGTTGTTGTTGTTTTTTTCAAAAATCCATATTAGGCCAACAAATATGTCACAAAATGGTAGGCAAGCTCCATAATTCTTCATTAGGCTAATTGCAATGGGGTGGTGGGGAGGGAAGAAGTCGGTTGATGTTGAAGTCAAGAGTCCTGGTGAATCTGAAAGCCTGAACGCTTTTGTGCAACAATTTGGTTGGCATGACGAAAACATTTTCTTATTTTTATTATTAAATTTCTATGCCATCCTTCATCTGATGATCAGAGGGTGGTTTAAAATATAAAAGCACAATAACAAACAAAATAATAACAAACAAAAACAATAATACTCACACACATACCAGTTTGAAAGGCCATGTTGTTGTTGTTTAGTCGTGTCCAACTCTTCGTGACCCCATGGACCAGACCACGCCAGGCACTCCTGTCTTCCACTGCCTCCCGCAGTTTGGTCAGACTCATGTTGGTAGCTTCAAGAACCCTGTCCAACCATCCTGTCCTCTGTTGTCCCCTTCTCCTTGTGCCCTCAATCTTTCCCAGCATCAGGGTCTTTTCCAGGGAGTCTTCTCTTCTCTTGAGGTGGCCAAAGTATTGGAGCCTCAGCTACAGGATCTGTCCTTCTAATGAGCACTCAGGGCTGATTTCCTTCAGAATGGATAGGTTTTATCTTCTTGCAGTCCATGGGACTCTAAAGAGTCTCCCCCAGCACCATAATTCAAAAGCATCAATTCTTTGGTGATCAGCCTTCTTTATGCTTCAGCTCTCACTTCCGTACATCACTACTGGAAAAGCACAGCTTTAACTATACGGATTTTTGTCGGCAAGGTGATGTCTCTGCTTTTTAAGATGCTGTCTAGCTTTGTCATTGCTTTTCTCCCAAGAAGCAGGCGTCTTTTAATTGCGTGACTGCTGTCACCATCTGCAGTGATCAAGGAGCCCAAGAAAATAAAATCTATCACTGCCTCCATTTCTTCCCCTTCTATTTGCCAGGAGGTGATGGGACCAGTGACCATGATCTTGGGGTTTTTTAAATTTATTTTGAACTTCAGACCATATTTTGCACTCTCCTCTTTCACCCTCATTAAAAGGTTCTTTAATTCCTCCTCACTTTCTGCCATCAAGGTTGTGTCATCAGCATATCTGAAAGGCCATAGGTGGTTTAAGTAGCCAAAGGCCTGGGAGAAGAGGAGAAGACCTCCAAATCTTTCCCTAGATCCCTTTTGGGCTCTCCTGACCTGGGTAGAGACCTGCCCAGCCCACTGGATTGCTCCATGCGGTCTTCTGTTGGCCACTCCTCTGTCCTGACCCAACCAGCCGCCACTGCCCAACAAACATATTCAGGGCCAATGACAGTAATGTCCTAATATGGAGGTTTTATTTCTTATGTGCCAACATGGCTAACCATTGCTTGTTGGTGTCAGTTGGATATATGTACTTTTGGCTCAATTTAAATAGAGGCACACTCCAAAACAAGCACATCAAAATGCACACAGCCCTGAAGAAAGGGCTTGTACAAAATGCTTTCTATGAAAGTGCATGATCTTATCAGGAGATAGACAGATCGACCTCCCAAATTCAGCTATGAATTCCATTATTTTCTTATGGTCTGTTTTTTAAAAAAAGTTAACTTACTAGCAGGAGATAAGTGCACACAGTCATTTTACAAGAACCAAAGAAAGAAAGAACCAAAGAGACGAGAGGCCTGTTCTTTAATTAGGTAAAGGTAAAGGGCCCCCTGACCATCAGGTCCAGTCATGTCCCACTCTGGGGTTGCGGCACTCATCTCGCTCTATAGGCCGAGGGAGCCGGCGTTTGTCCACAGACAGCTTCCGGGTCATGTGGCCAGCATGACTAAGCTGCTTCTGGCGAACCAGAGCAGCACACGGAAACGCCGTTTACCTTCCTGCCAGAGCGGTCCCTATTTATCTACTTGCACTTTGATGTGCTTTCGAACTGCTAGATGGGCAGGAGCTGGGACCGAGCAACGGGAGCTCACCCCATTGCAGGGATTCGAACCGCCAACCTTCTGATCAGCAAGCCCTAGACTCTGTGGTTTAACCCACAGCGCCACCTGGGTCCCTTGTTCTTTAATTACCACTATATAAAAATATGCATGGTCAGGGAGAGGAAAGCATGTATTGTGCCTCTTCTGAGGTGCATGATCACAGAATGACACTCTAAAGGACCCCCCCCCCCAGAGCATTGGCCTGCATTAGTGGGGACGTGAGCCATGCAACCTTGGATGGCCATTGTGCCACAGAAAATCAGCTTTGCACAAACCTCAGCAGAATTGTGGCAGGCTGATGGCTCCACATTGTGCCACCGTTTCTTTCTTGGGGGTGCATTGACATGCCCAATGTGGGTGTTCAACTCTGGAATGCATGAATACGAAAGCTGTGGGGGCGGAAATGCAAGGGCCTGCTCTCCAGTCAGGATTGGAGACGGAAGACCAGGGTTGCCATCAATGGAGCCAACTCCCTGGGGCCCTGGGTGCCTAAGCACCCACAAAATTCCAAATGAAGTGACTGGGCACCCACAAATTTTGGTGCCAGGGCTATGCACACTGCATGGCACCCACAGCCCCGGGAACCCACAGTCGCGGGGCCAAGCTGAAATGCCCAAATCCTGACCTCTGTCTGTTCTTTAGTTCATGGTCCCTGCAGTCAATTGCCTGGGCTGGCGAGTGAAACTGAAGCAAACTTTAATATCTATGGAATTATCTTATACTAGCTACCATTGGCCTGTCTAGCCCTGTATTACCTAGGCTTACTAGCGGTGACTGTTATGCCAACTCCTGACCAGGTTCCAGACATGGGATCCTCAAAGGATGGACCAGACACCCAACTGGTCAAAGAAGAGCCTGCTGGATCAGGCCAATCGCTCATCTAGTCCAGCATCCTGTTCTCAGAGTGGCCAACCAGGTGCTTCAATCAATCAATCAATCAATCAATCAAATACCTTTATTGGCATCACAGTATAAAACATTTCAAGTAACTGGAATAAATTAAAAGACAAGGATGAAGCTATCAAGGGATATAAGGTCACACTATGGTCTTGTGCATTTGGATATTCTGATATGCCCTGTCTATTGTCCCAGAGGATAGTTTGTTAGGAACCCTTTCAGGTAAAATTGTGGCTAAAAAGGAAGCTACTAAAGCAGTAATAGGACGCGGGTGGCGCTGTGGTCTAAACCACAGAGCCTAGGGCTTGCCGAGCAGAAGGTTGGTGGTTCGAATCCCCGCAACGGGGTGAGCTCCCGTTGCTCGGTCCCAGCTCCTGCCCACCTAGCAGTTCAAAAGCACATCAAAGTGCAAGTAGATGAATAGGGACCGCTCCGGCGGGAAGGTAAAGCAGCTTAGTCATGCTGGCCACAAGACCCGGGAAAACTGTCTGTGGACAAACGTCGGCTCCCTCAGCTAGTAAAGCAAGATGAGCACCTCAACCCGAGGGTCGTTCACAACTGGACTTAATTGTCAGGGGTCCTTTACCTTTAAAGCAGTAATACATTTGTCCCGATCTGCCAGGAGAAACCTTATTTGGTTTCTTCTCGGAGTTGTGGGCCAACATTTTGCTCAGCTTCACTTGGCAAAGTCTGCTGTGTAAAGAGCAATCTCAGAGAATGTGGTCCATTGAATCAGGTACTTCTTGAAATGGAATGGGTGAGAATCTGCCTTTGGTCACTATGGAGGTAAAAGCATTTAGTCTCGCAATCATAAAAGCTCTTCGGTGGGAAGGGAGTAGTAGATCTTAGATATTTGGCACAGGTTCCGTAGGATGTTGTGTTGTGTTACCGGAGAACAAGATCTCGGTCGTAGAGCCGCTGCTTGATTAATTGGAATGTGTGATTTTCATCGCATACTTCGAGGCTCTCGAGGGCAATGTCCAAACTATGGATTTTGTCTTGAATTGCTCTGTACATTCTGGATAAAATACGGTCTTCAAGCATAGAGGTTAAGAAGGAGTTAGATGGTGTTCTAAAATGGACTTTCAGCCAGGCCTTGATTGTGGAGAGCCATGCTTTGGTTTCCGTCAGATGTTGACTGGATTCAGAACATAACGTTAAATAACTTACACATTTAGGGGCACCGAGGATCCAATGAAGAAAGGTCACTTGAATTTGTTCAACTCTATTAAATGCTTGTATCCAAATTGGAATACCATACAATAACTGAGAAAGGACCAATAGATAGATAGATAGATAGATAGATAGATAGATAGATAGATAGATAGATAGATAGATAGATAGATAGATACAGTGGAACCTCGGCTTATGAACACCTCAGTTTACGAATTTTCGGTTTACGAACGCCACGAACCCATCTGGAATGGATTAATTCACTTTCCATTACTTTCAATGGGGAAAGTTTGCTTCAGTTTATGAACGCTTCAGTTTATGAACAGACTTCCGGAACCAATTACACCCATGCTTCGGGTTAAGTACGCTTCAGGTTGAGTACTCCGCGGACCCATCTGGAACAGATTAATCCACTTTCCATTACTTTCAATGGGAAAGTTCGCTTCAGTTTATGAACGCTTCAGTTTAAGTACTCCGCAGACCGTCTGGAACGGATTAATCCACTTTCCATTACTTTCAATGGGAAAGTTCGCTTCAGTTTATGAACGCTTCAGTTTATGAACAGACTTCCGGAACCAATTGTGTTCATAAACCGAGGTACCACTGTATAGATATATATATATATTGCAGCCGGGACCATACCAGATGCCTCTATAGCAGCATATGGAAGTCCATAACAATTAAATATGTAAAGAGATTCAGTCCATATGAAAGGTATCATATATGAGAAATACTTGTATAGGATTGAATCATACTAAATAGTATCTAAGAAAAGATACATATTGAATGTTGAATGTTGCCCCCCCCCCCAGTCTCTCATCCCTTACACTAGAGAAATTGCCATCTCATAAGCACAGCCTCCTGCCTCTCAAAATTTCACTTTAAAACAGTAACAAAAACCTTTCTATCCCTTTTCCCTGTAGCAGCTTTGTAACACTTTCCACCCCTCTGAATGGTCAGAATAAAGGCTTGTTCAGAGGCTTATCACAGCCCCTGCAAAAACAGCAGCAGAAATAATGGGATGTCAAGGACTTTTTGGAGCAGGATCACCATGCCCTGGTTGAGCATGCTAGGTGTGTGTGTGTGTGTGTGTGTGTGTGTGTGTGTGTGTGTAGGGCCAGCCCACAACATTCTGGCACCTGAGGTGAACCACAAATTGGCACACACACACCCCTCCCCACCAGGGAAGAAGAGGTGAGTGAAGTTCCCCATGAGGAACAAGCAGGGAACAAGGCTCTACATTGGGATATATTGCCCCTGTGGATCCTGCCCTCAGAATTGGGCTGATTGTGTGTGTAAGTGGGGCTTCACGGCATCTTTGCTCATGTAGAAGAGCGACATATTGGGCTCTGTGATTTGTTGGAAGCACAAAGCTTTTCGATTGGCCTGGCTTTGAATAAAATCAAGGGGCAGGGCCTTTAGACTAGGCATAGGCAAACTTGGCCCTCCAGATGTTTTGAGACTGTGGGAATGTTAGGGATGTGGATTAGGATATATTATTAGATAGATCCTATCCAAGCTTGTGTTAGCAAGCTTCCAATATCAGCAGAGTGACATTCCCCTTTTGTGTGCAGCAAAGCGTGTGTGTTCAGGTTTGCTAAAACCTGTATAATATTATACTTCCTGGCAAAGTCCCCTTTTGTCCCTCTTAAAAGAAATACACAACACAGTGTTTATAAAATAAGATAGAGTTTACTTACAGTTTCATCCTGAGTTAACAGCATAATCTCAGAAAGGCAGGCTTACGTAGAAAAGTTACAGATATATACATGTGGAGACTACTTGGTAAAGTAAGGCTCCATTTGGTCTCTCTCTTGGCTGCAGGCCAAGAGGGAGAACCATGCTAACTGGAGATTCTCTGGAGATGTGTTCCCATCGAAGGAGAGAAGGCTAAGAGAGAGAATGGCTGCTGGCTAGGGGCTTTTGTCCCTGCTAATCCATCTCATCTGCATATTTGGAGGAACAGGAACTTAGTTAGGTGTCCCTCCAGGTGAGTTCCTGTTAGTGGACACTCTAGGAACTGTTGTGACTTGTCTGCCCTAGTGTTCCATCCCACAGAGACTACAAATCCCACCATCCCTGACCAATAGTCCTGTTAGCTAGGGATGATAGGAGTTGTAGTCCCAAAACATCTGGAGGACCGAGTTTGCCTATGCCTGCTTTAGACCCTTCAGTGAAGCAGAAAATTGTTTTGAGCCTAGTTCTAGCAACTCACTTCAGGGACCCTGAGTTTGCAGAATCTGCCTTTCAGAGGCAGCAATGCTTCTGAATACCAGTTGCTGGAAGCCTCAGAAGTGTCAGAGGCAGATTTAAGGCAGCACGACTGGCTCCGCATTACTGGGGTTTGAGCCTAGGGGGCACCATGGGACATTGTAGTGAATTCAGTAGAATAGAAGGCAAGAGGCTGGGATTTTGTCCTCTCCCAGGGCACCGCTGAACTTTGAAAGACCAAAGTCTGCCACTGAAAGCGTTCAGGTCTTGCTTCGTGGTTTCCTAGAGGCATCTGGGTGGCTATTATGAGAACAGGATGCTGGACCAGATGGGCCTTTGCCCTCATCCAGCCGGGCTCATCTTATCTTCCTACCTAGGTCTTGAGTTCTTATCTATTCAGATACCAAAGCAGCTTCCAACATGGCAGCCTTCCTTGGTGTAGCCACTGGGGAGACTTTGAACACTCTGCCTGAAAAATGGCCTTCAGAAAGGTCAAATTGGACATGCTGATTCCAGGTGCAGAAACCCATTTCCAAAGGTCTGCTGCAAATAGTGGCTGAACTTTACCATGTAGCCTTGACATACGACGAGAGATATCTTTAGAGACGTCTCTGTTTGCCATTGTATCATATGCGCGGCTTGGAGAGCATTGAGAAAAGCAAAGGAGGAAGAAGAAGAAGCATATGAAAGGGAAAAGGCTTTCCTTTGGGGAAAACAGCCAAGAGCATCTCACGACACTTGGAGATTGCTCTTCTCCCTCCCCCATGCCTTCCGTTTTTAGCCAAACTCTCATTTTCTTCCTTCTTTTCTGGAGCTCTCTGCTCCCCTCCCACTTCAAATCAAGTCAAGGTCAACACACACACACACACACACCAGTTCTGCTTTAGAGCACAAACACATGTACAATAGGAAAAATGATTTTTCATGAGCAAGGCATCCCCAGATCAAACACACAAATCCTCCATCGCACAGCACAATTTATTTCCCCCTAATTAGCTGCCTTTCTTGTTCATGAGCTTCGGCCTTCATCAGGCAGGCTCGTGTCCTCCGATTCAGGGCTGCTGCTTCCCTTTCCGGAATAAGAAGTGGAGTTCCCGTAACCAACCCTCCCTTCATCACAACCTCACAGCGGCATAATCAAACTCTGTGTGTGTTTGTGCGTGGGGCTGCGGCTGCGTTTGAACGTTGTTCTCCATTAGTTCTCATCTCTGTTCTCGAGAAACTCTGACCTCCATTTTCAATCAATTCTCAGTTATTAACCAGCAATGAATAGCGGCAAGGCCTGTATTTGCAAATTGAATATAATAAACCCGTCCGTTTTCAGAGGTCCTGGGGGAGAAGGCAGCAGGTCTGCAGGGAGATTTCTTCTTCCCCTCTTCATCATTGATTGTTGGCCCTTCCGGGGGCATTGCTAAACCCTTAAAAGGCAAATGTGCATGAAGTTTATATCTGCTGGTGTCTATGTCTTTAGATTGGCTTTCAAAGGGAAAGTGGCCAAGTAAACCAGGAATGGGAAACTTGTGGTAGCGGCACTCTGCATGTTGTTGAACTTCAAGTCTCATCAGCCCTGGGCAGCATGGCCAACAGCAGGGGCGTAGCATGGGTTCTTGGTGCCCGGGGCATGAATGCACATGCTACAGGGAGCAGGTGGGGAGGGTGGCTGCGCCAACCCAAGCCCTCTCGGCCAACTGAGTCGCAGCAGTCTGAGCCAGCAGTGAGTGAGGAGAGGGAGGTTCTGCCACTGGCCCAGTCCTGGAGGCCTGGCCCGAGTACAACTTGGTGAGGGAGGGAGACTGTTGTGGGGGCACCTGGTTGTGCCCCTCAGATCCTTTAAAAATCTGAACCCAGGGCCATGGCCCCCTTGGGCCTCCTCATGGTATGCCCCTGGGGTGTGGTTGAGCTGGAGTCCAGTCACCGTTGGCAGGCCAAAGGTTCCCCAAACCTACTGTAAACAAAATAATGAGAGAGAGGGAGAGGGAGTGTGCCTGGTCCAAATGACGCACACTGGCCCACCTTCTATTCCCATCTATAAAAAATCACTTCCTTGGAATAAATCAAAAGCCAACCGGTATAAAGCATGGTGTTCTCCTCAGACTTTGTTAGACCTTCTGCCACAGCCAGTGCTTAGGGACGGGCAAGAAGTTCGATTTGGGTCACTTTTAAACCTGTTTGTATCACATTTGCATCTTCCAAAAATATGAGAACCGAAACCCTTTGAAATATGCACTTCTCTGAATTTTGCAAAGCAGTTCTCGAAGCTGACAAAACTAGGTCTTTCAGAGGGAAAGTGGGCATAAAAATGGATGTGTTGGTGAAAAGTACCTTTAAAATGCATTATATTAGGGGGAATAGCTTGCAAAAAAATGTATGTGTTAGTCAAAGCTGTATGTGGAAATGTGTTGATTGGGAGAAGCTTGCACTAAATTGCTGTTGAATTCTCATGGGGTTGTGTTGTTTTTTTAAGGCAGATAGCTGCAGAAATTCAGAGAAATGAATTTAAGATTGGAAAAAAATAGAAACAGAGAAAAGTGAAAAAGACACACTGTTGCATTGCAGGGGGGGGTGTTACCTGCTTTGCCTGAATATCATTAATGCACCCCAGAAAGTTCATGCATCCGATCAGGGCATGTTTTCCCAAGGGAGAACATTTATCCCCTATAATCGACCTCTGGCACCTCCATTTATTGGAATGTCATTTTAAGAGAATCTACAAGCTGGCACAGCCCAGGGGGTGGTCAAGAACATTCAGGCGCACCCCTTCCCATAGTGATAAAAATATAACAAAACCTATCAGTTGTACCCACACCCACAAAACCTGCTTCCTCATGTAAGGCTGGCCATGAAGTATCCGAATCTCTAAATCATTTAGGATGGGGAATGAGCAGAGTTGACAGCAGCTGGTGCCAACCTGGTACCCTCCAGATGTTTTGGCCTAAAACATCTGCTTTGGGTGAGTGGGGATTGTGGTCCAAAACATCTCGAGGGCAGCAGAGTTGGCAGAGGCTGATTTACAGTAACTCCGTGGAATCATTAAGGTGACCTACTTTTTTGCAGGTGGCTGGGAGGATAGAGAATATTAGGTTTGCTTCTCCAGATGCGAAAATGATGAGCAGTGAGTTTGGGGTTAAAAATAAGACTTCATGGGAGGAGAGTGGGAGCCTTTCCCTCTTCGGAATCCTTATCTGATTCAGCCTCTAATGGAACCGCACCGCGCTCGCTTTGCATCTCCGCGCCTTGGGAATTCCAAGTTCTGCGATTTCAGGAGCGTGTGGAGGGGGCAGAGAGTCAACGTAAACGTGGGCAGCTTTGCGGTCCTCAGCGGAGATGGGCGCCGGAGTTATTCCCCACCTTCCCCTCCTACCTCCAGCAGCCTTGCTATATGAACCGCACCCCGGGAAGAGGGCGAGGCTGTGGATTATCTAGCGGTGGTCCCCGAAACTCCCCCAACCTGCCCACCCAACCCTCCGCATCCTATCCCTTTCCGGAGACTGTGTGCCCACATGGAACGGGTTATCCCCCCCCTCTCCTCCTCCCCGCAGAACAGCTGAACTTCTGAACCGTTCGCAGAGTGACCTTCAACGCACAGCCACCTTGGGTAGCGCCAGTCGCAAGAGAGAACAAAGGAAGCGAAGGGAGCGAAAGCGTAATGGGGGCGGGGTAGAACATTCAGCAGCAGTTTGAGGACAGAAAGAACTGAGGCGGGGGGGGGGGAACCGTGCAAACCCCCCCTCCTTCAACCTCCCCCCCTCAGTCCATTTCCTTTATCATTATACGCACTGAGGGTCGGCGCGCACACCGCCTCTCCAAAGCGGCGGCGAGTCCTGAAGACCGGCCACTCTTGGGCTCTTCTGGGCCATGCGCCCGGGGTACTTTTACGCATGGAGCTCTCTCCAAAGCGCACGGCTCAGCATCCCGCCGCTGCCGCTCAGCTGGGTGGGAGCCCTTTCTCTCGGCTCGCTCGCGTGGCTCTGCTTCCAGCCGCTCTCCGGGCTCCCCACCCCCTTTCTCGCTTTCTCTCCACCCCTTTTTCCCTCCCCTCCCTTCGCTGAAGTCTGAAGTTTCCCGTGTGCGCAAAGGCGAAGCGCTCTTCGGCGCCGTGTGGTTCTTTTCTCTCTTTCTCTCTCTAGCTCACATATATATCTCTATATCTCTATTATATATATATATATACACATACATTCCTCTCTCGCTCTCGCTCTCTTCTTTTTAGCCTTCTACAAAAGATTTGGTGGAACTGACTTGGTGCAAAGGGGACCGGAGCCAATTTGGAAGAAGATCGGCTTTCCATCCTTCCTGGGGGGATCACAGGAGGATAAAGGGAGGCAAAAAAAAGGTGGGGTCTCCTTGCGGGTGGGGAGAGGAAAGAGATCAGGCATGCTTCAGGCACCAAGGATGAGTGGCTTTCTTCCCTGACCCTCTCTCAGGGCACCCACCCACCTCCCCCTCTCTCCGGAGCTGCTCGTGGGATTGACATTGCTGGAGACCTCCTATCCCCAGGGGAGGTGGGGAGAGAGCGAGAGCGAGGAGGGGGGAATCCTGACGCTCTCCGCTCGGAGTCCTTGGAAGTAGATTTTTGCTGCCTGGTCGGATGTGAACGGCAAAAGAGACGGCTATGCGTGTGGGAAGACAGAGGTCCGTGAAACTAAGGTAAGGCGGCACCTCCTCCCCCAGTCCCTGTCAGAGTGGGGGGATGGGGGGAGAAGTGTCCTGGCAGCCTCTACCCCCTCCCCAAAGCCTTTTTCGGCCCCGATCCTCTTCACATTTACTCGGGAGTATACCCCCGCAGAGTTCCAACAGGGCATACTTCCGCTCTCTCCGAGGCAGCGTGCGCGCAAGAGGATACTGGAACTTGGAGGCTGGGTAGGTGAGGGGCTTACTTCCGAGTAAACGGGTCCAGACTCCAGGAGCGAGCCCAGCTCTTCCCGACCCCTTCGATTCCCACTCGCCATGCGAGGCGTTTGAACAATGACTTTGTGGCAAGCGCATCTCCCTCCCACTCCCACCCCCCAAAATATCCATCCTGTCTCTTATTTCGCCCTTTCACCCCTCACTTATTTCAGAAACTAGAAGCCCAAGATTGGGGAGCGGGGAAATACACTGTGTTTCACATTCTTTCGCTACGCATCCACCCCTCTCCTCTTTCTCGCCTTCCCTTTGAGAAATGTGCGTCTCCGCCAGGCTTCTGGGGACAACCTCACCTTTTCCCACATTCCTTTTTCATTGAATTTATTGAATTATTATTACTCCTCCCACACTTAGACAATGCGGGGGGGTGTGTGTGGAGAGAGACGAGTCCTCCCCCACCCCCACCCCAAATGGTCCGCGTGGAGCAGCGGCGAAGCTGCCGCTTGGAGAGACCCACCCGAGGTCGCTTGCGGAGAGCTAGCTAGAGAACAATGAAGCTGGTGGATCTCCCTCGCTCTCCACCCTTTTTCTTTCTATTCCACCTTCAGGTTTTGCCTGCCTGGTTTAACTCTTTCCTCTCTCTCTTTCTCCTCTTCTGCTGCTTCTATTTAACCCTCTCTGATCCCCCCACGCCTTTCCACATCTCCCCACTTAACTCTTTCCTGTCTCGCTAACCCTTTCTCGCCCTGCAAGACCACATTTGGAGAGCGATTTCTCCCCCTTTCCGCCCCTTTCCGACTTCCTTTTCACATTTGCTCGCCGTCAACCCTACTTTGCCTTTCTTGCCCCTCCTCCCGCTATGTAAATTTACACCACCCGATGCTAGCCCTACTCAGAGTAGACCCACTCGAATGAAAGAAAACGCCAACCATTCATTTCAAAGTATGTACGCTGAGTAGGGTTTAGTTGGGTGTAACCGGTTATCATAACCAAAGTATCTTACCCAAAATACTCTGTTTGTGGCAGGGACCCATCCATTTTTAAGCAACCATGTGTATCTCAGTAGTGCTACTATAGCAAGTAAGCAATGCTAAGGATCATTTGTACCCATTCTTCTTAATTCTTCTTAACTTTCTGCTTCCTTTGGTTCATTCTTCCCTTCCATTCTTCTCAGAAAACTAGAGAGGGCATTGGCAAGTAGTAGATTCAAGGCTGATGGAAGGAAGTCTTTCTTCACATTGGGTAATGTTAACTTGTGGAACTCACTGCCACAAGACAGGAACAAAGGGAACTGCCTTAAACTGAGTCGGGCCACTGCTGCATACTGCTCACCATTGTCTACTCTACACCGACAATTCAGTGAAAAAAAGGGAGCTTGATAGCCATTGAGAAACCCCCCTCCTCCTCCTCCTCCTCCTCCTCCTCCTCCTCCTCCTCCTCCTCCTCCTTCCTTCATGGACCCCTCAGCCATGATAGCAAAATGAAGCCTCCATAGCTAGAGGCACTCTACCTCTGAAAACAAGTTGCTGGCAATATGCAGGAGGGGAAGGCTGTGCCCCGTTATGTCCTGCTTAGGATAGGATGAAGGACTAGAACAGAACAAAAGCTTTGGCTTGATCCTGCAGGGCTCGTTCTTATTTATCCCATTCACACCTCTCTTTCCCCAATTCCCTACACTGAAGCCTCTCTCACCCACATAACACACTTTACGTGGAGTTATTCCGTGTTCCTTTTACCCTTCAACTGCGACTTCACATGGAAAGCTAAACGAAAAATGGACATTGTTGCTCCAACTTTATTACTCTGAAGTATGGGGCAATGGATGCGGAACAGAAGCTGGCGGTGCCCAATGCTGCCCCTGTAAACCCACACTGAATGCCAGGGGCAGTTCATCCAGTTTTGCTGCCTGAAGTTCCACCTGCCCCCCTCACTGCTCCACTCACTGGGGTCACACAGCGTAACTTCTGTGTTCCAGTGGGATCTTGCAAAGGCTGCTTCTCTGGCATCACCGGGAAGAGAGTACCCATAGAGGTGCCCCTTGGGTTTGACCGCCTGAGGCACCTGCCTCAGCCTGCCTCATGGACCAGCCGGCCCTGGCTGGTTCAAGAAAATGAGCGATTTGTCTTCATGTATGAATGAAAATGTCCACGTCCCCCCAGCTGTTCCTTCCTTTTTCCTATTTTGTTATTCCTGCTTGGTTTCACCTCTGCTTCAGGGATTTTCAAAACACTCACTCATGCACACATATACACACCCTCCTGAGAAATTTCAGGTGGAGACAGACAGACAGCTACGTATTTACATTTGGTGGGAGAGGTTTGAATGCAGGTCCCCTGCCCCCAAAACAACAGACGGGGCTTTTGCCAGACCTGCAGCCAGTCATATGCACGTTTACTCAGAAGTAAGGGCCGAACTGGGCATTGTGTGGGAGCTCTGTGTTAGAAGTTCACGATCTAATTTTATATTATTGTTTTTGTAAAAGTGTGCCTTGGTTTGAGTTGGGGCCACTGTGTGGCAGAAAAGAGGGGTGCTCTTATCCTTTCCCACCCCCACATTTCCGTCCAGATCAATAACATCCCTGTGGAGCTCTTATCAGCCACATAAGGGGGCTGCCTGCCTGCCTGTTTTTCCATCTGCGGTTGGGGAGCAAGGGATGGGGGGTGCAATCTGTTTGGGAATGCATTTGGGGACAGGGTTAGACCTCCCCCTCCCATGGCTCAGATCCAAAATGGAGCCCTCCGTTGGCTGCTTTTTGCAGAAGAAAAAAGAAAAGAAAAATTGCATTGTGTGCACCAACATAAGATGGGGTTTTTTGAAGTCTCTCAAAGTTCTAGGGGGATCGCTCCCAAGTAACTGTGCTTGAGAGTTGGTGACTTGCCCAAGGTCACCCAGTGAGTTTTTCAGGCCAAGCAGAGATTCAAACTGTGGTTGCCCAGGCCCTAGTCTAACACTCCAACCACGTCACCATGCTGGGGTTCCTTAAAGTTGCATCTACCTTTATTCTGCCCATTGCTGTTTGACAGGGCCGGCAGAGGACATTTTGCTCTCCAAGGTAAAGAGCAGCATTAGAGCGGGGGTTGGACTAGATCAGGGGTGGCCAACTCCCAATAGACTGCGATGTACTCACAGAGTTAAAAGCTGGCAGTGATCTACCCCCTTTTGGGGGGTTCAGGTCAAAGTAATTGAGCTTTTTCTAGGGAGGGAGAAAGCCATGCTTTTGGGGTGCAGGGCAAAAATGTTGGGCTTTTTCTAGGGGAGCCAAACTTGTTGAGCTTCTTTGGGGGGAGCCAGTGATCTACCACAGATGTCCAGTGATCTACCTGTTGGACGTGCCTGGACTAGATGATCCACAGGGTCCCTTCCAAGCATCCAAGTAAGAAGCAACGTGTTGGAAGCTTATAAAAAATTATGCTTGTCATGGGGAAGGTGGGTAGAGAAAAGTACCCCTCCCACTCCCGTAACACATAGATAAACTGTAAACTCCCTCCCAAATGAGGCAGTGGTGGCCAGCAACCTATTGCTTGGAAAGACACAGATTCAAGGAGGAAAGGGCTACTGATGGATACTAGCCAGCATGGCTATGCTCAGCCTCTGCGGCTGGAGGCAGCAATGCTTCTGAATGCCAGTTCCTGGAAACCACAGGAGGGGGAAATGCTCTTGTGCTTGAATCCTGCTTGTGGGTTGGCCTCTTTGAGAACAGGACGCTAGACTAGATGGGTCGTTGGCCTGATCTAGTAGGCTCTTCATATATTCTTACCAAAACGTCTCCCTTAGTTGTTGTCTGCCTTTCCCCAAGAGCTCACCCCCCTCTTCTTCACCTAACTCTTTCGTCCTCCACCATCTACAGGTGCCGGCTGCTATCATGACTGATGGCGAGAGAAGAGAACCCTTCCAGCCCCTGACGAGCGACGAGGTGCAAGTCCCCATAGCTTCTGGCACAGCCACCGGCAAGGCATCCCAGCCTGGGGAGGAGAAAGATGAGGACACCCTCAGTGCTTGTAAATCCATCCAGGACAGCCTGGCTTCGGCAGGATCATCCGCCCGGGATCCAGCCCACGAGGGAGAGAACCAGGTCCCTTACCCTGCACTGGCCTCCACTGTCTTCTTCTGCCTTCACCAGACAACTCGCCCACGAAGCTGGTGTCTCAAACTGGTCTGTAACCCATATCCTTTCTCTCCTGAACCGGGCGATGTCAGTTTGGTGGTTTGGTGTGTGGTTTTTTCGGAGTCCCGTCAACTTTTTGCCTTCTTGGCTTTGGGTGCTGGATTTGAGAAGACGTCTTGGGGGATGGTTGTTTTGGTTGACCGTTTTCACATCTTCTGATGGGTCCGCAGTTTTGAGCTTGTTCTCGACTTGGAATAGCCTTGTGGACAGCTTGTGGTTTGTTTGTTTTCTGGTGAGGCTTAGTTCTCTGAATCCGGAACCAGAAGGTGGGGAAATGAGACTTCTTTAACAGGGCTGTATGCTGCAAGGGTTCAAGGTTGAAGGAGATGTAGGCTGATCTTGCGCTGTGAAGGAGAACCTAGAGAAGGTGGCTTTGGTGGCCCAGTTGAGGCTGATTCTAGTGGTGTCCTGCCTACCTCATCTAGTTGTTGGGCATGCAGCGATTTTTTGTCACAGCGAATCTAATTGTTTCTGCTTGGTCTTGCCCAATCCAGCGTTGGTTGCAGTGACTGGTCAATGCAAGCAAAGAGAAATTTCATGCTTTGGGTTAATGCGTTTTTAAGGTATTTATTTCTCTAGAGCATCCGTAAGCTGCTCTTCAGCCAGTATTATTCCCATAATGGTTTACACAGAATCAAAACAAAACAGTCCCTACTTGCAGGCTTGCAATCTAAAACACACACACACACACACACACACACACACACACACACACACACACGGGAAAGGGAACAGGAAGGAGAGGAAAATAATAACCCAAATTCCAGACCCCAATTTCTAAGCAGCCTTTCCCATGTTGAGTAGCTGGCACATTTAAGGAGTTTCTTGATGGAGCTGGACCTCCAGGAAAACTGATGACATGAGCTCTGCTTCTCACCTTTCCCACTGAGACAACCTGACACGCACAACTTGGGGGTCACACTCAGCAGCAGATATATTTGGGTGATTCCAAGTAGGCTGACTTTTTTCTTAGTGGTATGGTCTTTTTCCACTCCAGGACAAGGGTTTCCAACCTGGGGACACATCTGGAAATCTAGGAAACGGCAGTGTGTGCCACAAAATGCCCATTTCACAGGAGGAAAAACTAGCAGTGATCAGAACAAGCCCCCCTCCCCCAAGAAAACCCAAACCATTCAGACAAAACGCCTACCCCAAACAAAACTCCAATAAGAAGTAGAAGAAGCCAGGAACCACCAACTCAGCTGCATCAAGGAGGGTGTTTTGGGGTGCTGTAATGCCCATAATTACCACACTGGGGACCCTAACTGTAGGTGGTATCTCCGAGCTACTTTTCAGTTGTTTTTAACTAGGTGTTGACATTTTGACACACCTGTACATACCTAGAAAGAGTGTATCCTGACATCAAAAAGACGAGCTCAAGCGGCCCTCAATTTCTGTCTTAATATATCCTGAAAATCAAGTTGTTTCTGCCGGGAAATGGGATGGTGGAACTGAAGCCCTGGGATGAATCAAAGGACTCTTCCAGGCATCCTGTCTGTTGAGCATTCCTTCTGATTTGTTTACAGGGAGATTAGAGGATGTCGCACCAATGCTTTCCGGTTCATTCCCCCCCCCCCCGGTCCCTCTTCTTCTCATTTGGGGAAGCAGGTTTGTTGCGCAAGATCAACTGAGTTTGTCAGTGTGCAAGTGAATCCCACCCGAAAATTGCGGCTGGAAGCGGCTGGAGGAGGGCTAGGCTGAAAAGGGGAGGTGATTTTAGGCATCCCTACAGACCCTCCCAGGTGCTAAGATCAACAGAGGGCAGGTCCACCTCCCCCAGGAGCTTAGGGGGTGGGGGTGGTCCATGAAAGGGCCTTCTCTGTGGCAGCCCCTAAGTCATGGAACTCCTTCCCCACAGAAGTGCATCTGGCTTCTTCATTATGCCACATTCAGTGAATGCTGAAGACACATCTCTCTATCCTGGCCTGGGACACCAGAGATGTATGCTTTCAGAGGCTGTTCTATTTTAAAGAATGTAACATTTTTACTGTTTTTAATTCTAGAATTTTAAAAGTGCCGTAACCCACCTTGGGGCCAGCAGGCAGGTTTTGTTGGCACTGCTAATAATAATAATAATAATAATAATAATAATAATAATAATAATAATAATTTGAGGGTGGATGGGTGGCATTGATAGGAATGGCAAGGTGGAATTCTGGGTCCCACTAAGTAGGAATCTGTTTACTGCCATGTCAAAATCACAGTGAAGTTTTTGGCTGTTGCAAAAAGCTCAGGGGAGACGGAGAACAGCAGGGGACACTTCAACAGTTTACATAAGAGGGTTAGGAGATGCTGGTTGATTCACGGGCTGGAAAATAATATATATATATTTGCAAGGGGATTAGCTTTTGACCTGATGCATGGCTGCGGCTTGGGGCTTTTAAATCAGATGGGATGAACTGCCTCTCAGGGGGACGAGGAGTGAGTTTTGCTTCTCCCAGTTTACATGGCTGATACCAGGGTGGGCTTCCATAAAACCCCAACAAAATGTGGTCTTTCAGAAGGAGGATGCTATGAAGGGGCTGGATCTCATACTGGGACAAGGCTGGCTAGAGACTGTGTTTTGCTTGGGGGGGGGTTGGTTTGTTTGGTTTGTGAATATGTTGATGCTAGACAAAGTCTGGTCATTGGTCCCTGTAGCCCTGTAGATGTGGAGAGCCGGAAGCCTCCAAATGGTTACAGCTGATTGGTCCAAACACTGAGCCCCATTGCAGTAGGAAACTCCCCATAAATATCTCCATACCACAGCCAAGGAGCCCATTGGCAATGTCAATGAACCTCAAACTGTCCATTTGCAGGTGCAGTTTGGACCCCAGACAAATGGTTCTTAATCATTTTTCTTCTTCTTCCCTGGACCGCTGGGTGGAAAAATGCTGACAGTCCCCTTAATGATTTCCCTGCTTCTCGTAGCAAATTGTAATGTGCTGTGCTAGATACTGTATGATTTTTAATTGTGTTTTCATTCCTCCTTTTATTTCGTTATCACGTTACAATTAGAATTGCTAATGCAATAAAATACAATTTAAGGAATGAAAGCAGCCATAAAAATGCATTTAAAAATCAATAGGAATCTGCAATGTGATGGACGTGCTGTCTTGCATCTTCAGCCACAAATCCACGGGCAAACCGCAGGGCCACTTGAATGAAGCTTGCAGGCTGTGGTTTGGGAAGCCATGCCCCAGACTATAGACCATGGGGGCATCAAAAATGGCATGCGGCCGTGGCGTAGGTGAGCTGAGCTTGGCTTGGCTTGGCTTCTGTTCAAAGGGGGCTATGCACCCTGTGCTCTGTTAAATTCCAACCAGTGGGAGATGAAGGGGGAGAGGGTGACACAGCCAAGTTTGGCCAGTGTTGGGCCCTTCATTGCTGCTGGAACTCTCAGCCAGTGCCCAAGCTGGCTGACCACTGGCACAAAGGCCTGCTACTGGACTCAAGATTTAAACCAGTTTGATACCCCTGCTTTATAGATTGAACCTGGTTTGCTGTAACTGAATTGCAGATTTCAGCAAGTTCAATGGCCATTCCCTCTTCCCAGGAAACCGTGGAGATTGTAACTTTGGAGAGGGCATGAGAACCCCCTAAGATTCCCCAAGTGGGTGATACTGCCCCCTGGGGGCGGGTGGTGTGATTAGCTAGGAGGCGGCAGGGGGTCGCTGCAGGTGTAAATGGCTACCTGATTTTAGAAGTTCACAACTTCTGCTAAGTTAATTAAAGTAAATAGTTTTAACTGGATTTTGAATGCACATGCAATTGACTGTTCCCGTTTTTGAATTTCATTGTGCTTTTTTTTGTTCCTAAGCTGGTCATGCAACCCCCTATTCTGAATAAGGCTTTTCATAGTGGGGCACAGGAAATGGGTTTATGGAACTAAAAGTTGGGGAATGACTGAACTAAGGAAATGATTCCCAACTTCAATAACACACACCTATTCCCAGGATTCTTCAGCGGCAGAGGGACGTCAATAGTTAAAATGGTATAAGAATGATGCAAGCTTGCAGCGTATATAGGCACACATATCAACATCTTGCTTTGTCTCTTTTGCTAGGATCAGAGAAAACTGCCTTATACCAGCATCCATCTAGCTCAGTGCTGCCAACACTGGCTGCCAGCATCTCTCTGGAGTTTCAGGCCAGAGTCCCTCCCCCAGCTCTTTCTGGAGATGCCAGGGCTCGAACCCAGACCTTTTGCAGGCACAGTGAATGCTCTACCACTGAGCAGCGGCCCTTTCCCGTTGCTTGCAGGATGGGGAGGGCAACTCTATATTAAAACAGTGCCGTCGAGTGCTTTCCACTTTGCAAAAGGACCACAGGAGGAATAAGCCCTCTGCCCCGAGGCGGACACAATCTAAAATTCCACACCAGGGAAGGCAATGAAGGGAAGGCAGAGGCTGTGCAGATTTCGGTTACTGATTATTTATTTCAAAGTGCTTGACAAAGGAAATGTACATTAAGGGCATAGTGTCAACGTGTTGATAGTTCCACAGCCGGTGCGGCGACAAACAACTAATGCAGGGGAAGGGGGGCTTTTGAAGCTCAGGGTTCTCATTGGCTTCTTCCCAGAGGGTGGGAGACATCACATGCCAGTGGTGGGTGGGGCCAGAGGCAAAAGTGGGTGGAGCAATGAACGTAGCATTTGCCTCTACCCGGGACATTAGTTTCCACACCCATTCCTCTTTATCCTCCATCAAGGCAGGCAAGAAGCAGTATCAGAGGTCAGGTGGTTGGAGTGGGTGATCCTTGGGGGTATTTCCCAACCCTGCAAGTCTATGATCCATGGGTCTACTCATTTTATATATATGTAGGGCTGCCAATTCAGGAGCATTCCCCAGCCCTGAGATTTCAGGGCTCAAACCAGAGACCATGGTGATGTCCTGGGGTGGGCCCTGGAGATGGAAGTTAATTGGGAGAGGGGAGCAGAGACAGGCAGACCTTTCCCTGTGAGTGTCCATGCTGAAATTTGCAGCCTGAAGCTTGCAAATTGCACGCATGGCCTTCTTAATCATTTTTCATCATTATTAAAGGTATTCTCGCCCACCTGTAAGCTCAAACCCTCCACCTGCCACCAGGATGGGGCCAGCAGAACCTGGAGAACTGAGTCCACACCTGAAGGTGCGGTAGTCCTGTTATTTGGGCCCATTTACACATAGTAGCCTTTTCCTTTTCATACACACACACACACACACACACACACATATACACACATATATATGGAAAGGAAAAGGCTACTATGTGTAAATGTGTAATTTTTTATTTATTTTCCATTTAATTATATACATTCACCTCATCATTATCCACTTATCGACTTCCTTCCCTCCCACCTCACGGCTTTCAAAATTAACCTTTATTTCATTGCATTTTGTACGTTTTCCAATTCTAGTTGCACAGATTACAAAATGACTCAAAATTTAAATAAATACAGTGGTACCTCGGGTTACAAATGCTTCAGGTTACAAACTCCGCTAACCCAGAAATAGTACCTCAGGTTAAGAACTTTGCTTCAGGATGAGAACAGAAATCGTGCTCTGGCGGCAGCGGGAGGCCCCCTTAGCTAAAGTGGTATCTCAGGTTAAGAACAGTTTCAGGTTAAGAACGGACCTCCAGAACGAATTAAGTTCTTAACCAGAGGTACCACTGTATAGAAAGGTAGAATAATTCTCATTACAAGTCTTAAGGCAACCTTGCTAGTGATGTTACTCGCTTACAATAATCTTTCAATTATCGTATAAATTTACCCCAGTCCTTTTTGAATACTTGATCTTGCTGCTTTCGGATTTTTCCGGTCTGCTTCGCCAGTTCTGCTAAGTCCATCATCTTCTTTCTGCAAAGTCCACTCTTCTTTCATTGGTACTTCTTGTTACTTCAATTTTGGGGCTAAGAGAATTCTTGCCGCGGTTGTTGCATACATAAACAGCCTTTTGCCTTCCCTTGATATCTTGTTACCCACTATCCCCAATAAAAAGGCTTCTGGTTTTTTAACAAAAGTATTTTTAAACAGTTTCTTTAACTCATTATATACCATTTCCCAGAAAGCCTTTGCCTCTTTACCTCTTAACAAGTCCGCCACATGTGCTAGAAGATACCTTCCCTTTCTTTACATTTCCAACACTCATTGTTTCTTGTTTTGTACATTTTAGCCAGTTTGCCTGGTGTTAAATACCAGCTATACATCATTTTCATAACATTTTAAGTGTACTGCATGCAGTAAAATGAATACCTTCCTTCCACAACCTAAATGATGCCTTATGAGGAACAGCTTAGGGAGCTGGGTATGTTTAGCCGGGAGAAGAGAAGGTTAAGGGGTGATATGATAGCCATGTTCAAATCTATAAAAGGATGTCATATGGAGGTCTTTAAGCAGAAGCTTCCTGTAGAGGTAATCACCAGGGTGATGGGCCATTAAGAGAAACAAAGGAAAGGGGATCAACGTGAATTTGAATATGATAGCCATGCTCAAATATATGAAAGGATGTCATATGGAGGAGGGAGAAAGATTGTTTTCTGCTGCTCCAGAGAAGCGGACACGGAGCAATGGATTCAAACTTCAAGAAAGAAGATTCCACCTAAACACTGGGAAGAACTTCCTGACAGTAAGAGCTGTTCAGCAGTGGAATTTGCTACCAAGGAGTGTGGTGGAGTCTCCTTCTTTGGAGGTCTTTAAGCAGAGGTTTGACAGGCATATGTCAAGAATGCTTTGATGGTGTTTCCTGGTTGGCAGGGGGTTGGACTGGATGGCCCTTGTGGTCTCTTCCAACTCTATGATTCTAATACCTTCCTTCCACAACCTATCCAAAATCTTTAGCCCATAGTAGCCTTTTCCTATGTGGTGCCCTCTGGCTGGCGCTGATGGGATGTGTGGTGGGAACCATCTTGGGAAAGCCTGCTTGTACAGCTTGTCTCGCCCGTCTTCCAGAACCGGGATTGCCTTTTCTCAAATAGCTTTACAGCAGAGGTAGCCATCTCCGATTTCCAGCCAAGGCATCCAGGCCCTATGAAACGTGCAGTGCCTGCTCTCGCTACTTGCCAGGCATCTTGCAGCTTCTGTCCTGCCAGCATTTTGATGAGCATTATTTATTAATATGGTGATTATCGATCTCGCTTTAGTTAAGCAATGAAACTTGGTGCGTCTTAAAAATGGGCTCTTCCGTGCCTCTCCTTGGCAACGGCGAGGAGAAGAAGTGTTCTACGGAGACAACAGTCCATAATAATCCATTACTAAGTGCAATCAGAGAGAGAGAGAGAGAGAGAGAGAGAGAGAGAGAGAGAGAGAGAGAGAGAGAGAGAGAGAGAGAGAAAGAGAGACTACATCAGCTTTATGGGTTCAGTTGTCCCCTTGCTTTAGCCGGTTGCTAACGCTGGCCAGGCTTTAAATTGAATTAGTTCTCGAAGGTTTGGAGGTAATTAGGGCCCCAAGGAATGGAATACAAGAGTTGGAAGGGATCCCAAGGGTCATTTAGTCCAGCCCTGTGCATTCTTCTTATTCTTCTTCTTCTTCTTCTTCTTCTTCTTCTTCTTCTTCTTCTTCTTCTTCTTCTTCTTCTTCTTCTTCTTCTTCTTCTTCTTTCACTCATAGCCGAGTAAGATTGTCTTCCATAAACACGGTTTTAAAAGTGAGCCTGTAAGTGACTGTGGAGGCCAATTCTGGATCCACACATCCTTGCACAGTGGGGACATTGGTTCCTGGGCAGGAGTTGATCATGGTAAGGTTTTGCCAAGTGAACCTTCCTCTTAGCACATTTCTCCCTTGCATCCTGAGTTCGAGTGTCTTCAAAGCCCATGACACCTTTGGTCAACGCTGTTCTCCAACTGGAGTGCTCGCAGGCAAGGGTATCCCAATTGTTGGTGTTTATACTACATTTTAAAAAAATTGCCTTAAGCCAGTCTTTAAACCTCTTTTGTTGACCACCAGTATTACGCTTTCCATTTTTAAGTTCGGAATAGAGTAGTTGTTTTGGAAGACAATCATCAGGCATCTGCACAACATGACCAATCCAATGAAGTTGATGTTGAAGAATCATTGCTTCAACACTGGCGATCTTTGCTTCTTCCAGTACACTGGCATTAGTTCACCTGTCTTCCCAAGTGATGTGTAAAAATTATTGGAGACACCGTGCAATGCAGGAATCACAGCTAAAGAATCCCTGGAGATGGCCAGCCAAGCTCTGTTTAAATACCTCTGAGAAAGGAAAGACTCCCCTCTCTGAGGTAGTCTGTTCCACTGTTGAACAGCTCTTATTATTGGAAAATTCTTCCAAATGTTTAGTCAGCTAAAAGCTTCTCTGGGTCCACATCATATAGGATCTCAGGCCACCTCTGACTCACTTTTTCTCAAAATGTCCCAAATGTTTCAACCTTTCCAACATCGCCTTTCTCCACCCCTTTCCTCACATTAGTTATGGGAAGTCTGAAAAGATTGGCACTCACAACCTGGGTTTTGGAAGGATAATAATAATAATAATTTATTTGTACCCCGCCCATCTGGCTAGGTTTCCCCAGCCACTCTGGGTGCCTTCCAATAAAGATTAAAATACATTAAAATGTTGTTGTTGTTTAGTCGTTTAGTCGTGTCCGACTCTTCGTGACCCCATGGACCATAGCACGCCAGACAATAAAGATTAAAATACATTAAAATATCAAACATTAAAAGCGTCCCTAAACAGGGCTGCCTTGAGATGCCTTCTAAAGGTCTGGTAATTGTTGTTCTCTTTGACCTCTGGTGGGAGGGCATTCCACAGGGTGGGTGCCACTACTGAGAAGGCCCTCTGCCTGGTTCCCTGTAACTTGGCTTCTCATAGCGAGGGAACCGCCAAAAGGCCCTCGGCACTGGACCTCAGTGTCCGGGCAGAACGATGGGAGTGGAGACCTCTTTCAGGTATACTGGACCGAGGCCGTTTAGGGCTTTCAAGGTCAGCACCAACACCTTGAATTGTGCTCGGAAACGTACTGGGAGCCAATGTAGGTCTTTCAGGACCGGTGTTATGTGGTCTCGGCGGCCGCTCCCAGCCACCAGTCTAGCTGCTCCTTTTTGCCACAGTGATGATCACATCTTCATCCCCTCTAAGTGTCCTGATTCCCCAGGGACAGTCCTGGAATTACATAAGCCCTCCCAGTTTCTGCTTTGATCCTAGAACTTCCCGCTCTTCCTTTTCCCCTTCTTTTCCACTTCTCAGAGAACAATTAACAGAGGTGGGTGTGTAGGTATTAAAATGGGGTCCTGTTTCTACGGCAAATAAAATCCCTGCCCCATATAGAGGAAAATGTTGATGCTGGCCTACAAAAAACCTTCCAAAGATTTTGAAGGGAAATACCACTAGTCCACTTTAGATTCTTTCAGTGCCATGATTCCGCAGCCAGACATTTGTTAGGAAACGTGTGGGGTGTTTATTCCTTTATTGTAAATTGAGCCCTATACTCTCTACTCAGAAGTAAGTCCTACTGTATTCAATGGTGATTACTCCCAGGTAACTGGGTAAAGACTGTGCAGCCTTACACTCCAGTCCTAAGCATTTTTATTCAGAAGTCCCACTGAGTTTAATAGGATTTACTCTGCTATTTTCCTAACCATTCTCACAGTTTCTAGTATTAGTACATATTAATATTTCACCTATTTCTCTAACAGGGACTCAAGGCAGCTTACCACTAAAATTTTATTTTGTTCCATTTATCTCTGGAAGGTGTTGAGCTCGATCCCTTCCGTCACACATTTATTTTCTTTACAGCGGTCCTGTGAGGTAGGAACTGCCTTCAGATCTATTGCTATATAAATTCAATCAATCAATCAATCAATAACAGGTGAGGCAGAGAGGTTGTAATTGGCTCAAAGTACACTGTTGCGCATGTGTTACATGACGGCTGTTTGTGCGGTGAGATCAAATGCGAGAGAAGTTTCCTGATGTACAATAGAATGTCTGTATTTTCATCGGAAAAATGTTTGAGGGTATGCATTTTGGTTCTAAGGCACAGCCTTCCTGGGGGTAAGCATGCTTTAAAATCCCAAAATGGGATGCAAGCATTCTTCCAGTGCACAGTTCCCGCACCCATGGCCTGGATTCCAGATCAGCGGCTTACAGAACAGCTGCAATCCCACTCTCTTCCCCTCCCCCCCATAACAAGATAGTCCCACCTGCTTCCTTGCCATGTGGTTTTGCATCCCAGTGTGGCGGTTGAGAAAACCTGAAGTGGAATGTGGTGGTCCAGAAAACGTGGAACTGGAATTCCAGTCCTGGAATCCCTGGCTGCTATGGATGCATCCGTGCTTATTGAGGTAGAATCGGGTGGAAAGGAGAACAGCAGAGCCCCCTCTAATTTGTAACAAGCCGTTTTTGATGAATCCAGCTTCTCCTGCAAGGGGTAAGGAAAGGTGCTTGACCTGCTGCAACCCTCTCTTCCAACCAACTAGGAGGAGGGTTCTCTCTATATCTGCTAGCTAGCTGCCTTTATGCTTCTTTTAAGGCCATTGCTAAGTCCTTAAAAGTCCCTGTGCTGCATATTTGCATAAAATATGCCTATGCTGATTTATATGTAGATATTCAAATTGTAGCCGACTTTCAGAGGGCAAGCTGCTCCATTGGCATCATGAACCTTTATTTTTAAAGCAATGTTTAAAAGAGGGAAGCGGTATATAAATGTAAAGGGAGGCAAATAAAAATAAAAATAATAATCTGTCCCCTACCCTCTCCCAGCTCCCTTTAAGAACACTCCGATCTAATAATAATAGCCTTCATTACATCTTTTTAGGTGCCAAGCAAACATGTTTTTTAGTCTGATTAAGAGCCAATGTCCTTTTAAATGTGTTTGTGGGAGGGGAGTAAATTTTTTGGTTTTGGTTTTGTTCTTACTATGTATTTTTCGCTCTCATTTTGTATTTTTATGTTGTGAAAAGCCCCGTGATCTTCTTATGAAGGGCGGTGTAGAAATTTAATAAATAGTAATAATCTTCTTCCATAACTTGCTAGCTTTATGCAGAGGCTGTGGGATGGGCTACAAGCCAGAACCAGTCCCCCACCCATTGAAAAATCATTTTGCTTCTTCAATGGGGTCCATGATCTGCATAATATAAGTTTGAGTACAGAAAGCCACAGCCGGATGATTGGAAACAGCGATGGTTCTGGATCCCAGTTGCTGGAAGCTGCACGAGGTGAGAGGACTCAAAGGACAGAGGAGTGGGAGAAAAGTGGGGAAGAGCATGTGATTGGGTGGAGGAAGGGGGCAGTGCGCCCCGAGTGTCACCACTGAGTTGGGTGACAAAATGCTGGGCGGCACTCACCGCGGGGCCTGCAGCACGCCCAAGCCACATGTCTCCCCTGGGAGTGACGCGATGACTTGGGCTCCTGCAGGCTCCACGCTGTCCCAAACTGTTCGACCGCCGCCTGCCCCCCAGCTATAGGGCGGCTTAGTGGGAGGAGGCAGGCAGACTCCTTGGAGGCCCCGCAGAGCGTCCTGCCCAGACTTGCCCCGCCTCTGCCCGCGGGCAGCTGGCCCCGCCCCTGGGCTCAGGGCACGCATGTCACCCCAGACGGCCAGTCGGCTTGCTCTGCCACTGGGCAGGGGTGCAAAGACTGAGAGAAAAGGGGAGGAGGGGTGGAGAGAGAGAGAGAGAGAGAGAGAGAGAGAGAGAGAGAGAGAGAGAGAGAGAGAGAGAGAAGGTTGTGAGAGTGAGGGGAAACCCCCCCAAACTTCTGATTCTGACCCTGCCCATCTCTGACCCACGGTTAGCATGCAGACCTCAACAGATCACCCAGTAGTGGAACCCTCAACAGGAAAAAACATGTTTAGTATACAGATTCTGGGGACTAAAAGGGTGTGCGACCAGGGCCGGCTCTAGGTAAGGTCCCGGTGGCGCGGCGCGCCAGGGCGCCGGGCCGGGAGGTGGGGCGCTGCGCGACAAAGCCGCGCAGAAGCCAGACGGGGCGCTGCGAGGGCGGGGGCGCCGGAGCAATCTCCGTGCCTCAGTGCCAGGGCACCTGACCTGCTCCAGACTACCTTGTGTGCGACCAGTCAAATTTCCAAGAAGTTTTAAACCATGCTTCTATTATTTTAAAATACAGTGGTACCTCGGTTTTTGGTACGCTCGGTTTTCGAAGGCCGTTCGAGTTCCGAAACGTTCAAAAACCGAAAACTCAGCACGGAAGCCTCAATACGGAAAACTCAATACGGAAGCCGCGTTTCATGTTTGACTTCCGAGGTGAGTTCGAAAACCGAAGTATTTACTTCTGGGTTTACAGCGTTTGAAAACTGAGGTACCACTGTATAACAAATAATCGCCGCCACCACTATCTGAGGTGGATTAGTTGGCCAGCTGGAGAAGTCGTTTTCCATGTTTGCGCTGTTATCTACTGAGGCTAATAATAATAATAATAATAATAATAATAATAATAATAATAAATGTGGTGTGTGTTTTTTAAAAAAAAAACAGAAGAAGATTCTGCTTCCCAGCAAAGGAGAGACGCTTATTTGTTTATTTTTACACAATCGGCTGAATTCAAATAAATAAATAAATAAATAAATAAATAAATAAATAAATAAATGGGACTGCGTGCTTTTCCAAAATTGCCTCTGGCAAAAGGGCAAGTGGCTTTGGAAGGAATGCCGCCAAAGCATTTCTGTGGCACTTTGAAAAGCGGCGAGATGGAAAGACGGGTGGCGAGACGGAGGGGTGTGTGTGTGCAGGAAAAAGAGCCAGGAGGATTCGGAGAGCACCTGTCTTTGGGAGTCCGGGGGCGGGGGGGGGGGTGGATTTCTGGGAGGAAAAAAAGATCTGTCAGATTTGCAATGCAGTCGCCAGTCAGCACAATCAGGATATATTGCTGTGCTTCCCAGCTTGGGAATCCCTAATGAACAGGAAAGGCTTCTTTGCACTCAAACTCTGACAGCAGTTATTTGGGACCAGAACGGACATCTACGAAGACCATGTTGCAAACGGTCTGTTCAAATTCTATGCATCTGAAATACTTGTTTTGGGAGGGGGAGCTCTCCAGGCCAACTTTCCCAAATAGGGCAGAGGGTGACATTTGCCAGAGGCAGCAATGCTTCTGAATGCCAGTTGCTGCGAACCACAGGGGGGGGGGGGAGAGGGTCCTGTGTTCGAATCCTGCTTGCAGGTTTCCTACAGGTATCCATCCGCTTTGCTGCTGTGAGAACAGGATGCTGGACTGTTTGGGCCATTGGCCTGATTCCAATGTTCCAGATTTGGTCCTTTTTGCATTTTTGCGCCAACCTCCGCAATTCGCGCTTCTCGATACAGTATGTGAAATGAAACGAAGCCATCTTTCGACAATTGCAATTCCCTGAATTTTGCAATGCAGTTGTCCAACCCAAAAATGTGTGCATGACATGCATGTGTGAGCGAAAATGACATGCAGGTCATAGAAGCATAGAATTGTAGAGCTGGAAGGTACCCCAAGGTTCATCTAGTCCAACCCCGTTGCAATGCAGGAATGCATTATGATAGGGGAAATTGCTTGCAAACATGTGTTTATGGGGGGGGGGAATGCACTAAAATTCTGATTGATTTTCATGAGGACGTGTTTTTTGTTTTTTAAAAATGGCAAACGGATGCAGAAATCTGATGACCTGAGCAAGACGGGAAATAAGAGAAACTGAAAGAAACCCAAATTGACAGATTCATCAAACCCAATACCGAAAGAAATGTTATTCCAGCCCTTTGGTGTCTTCAATGTGTAGAAAGTTCTCTGCCCTGAGAAACTTACAATATATAATTCAACCTGGCAAGAGGCGACAGAGGGACAAACAGAAGAAGAATGTGTAAAGGGTTAAATTGTAATAGGAATGTAATGTGGTGCCCTACATATATTATTGGTCTATGTCTCCCAAAAGCCCCAGGCAGCAATGGCTAATGGTCAGGGGTAATGGGAGTTGGTGTCTAATGACATCTGGACGGTTGCAGGATAGCGCCCCCTCTTTGCAGTTCATGTTCCAACTATCCCAGAGCTGGACTGATGTTTCCGGGGGGGGGGGGGGTTAGTAAATGCCTGCTTGTTTTCCACCTGCTGTTTTACCATTGAAACTGAGTTTACATATTTCCTCCTCCCTCCCAATCCATTTTCCTTTTGTGTCGTGTCCTTTTAATGTCTTGTGTCATGTCTGAGAGAACAGGGACTGGCCTCTTTTGTTTAGTGACTTGTAAGCTGCTCTAGGGGCCTTTTTTGTTGAAGAGTAGGATAAAAAATGTTTTAAATAAATAAAATATCTGCTCAAGTATATATTTCCAGATGAAGGGTTTACTACAAATGGCATCTCCCTTCTTTCTTTCCCTCCCCACCTTCATTTTTAAAATAAATAAATTTCTTATTTAGCTGGCAATTAGCTCGTGATATATTTGGCAGGAAGGAACTCTGTCTTCTCGCTTCCACCATAAATCATGGACTTTAAATATTTACAATGGGGGTGAGGATGAAATCTGCACCTATATATTCAGAAATATGTGGATCTTGCTGCATGTTTTCTATGTCTGTGTGTTTTTTTCTTCCTTCCATTTTGACATGACTGGGGTTGTCTAGGAAAGTTGCAAAATGGCCAGATTTAAAGCAGACTAAACCAAATCTCACCATCATTAAATACCTAACAGCCTGCGCTTGTAAAAATGTTTCTCCAGTGAAATATTCCAACAGAATTTATTACCAGCTTAAGGTGCAATCTGCACCATACATTTGAAGCAGTAGTATAGAACATTAAACAGGCATGGCTTCACCCAAAGAATCATGGGAGATGTAGTTTGCTAAGAATGCTGAGAGTAGGTACGGTAGCTAGGAGATCCCTATTCCCATCACAGAACTACAATTCCCAAAGTTCCCTGGGAAGAGGGATTTGACTTATAAAGGACTCTGTGAAGGAGATCAGGGTCTTCTAACATTTCTTAGCCATAGCTGCCAAGTCTCCAGCTGAAAAATGCAGGATCAGCAGCAGCGCGGCACCGGAAGTTGCTTCTACGCATGTCCAGACATCGACTTCCGGTGCCGCGCTACCCATGTAGTGGCTGGTTTCCCCAGCCACTCTGGGTGGCTTCCAAGAAAGATTAAAATACATTAAAAACTTCCCTAAACAGGGCTGCCTTCAGATGTTTTCTAAATGTCAAGTAGTTGTTTATCTCTTTGACATCTGATGGGAGGGCATTCCACAGGGCAGGCGCCACTACTGAGAAGGTCCTCTGCCTGGTTCGGCTCTGGACCTCAGTGTCCGGGCAGAACAATGGGGGTGGAGACGCTCCTTCAGGTATACTGAGCCGAAGCCATTTAGGGCTTTAAAGGTCAGCACCAACACTTTGAATTGTGCTTGGAAACGTACTGGGAGCCAATGTAGGTCTTTCAGGACCCATGGAGGTTCCACCTAGCCACTGCCGGATTTATGTATAACCTAAGTAATCTGAAGCCTAGGGCCTTAGATGCACATTCTTCAAGAGAGAAGTTTAGGATGAAAGCCTTTATTCCTATACAGTGGCACCTCGCAAGACGAATGCCCTGCAAGATGAATTTTTCACAAGACAAATGCGTCTTGCGATCTCATGGTGACCCGCAAGACGAATTCGTTTTATGAAAACTTCGTCAAGCGAATCACGGTTTCCCATAGGAATGCATTGAAATTTAATTAATGCGTTCCTATGGGCAAAAAAAGAAATTTCAATGCATTCCTATGGGAAACCGTGATTTGCAAGACAATTTTTTTGCAAAACGAATTGACTTGCAGAACGAATTAAATTCGTCTTGCGAGGCACCACTGTATTAGATGCACTTGAAGCCAATTTAAAAAGAAGTACTGTGTACATTGATGTTGCAAAATCGTTTTCCATTCTTGCTATTCTGATAGCATCTAAGCAAGAAATTCAGCAAGGTGTTGAACTGTTGATGGAAGCACACCCAGAAGATGTTGACCTGAAACTTATTGAACTTTGCACTTTCACCTGTACGTGAGATAAAGCCAGGGGTCAGCAACCTTTTTCAGCTGTGGGCCGGTCCACCGTCCCTCAAACCATGTGGTGGGCCGGACTATATTGGGGGGGTGAACGAATTATTATGCCCCACAAATAACCCAGAGATGCATTTTAAATAAAATCACACATTCTACTCATGTAAAACCCATGATTCCTGGACCTTCTGCGGGCCAGATTGAGAAGGCGATTGGGCCGCATCCTTGCCTCCCCTGGACAAAGCCATAGGGTTACAGCAGAGCACTCTCTGTCTCATACAGACCTTTATCAAATTATATACAAGGGAAAAAATCAGATGGCCTTTCCTAATGTGGAAGCAATCTTGTGGCTATTTCTTAGCTTTATGGTCACTAACTGCTTGGGAGAGAGGAGTTTTTCAAGACTCAAAAGAATTAAAAATGAATTAAGTGCCACAATGTCCCGAGAGAGGTTGTCCGCATTGACCGTTCTGTACATTGAAAGTGACAAACTTAGACAAACAAATTTTGATGAAGTTTTCTGATGTCCTTTAGAGGAGGAATTGTGAATTGCAGAATTTTAAATACCCGCCGTCATCCTTTGCTTCACTCAGTTTTGTTTATGACACTTTTCCATTTTCTTCTAGTCGTGAAGCTGGGGGGTTGGGAGGGGCCTCACAAATGGAGTCACCTACCTAGGGCTTCTCATCATCTAAACCAGGGGTCCACAAACTAAGGCCCGGGGGCCGGATGCGGCCCGGCCCAATCGCCTTCTAAATCCGGCCCGCGGATGGCCCGGGAATCAGCATGTTTTTACATGAGTAGAATGTGTCCTTTTATTTTAAAATGCATCTCTGGGTTATTTGTGGGGCATAGGAATTCATTCATTATTATTTTTTTCAAAATATAGTCTGGCCCCCCACAAGTTCTGAGGGACAGTGGACCGGCCCCCTGCTGAAAAAGTTTGCTGACCCTCTAAACCCAGCTCTGCACCTAGCTGTTGCGGCTAACAGCCATTGCCTGCTTACCCTCCTGCAAAACCTAAGAGCTGTTCGGCAGTGGAATTTGCTACCAAGGAGTGTGGTGGAGTCTCCTTCTTTGAAGGTCTTTAAGCAGAGGCTTGACAGGCATATGTCAATAATGCATTGATGGTCATAGCTGCCAAGTTCTCCCTTTTTTTAAGGGAAATTCCCTCATGCTGAATAGGCTTCCTCGCGAGGAAAGGGAAAACTTGGCAACTATGTTGATGGTGTTTCCTGCTTGGCAGGGGGTTGGACTGGATGGCCCTTGTGGTCTCTTCCAACTCCATGATTCTATGAAAACCTGAAGCTGTGTTTCATCAGTACCAAGTGGAAACACCCCCCTCCCCGCAGAAAGGATTCCCAGCTGAAGCCACGCCAGCTTTGAAAGCCGCCTGACGGGCTCTTAAGTATTTATAGGCGGCAGTGAATATCCGTGACCTGCAGCAGGTGGGCGTTTTCCAAACAGATGTCCGGGGCTTGGGCTGGGTTCTGCGGGGCTGAGCGAAGGCAGTTGACGAGGGAAGGGTTGCCCCCACATTTATAGTCCTCTAAAAAAAGCTTCTGCATGTTCCTCTGGGGTGGACAGGTGCCCAGCTGATCAATTTACTGCCAGGGTCGAAGGTCAAGCATTCCGAGCAGGCATGGGAGAGACATGCCCTCCCTGGATATGTTTTAGAAACCACAGAGACTTGAAAGCTCATTTTTTTAAAAAATTTGGGAAACTTTAATGGCACAGGATGAGGGCAATGGAAGAGCTCTGCTGCAGTGATGAACCAGCAGAGCTCCTAATAATAATAATAATAATAATAATAATAATAATAATAATAATAGCACACATTGCTTTCTATGGGCTGACAAATATGTAAATTTCGTTTTCTCTCTTGAATTCACATTTCCACAGTAGTTTGTGAGTTATTCTAATGTTGTTGTTTTTAAAGTTGTGAAATTTCATCAACCTTTTAGTGCAAATTTCTTAAAAGGCACACATTTTTGCATGAACTTTTGCCTGATGTGCACATTTTTGCAAAGCTATTTCCACTCATCGAATGCATTTTCATGAATAGATTTATTCCTATGCATTTTTGCACACATGACTCAACTGGGAAATTGCAATACAAAATTCCAAGAATTTTGAATTTTAAAGGTTGGCTACATTTTGGTTCATGGAGTGTTTTGGGAAAATGCGGATTAGGGACGGTCACATTTAAATGCAAATAGACTCAACCCCTCTACCCAAATTGGTGTATCTAAGTTTTGCTCACTAAAATCAGTGGTCTTACATAAGACATACCCATTATTTAAGTCATTTATTTTATTTAAAATATTTCTAGCTTCCCCTTCATTACTTAAAGCCATCTCATAGTGCATTACAATCAATTACTTTTCAGAATGTATAATAAAAGTATCAGGCAAAAAAAAAATCTTCATCTTTTATGTTCCTTTACCCATTGATTTCAAAGGGTCTACTCTGCGTAAGACCGATGCTGGATAAAACCCAATGTGTAATTTAGTTCTGTGTGCTTCGTTTTTAATTTTAAATACCACCTTTGTGTCTTAGTGTAGGGGAAGGGTGATCATGAAAGCATTTGGGGAAGGGGTTAACCGTTTCCTCCTCTGCCCCACCAATTAAAATCCAGCGCCAACACAAAAAATACTTTTTTACTGTAAAGGGCAAGGTCCCTCTGAGAGACATGGTAGGAAAGACCTCCTTTCTGAATCCAGTTCTGATCCTTATTAGCTCTCTCACACACAAACACACAGTTCCCACTGTGGCTAGCTATGCATCCCTTCCCCAAAATGACTTGAATTTGCATAAAAATGGCACGAGCCAATTTCGAAAGAATTACTATGATTTAAATAGAAATACTGTACTTTTTTGTCTATAAGACGTGTATAAGACGCCCCCTATTTTGGGGGACTCAAATTTAACAAAATGGGGGGAGATGGCACAGAGTTGTTGAGCTTTTTTTGCAGAGGATTGCCCAGCAGTGGCGTAGCAAGGTCAGGTGGTACCCGGTGCAGAAAATTTCTTCTCTCCCCCCCCCCCATTGAAATCTAGTTGGACTCCCAAGAGACGGCAATCTACTCACATTATAAGAAGACTGGCTGTGATCTACCCATTGTCATTGTCAGGAGTTGTTCAGCTTTTTTTAAGGGAAGGATTGACCAAAGTTGTTGAGCTTTTGGGGGGGAGGGTTGGTTGCAAAATTGTTGAGCTTTTCTTGGGGTTACAGGGTTTAGATCCTGAGTTTAGGGAGCTCCTGCTTCTATCCTTCCCTCCACCTTTCACTTGTTTGTTTGTTTGTTTGCTCACTCGCTCGCTCGCCTGCCTCCTTCCCATCTTCTCCAGCAGCCAGGGAGCGTGGGGATGTCAAAATGGCAAAACGGCACAGCTCCCCCCTTCCTTCGACAGCTCATGGTAGGTGGGGGTCGCTGGTGGCCGACGCACAGAATGTCACCCCCCTCATTGATGACACCCGGGGCGATCTGCACCTACTGCACCCACCTTGCTCCGTCCCTGACAGCTGCGGCAGCGACCAGTCAAACCTCCACCCTATGCACTACCCAAGTATAAGACGACACCCACTTTTTAGCATTATTTTTAAAGAAAAGAACATAGTCTTATACACGGAAAAATACAGTACATTACATCTTGATTCATGCGGAAGGCTGTGACCAGGTGAGCTGGCCGCTTGCTCTGGCTGCAATACATTTGCTGACTCCTGATGGGCAACTTCAAGGCTGCTGCTCTCCTTTCTTTGGGATGCTTTTGCCTTCAACCTAGACACAGAGAGGGCAACCTTTCCAATAGAAGACTGTGGAGTAGGATACCTGGCCAGCCTCCCCTTTGCCTGTGGCTGCTGTTTGAAGTAGTTATTTATTTATATAAAACACACCCACAGCTGGGGATTGAAGGATAAATGTGGTTCAGTACGCCTTTAAAGCCAAATCGATCAGATTCTCGCTTTCTGAAAACAACCTGCGGACCAAAACGCAGCTAATCCTTTGGAATCCGCTCTGCACGGTATTTTGCAATGTGCTTCTCCAACCAATATACAACCACACACGCACCCCCCAAAAAACCATGCATATGTTCGCGGGAGGTGTGCATAAAAATGAAGGTATTAGTGGCAACGACATACAGACATGCATTAGGGAGCTGGGTATGTTTAGCCTGGAGAATAGAAGGTTAAGGGGTGATATGATAGCCATGTTCAAATATATGAAAGGATGTCATATGGAGGAGGGAGAAAGATTGTTTTCTGCTGCTCCAGAGAAGCGGACACGGAGCATTGGATTCAAACTTCAAGAAAGAAGATTCCACCTAAACATTAGGAAGAACTTCCTGACAGTAAGAGCTGTTCGGCAGTGGAATTTGCTACCAAGGAGTGTGGTGGAGTCTCCTTCTTTGGAGGTCTTTAAGCAGAGGCTTGACAGGCATATGTCAAGAATGCTTTGATGGTGTTTCCTGCATGGCAGGGGGTTGGACTGGATGGCCCTTGTGGTCTCTTCCAACTCTATGATTCTATGATTGTATTAGGGGAAATGGCTAGGGAAAATGCGTTAGGTCAAAACTGTGTATGAAATTGTGTTGATTAGGAGAAATTCTCACTAAAACGCTGATGTATTTCCATGAGGTTTTTTTGGGGGGGGCGGGCGGGGGGGAAATGCAATGTAGTAAACCAAATTTAAAGTCTGAAAAATGAGAAACCTAGAAGCTGACACATCATTCCGTTCCTACTCACAAAATCACATGTTGTCTGTGCAGTGTCCAAACAGAAGCCCCGAGGAGGCCTGGGAAGCAATAGCCCTTTCCCGTTGCCTCTTCCCAGCAGCCGATACCTCCAGCCATATTGCTTTTAATTCATCTTCTGAATCCCAAGTCGCGAATTAAGTGTAACTTCTGTTCTTAGTGTTAATTTTTCTTTTTAGAACGATGTTTCCTGGGATGGAACTGCCATCGCAATGAACTTTTTCATTGCAAAATGGAACGCTTGTCGCATCTCCCCTAAGTGGGGGAGGTTATATAAAGAATTGAAAAGCTGGCGGCACTTTGCCACATATTACCTACAAACAAGTTAGATGATAAAAGGCTTCTGTTGTGTACAAAAAGTCACACTGGTGTAGCTGTGTGCATGGCAGCCAAGTGACTGCTAGACAAACCATCCCATTACAGCTTTTCCCTCCTCTCCTAATTCTGCAACATAACATCAGGGATAGGGGGAATTTTTCAGCCCAGGGACAACATTACCTTCCATGCCATGGTCCAGGGGCCACATGCTAGTGAGATTCAGCAATAGAGAGGACCAAAGGTTCCTCCCTTGCTTTAGGATCTGGCTGTTGGTGCTTCTCAGAGTTGATGTGAAGTGAGCTTATTGCAGCCAAAGCAGGTTCTCCTACACAGGGGTTATTTATAGAGACCTGTGGGTGGGATTTGTTGTGTGTTTGCTGTAATACTCAGAAACTCTGTTTCGGTGGGTTGTTGTTTAAGGTTATGATGGGCTTTTCCTTCAAGTGTGTTACTAAAATAAAATAAAAAGATTTGCAGGTCAGAGCAGCCTATATAGCTTCTTTCTTTCTTTCTTTCTTTCTTTCTTTCTTTCTTTCTTTCTTTCTTTCTTTCTTTCTTTCTTTCTTTCTTTCTTTCCAGCAAACCCACGAGAGAGGTTGGCTGAGATTGGGTTAAGGCCACCCAGTGAGCTTCATAGCTGAACTGGGATCTGATCCCAGAGACACATCCACACCGTACATTCAAAGCACTATGACAACACTTTAAACAGTCCTGGCATTCCCCAAAGAATTCTGGGAGCTGTAGTTTGTTAAGGGTGCTGAGAGCTGCTAGGAGACCTCCAATCCCCTTCCGCAGCTACAGTTCCCAGAGTAGTTTAACTGCCACTCCTGCATCACAGGTGGGAATTGTAGTTCTGGGAAGGGAACAGGGCTTTCTGAACAGTCCTCAGCACCCTTAACAAACAAGGGTTCCCAGTGTTATAAGAAAAAAACTGCTCCATTTCCCTTATGTGGTATTCCAGAGCTCTTATAGAGTCCTTAAGTGGGTTCCCTATCGGTAGGAGAAAATAACAGAGGCCAACCAGAGTATATTGAGAAGCAAAGCTGCTAGTAAGCCTGATCTTTATTAAAGGAACTGTTGCAACAGGGTCCCCACTCACCACACGCAGGAGGGAGGAGAACCCTGAACAACGGTGTGCAAGCCCTTATATAGACTTTTGAAATTGCCTACCCTGCAGCCCAAGACCACCCTCCAAAACATCATACATACATCACAGAAGGAGGTGGTTTACAGCAGAAATCCTGTCTGCCAGGATACCTGATAATGGTCACTGATTGCATTACCTGGGCAGTCTGGCCATTCTTTTTAGTTCCTGAATCCAGGTCACAGGTCCATCCTATTCATGCACAAATATGCCCTTAAGACAGGATTTGTAAGCAAAAAGACAACGGGAAGGCTTTCCCCATTTGCCTCCCTTACTGCAGAGGTGTATTTGAGGTCAATGGGAGAGTCAAAATGGCTTCAGGATTGCTCTCCCATACTATTTCAGACACATGGTTCATATATTTAGATAGGGGTGTGTTTATGAATATTCTATATTTCATAGAATCGTAGAGTTGGAAGAGACCTGCATTCCAACCTCTGGCTCACTGTCACTTTGGCCCTGTTCTTCTCCTCCCCTTTGTTCCGAGCTCAGACTACAGCTGCTATCCCCCTACTCTCTGCCTTCCGCTGCTAACTGTTCTCTCCCTATGCCTGCTTAGAATAGAATAGAATCATAGAATCGTAGAGTTGGAAGAGACCACAAGGGCCATCCAGTCCAACCCCCTGCCTAGCAGGAAACACCATCAAAGCATTCTTGACATATGCCTGTCAAGCTTCTGCTTAAAGACCTCCAAAGAAGGAGACTCCACCACACTCCTTGGCAGCAAATTCCACTGTCGATCAGCTCTTACTGTCAGGAAGTTCTTTCTAATGTTTAGGTGGAATCTTCTTTCTTGTAGTTTGAATCCAATGCTCCGTGTCCGCTTCTCTGGAGCAGCAGAAAACAACCTTTCCACCTCCTCTATACGGCATCCTTTAATATATTTGAACATGGCTATCATATCACCCCTTAACCTTCTCTTCTCCAGGCTAAACATACCCAGCTCCCTAAGCCGTTCCTCATAAGGCATCGTTTCCAGGCCTTTGACCATTTTGGTTGCCCTCTTCTGGACACGTTCCAGCTTGTCAGTATCCTTCTTGAACTGTGGTGCCCAGAACTGGACACATATTTGAGCCCTTGAAATTCTTCTAACTCCAGCATGAAGCCATGGCTGATTAAAGTGGTATCACAACACTTTAAATGCATGCTGTGGATGTGGTCCAGGTCTCCTCAAGTCCTGAGTTATACAGATGGTGTGGACTTCAAGTCACGCCGTTCCTTTACTGTTGGCAGAACTGGCCCTGACATTAGGCATAGGGAAGCAACTAACTGCATTGGGTGGCAGGTTTTCTGGGTTGGGTAGCTGCAGGGATCGAGTCTCCCAGCCGTTCCTTCTGAGCTCCCTGACTATGTGGCGAAACGTGATCCTGAACCGGCAGGCAGTGCCTTTATTTGGCATGGTGAGGGAGACAGACCAGAATGAGGCCTGAAGCGCAAGTCAGGTCTGCATTAGTGACTCTTTGTTAGGGCTGTTCTATAGTCACTTTCAGGCAATAAAAGAGTTGCGGTTAATCTCCGGCAGTCTCTGGCTTTCATTAAACATGGTGTCAGACGTTAGGACCACTCCGTAGAGGATCCAGTGAGGAGGAGAGACTCTCGCACAGTTCAAGGAACAAGGCCTAAAATGGCAAAATTCTCCTCGCCACAGAGGCTTTTGATCTTAGGAGTCCCCCTGGGTGGCCGGGTGAGAAGCAGGAATTCTCTCATCGTGGAATTGCCACAAAACTGAATCCAGAAGGAGAAGGATTTCAGATATGCTCCCTAAATAGGGTCATGGGCGTGGAAGCCAAAGAGATATTTAAATCGTTTGGACTGGCTACTCAAGGGGACAAGAATAATGGCTGGCACAGCGCCCCCTATAATTATTATATTATATTATATTATATTATATTATATTATATTATATTGTATTATTTATTTATACCCTGCCCATCTGGCTGGGTTTCCCCAGCCACTCTGGGCGGCTTCCAACAGACATTAAAATACAATAATCTGTTGTTGTTGTTGTTTAGTCGTTTAGTCATGTCCGACTCTTCGTGACCCCATGGACCATAGCACGCCAGGCACTCCTGTCTTGCACTGCCTCCCGCAGTTTGGTCAAACTCATGTTCGTAGCTTCAAGAACACTGTCCAACCATCTCGTCCTCTGTCGTCCCCTTCTCCTAGTGCCCTCAATCTTTCCCAACATCAGGATCTTGACCATTAAAAGCTTCCCTAAAACAGGGCTGCCTTCAGATGTCTCCTAAAAGTCTGGTATTTGCTTATCTCTTTAACATCTGACGTGAGGGCGTTCCACAGAGTGGGTGCCACTACCGAGAAGGCCCTCTGCCTGGTTCCCTGTAGCTTGGCTTCTCATAGCGAGGGAACCGCCAGAAGGCCCTCAACGCTGGACCTCAGTGTCCGGGCAGAATGATGGAGGTGGAGACGCTCCTTCAGGTATACTGGACCGAGGCCATTTAGGGCTTTAAAGGTCAGCACCAACACTTTGAATTGTGCTCGGAAACTTACTGGGAGCCAATGTAGATCTTTCAAGACCGGTGTTACGTGGTCTCTTGGTACTAAGCTTGCTGCCCTCAGGTGTGGCGAAGGATGCTTTCCTGGCTCCAGTATAGAAGTCAGATGCAACCATCAGCCCATTTGACCGTAGTATGTGAAATGGGGCAGTTCCATCTTGTCCGCAGCCTCAGGAAGCAAAATGGCTGACCTTTGGTGATGCTGGTTGAGGCTGATGGGAGGTGTAGGCCTAAAATCACACCAAATGTTTAAAGCATTGTGATACCGCTCATGTTCATTTCCATGTCAATTGCTTCTGAGGAAAAAATATGCCCTCAAGTAACATGGAAATGAGTGCACTATATCAGACCCACCAAATGTCTCTATATTTCAGGGACAGTCCCGGATTTACAGAAACCATCCTGGTTTCTGATTTGATCCTGAAATGTCCCCTTTTCCCCTGTTGTTGTTTAGTCGTTTAGTCGTGTCCGACTCTTCGTGACCCCATGGACCATAGCACGCCAGGCACTCCTGTCTTGCACTGCCTCCCGCAGTTTGGTCAAACTCATGTTCGTAGCTTCGAGAACACTGTCCAACCATCTTGTCCTCTGTCGTCCCCTTCTCCTAGTGCCCTCAATCTTTCCCAACATCAGGGTCTTTTCCAAGGATTCTTCTCTTCTCATGAGGTGGCCAAAGTATTGGAGCCTCAGCTTCACGATCTGTCCTTCCAGGGAGCACTCAGGGCTGATTTCCTTAAGAATGGATAGGTTTGATCTTCTAGCAGTCCATGGGACTCTCAAGAGTCTCCTCCAGCACCATAATTCAAAAGCATCAATTCTTCAGCGATCAGCCTTCTTTATGGTCCAGCTCTCACTTTTCCCCTTTTCCCCTAGGGCGTCCCTATTTTCAGCAGAGAACTGTTGGAGGGTATGGAGTTATGCAACCCCCTAGCCAAAGTAATAAGTACATAAATTTTAGAAGACATCTGAAGGCAGCCCTATATAGGGAAGTTTTAAAATATTTGGTGTTTTATTATGCTTTTATTCATGTTGGAAGCTGCCTAGAGTGCCTGGGGCAACCCAGTCAGATGGGTGGGGTATAAATAATAAAATTATTATTGTTATGGATACAGGGGTGGCCAATTTCCAAGAGAGTGCGATCTACTCTCAGAGTTAAAAACCGGCGGTGATCTACTCCCTTTTTGGGGGTTCAGGTCAAAGTTGTTGAGCTTCTTTAGGAAGGAGGAAAGCGACATTGAGCTTTTTTTAGGAAGGAAAGCCCTGTTTTTGGTGGTTCAGGTCACTTTAGGGGTGCAGGGCAAAGGTGTTGAGGTTCTTTTTAGGGGAGCCAAAGTTTTTTAGCTTCTGGGGTGGGGAGCCACTGATCTACCGGCGATCTACCACAGACGTCCAGTGATCTACCGGTAGATCACGATCTACCTGTTGGACATGCCTGGAATAGGACATTGGGGGAATGTTGGAGTGTGTGGTATATTCCAGTTCAGTTGCAGAAGTGGGTTTTCCATTGTGTGAAAACTCAGATAGAATGTGGAAGACCACAATGAAGGAAACGTCATGAAAATGGAATAAACTGAAATGTGTGAATGTAGCCCTAGTACTTGAAGTTCCCGTAACATGTATAATATTGGGGAAGTTTGGTGGGTTGGAAGGGATGGAATATTTTGCTAGTTGTCATCTCCCCCACCACCACAACAACCATTCCATTTGTTCCTTCCTCGGCTATCAAACTTCCAACATTATCAGAACAGCCACATGAATCCTGTTCTGGGTTTTATATATATTTGCTCTTGGTAAAGTTCACCGGAGTTCTTTTTCCAGCTCTAAGCTCTTGAAGTTTCTTTGTCTCTGGTGCCTTGTAAGTGGATTAATAGCAGTGTTGGATGGAACCAGCGATGCGATGGCCGCCCAACATGCGCTGTGGCTGATAAGCATAACTTAGAGAACGGGTGTCGCGTGTACCCTATGAATGGAATATTTAAACCTAAAAAGGTAACCGGAAGCAACTGGCTGCCTGTGCGAGGCAGGTTTGCTTTAATGATCCTGAGAGGATTATTGCCGAAGGCCAGACTCCTTTCCATTTAAATCAAAGCCTTCTATAAAGTGGGGAGACCTCTGTGGAGGGGGGGGGATCAATAGATGCGAATAATACAGCCCTGGAGTAAATAGACTCATTGGATGCAATTGGCGTTCTGTCAATTTTTGTTTTCAATAAGCAAAAATTGAACCCCAAGGCAAGCTTGGAGGTTCAGGGAAATTGGGGAAGGGGGAGGAGTTTGCATTGTATGGTAAGCCTATATGACCCGCCTGTCTTGGAATGACCCGAAACACAACTGTCTATTGAAATGTTTTTTTATACCATTCTCCAGTCAAAAGATCCTTACAAAACCATGTATATTAGCGGAAACTGGGTAGAGACATGCCTCTGTTAGCAAAAATAGCGTATAGAAAGGCACTGTATTCGGGGAAATGGCTTGCAAGAATTGATCTATTAGGAGAAATGTGTACTGGTGTAGATTTCCATGCAGGCATTGAAACAAATTCACAAACAGGTGCAGAACTAGCTGACAAAAATTAGAAAACTGAGTGAAATTGAAATGCTCTGACATCTGCATCCCTGGTACGGACCCAGATCTCAGATAAATAACTGCAAAACAGGGATTGGGGTAGAAGATCAATTGTGATTGTAAGTGGAAAGCAGCAAAGGGAAAGAGGATGCTTAACCCCCCCCTCCCATCTCTGTAGACACATGACATACTTATGTGGGTAGATTTCAGGGGCAAATGGCAGGCCATGATGCCACAAAAGGCTTATAAGACACACCAGCTGAGAAGTTAGGAAAGAACTTTATTGTCTCCCAAAGAAAGAACAGAACAGCAGCAAGAAGCTCCTCACTCACCAAGCTATGGCTAAGTCCAGTGCCACCTAGTGGCTAAACTGTGTAATGGCATTATCCACACAGGGTGCTGAGAGTTATTTGCAAACTCCCACTCCCCACAGAGAGTTACAACTCACAGAGTCCCCTGGGAAGAGGGATTAAACTCTAGGAATTGTAGATCTGCGAGACAAACAGAGATCTCCCAACAACTCTAGCACCCTTAACAAACTACAGTTCCCCAAATTCTCTGGGGGAAACCGTGGCTGTTTAAAGTGGCATGATACTGCTTTAAATGTATAGTGGAGATCCTGAAAGTAAATGTGCCCAACTTTCAATAAATTGGAAGACAGTATTATTCGGGGCATCAGCCAGTCCAGAGATGGGGAAGCTGTGGCCCTCCAGGTGTTATTGTGCTACAATTCCCATCCTTGCTTGCCATTGTCATGCTAGCTGGGACTGATAGCAGTTGGAGTCTGCCAATATCTGAAGGTGCAAATCTTCCCCATCCCTGGGCAGGAAGAGGCATGCAACACAAGGACTCCGTTTTTTGAGGCGACTTCATCCCTTCTTGCAGAGTGTTCCTGTGCCCTCAGTCCCTAGCATTTTGAAATCACTGGAACAGTATATTCTCTGTTGCAATAATATCCCGTTCACTGTTTTAGGGGGATTTGATTTCTGCACACAGCAATTTGACAAGCTGTAGTTGCAGATGTCAATTTTCTCCCATTTAATACAATCTGTTTTATTACTCTCGAAACAGTCGGCCTGGTTTTTGGCAACAGATTAAGCACACCCATTCCAGATCTAATTTTGCTCATCTCCAGATGACAGATTGTGAAATGGTGCGCACTCAGAAAGCCCATAGCATCCAGTCATTTTGCATCGGGACAGCCTCTGTTAAATGCAAATCCAGGATCATAAAAGGATGCTACGCATTTTCTCTTTTTCTTATCGTTGCGAAGTGAACAGAAGTTGGATTTGAAAGTCCCTTTAAGCCAGCTATGTCATTCCCCTGCAAAACCTGGAATGCTATTGGGTCTAATCCTTCTGAGGTTGAATTTGCCAAGAGGAAAAGCTGACCACAAGTTTATGATCAGCAAGTTTGGAATGTGTGCTGTATCTCAAAAGGGCAGAGAGTAAGGTTTGTTTGTTTGTTTGTTTAACACATTTATACCCTGCCTTTCTCCCGAATTAGGGATTCAAGCTGGCTTACAACATTTAAAAACATTTTAAAAAATACAAAGTAATTAAAAGCAAGCTTAAAACAGCAATCAAAATACATCAAAACACATTTAGAACCAGCAATTCAAGTACAGGTCGCCCTGACAGCAGCCCAGCGATCACCATCATATGCAATATGTATGGGAAAGTCTTAGCCTGCCAGCAGAAGAATGACAAGGAGGGAGCCAGTCTAGCCCATAGCTGCCAAGTCTCCCGTTTTCCCCGGGAAAACCCCTTTTTTACTTACCTTTTCCCGGTGGTCCCCCGTATCACTTCGTCTCCCGTTTTTCTCCGTTATTTTCTCCTGCCGGTGGCCATTTTTTTTCTTTCCGATTTGCCCTTCTATGGGCACCAAAAATGGCCGCCGTCAGCTTCAAAAGCCGCATGTACGCATGTCCGAAAGTGCATAGATGTCACTTCCGGTGTTGGCGGCGGCCATTTTGGTGCCCATAGATGGGCGGAGCAAGACCGGAAGTTGCGTCGGAGCACTTCCTGACATGCGCACAAGCGATTTTCGAAGCCAGCGGCGGCCATTTTGGGTGCCCATAGAAGGGCAAAGCGACACCGGAAGTTACATCTACGCAACTTCCGGTGTCAAATGGCTGCCGGTCCCGGATTCTGCAATCCGGAACTTGGAAGGTAAGGTCTAGCCTCTCTTGGGAGGGAATTCCACAATCTGGGGGCAGCCGCAGAAAAGGCTCTCTCTCATGTCACCACCAACTGTGGCTCTGATGTTGATGGGACCGAGAGAAGGTGCTCATTATTTATGACTAGTCAAGGGCCCATCATGGTCATTGTTCTTCATGGAAGGGATAAGACTATCAACCAGCCACCATGGCTATGCTTCTGACTAACAGTTATGGAGAAACACAAGCAAGGAGAGCGCTATTTGCACTCAGATCCTGCTTGCAGGCTTCCCGTGGGGACGTTGGGTTGACCACTATGAGTGCAGAATGCTGGAGGAGATCCACCTTTGTCCTGATCCAACAGAGCTCTTCTCATGTTCTCATTCGATTAGCACCAGACATTTATATATGGGGAGAGGGCATGTTCTGATATGTGCTCATCTATACACCCCCCTCCTCAAGTAGAGGAAGCACAAGAAGTGACGCCCCACCGCTTCCTCTGCCATCAGAACGTTCTTCCTCTCACCAGTGCAAAGGAGGCATTCCAGCACATCACACTGCCACTTGACTTCCCTGCTTCTGGGACAGAGAAGACTAGTAGCAATGCCAAGTGCTCACTATTTCTCTAGTAAATGTAAGAACTCCTCCTCCTCCTCCTCCTCCTCCTCCTCCTCCTCCTCTGCCCTTTTGACTGGGTTGTCTCAGACAATCTGGGCGGCCTCAACATAAATAAAAAGATAAAAGAAATTTTAAACAAACTTCCCTATACAGTGGTGCCTTGGTTCTCAAACGCTCTGGTACTCAAAGAACTTGGAACCCAAACACTGCAAACCTGGAAGTAAGTGTTCCAGTTTGCAAACTTTTCGGAAGTTGAACATGCTCCATTTTGAGTGTTACACTTCTGTTTTGAGTGTTACACTTCTGATTTGAGTGCCACACTTCTGTTTTGAGTGTTATGCTGAGGTCTGTCTGTTTTTGCTATTTATTTTGCGCTTTTGTGGCTTTTTTGTTTGTTTATGTGACTGTGGGGAACCCAGTTCAGCTACTGCTTGATTGATTGTGTGACTGCAGTACATTGTTTATTGCTTTCATTTTATGGATCAATGGTCTCATTAGATAGTAAAATTCATGTTAAATTGCTGTTTTTGAGGTTGTTTTTAAGAGTCTGGAATGGATTAATCCATTTTGCATTACTTTCTATGGAAAAGTATGCCTTGGTTTTGGAGCGCTTTGGTTTTGGAACAGACTTCCAGAACAGATTAAGTTTGAGAACCAAGAAAGCACTGTACAGGGTTGCCGTCTGATGTCTTCTAAAGGCCATATAGTTATTTATCTCCATAGCTTGGGGGTCACATATTTCCATACCCTCCAACATTTCTCTAATGAAAATAGGGACATCCTAAGGGAAAGTGGGACATTTGGGGATCAAATCAGAAACAGGTGGCTTTTGTAAATATGGGACTGTCCCTGGAAAACAGGGACATTTGGAGAGGCTGAGCTCCCACCAAGTTCACTTAGAACCAGGGCATTCTGGCTGCGGAAGTGGTGGGGTGTGGGGCATAGCAGCGGGATGGGCAGCTGGTGTGTGTGTGTGTGTGTGTGTGTGTGTGTGTGTGTGGAGGAGACAGCAATTCCAATTTTGCCTCAGGAGGCAAAACAGGACAGGCCACCCCTGAAAATAGAGCAACACCAAGCTTTGTGGGAGTCCCTATTCTACTGGTGGTGGTGACATTGTGGTTTGACTTGGGCAACGGTAAAATCATGCAGAACCCACCCACTTGCTATTCAGCCCTACCACAGAATGGTTATACAGCCCAAGTTGTTATTGTATATTGATGTGTGCAGGTTTGATCAACCCAAACTCATGACGTTAAGTAGAGAGCCGGAGCCTTTTTTTACTTTTCAGCTCTGTTAAAAAGTGATGAGACCGGTGGTCTCCCGGGATCTGTTGGTGCTCGTTTGTGTGTTAAATCCTACACTTGTTTTCCCCAATCCAAGACATGTGGTTTGCTTTTCAAAGTGCCCTTTGTTCCAGCTGCCCCTGCCTGGTGTTAATGTCCTGTGTGCCACTGTGTGTTAGAAGCCTCTGTTTGCGACTGGACTTAACTGTCAGGGGTCCTTTACCTTTACCTTTACCATTCCCCCCACCAGCCCTGCTCTGTACTCTCCTTTAGTGTTTTTGCCTGGCTGGAGTGTGTCCTTGTTTATGCTTCTTGCCTTTCCAGAGGGAGGATAGACTGATGGATAAAAAGGTAAAGGGACCCCTGACCATTAGGTCCAGTCATGACAGACTCTGGGGTTGCGGCGCTCATCTCGCGTTATTGGCTGAGGGAGCCAGCGTACAGCTTCCAGGTCATGTGGCCAGCATGACAAAGCCGCTTCTGGCGAACCTGAGCAGTGCATGGAAACGCTGTTTACCTTCCCGCTTACCTATTTATCTACTTGCACTTTGACGTGCTTGTGAACTGCTAGGTTGGCAGGAGCTGGGACTGAGCAATGGGAGCTTACCCCGTCTCAGGGATTCGAACCGCCGACCTTCTGATCAGCAAGCCCTAGGCTCTGTGGTTTAACTCACAGATAGCCACCAGCAAAAGAAAGCCCACCGTCCCTTGATGTCATTGGTTCCAGATTGAAACTGCTCATGCCATCAAGAGGTTTTCCCTGCTGTTTAACCAAAATATCTCCTTTTGTAACTTTAAGCTCATTAGAGTTAAATCCTGCCTTCTGGGGAAGAGAGGAAATGTCTTTGTCCTCTACTGTGTGGCAGCCCTGCAGGTATTTAATGAATGCAATCACATCCAAACACCACCACCGCAGCCTCTGTCTTCCCTTCTCCAGACTAAACATACTGTACTCACTTCCTTCAGCTTCAAAATCCCAATGCACAGTAAATGTTGGCCCTGACTTGGAATGCTTTCGACTTGCTGCCCTCTTCTTCTTGGCTCTGATTTGAGCAGAAATCAAAAATTGAATCATACAAGCTGTCGGCTCAGTTCTGCCAAATTCTAAGAGCCATTGCATGTCATCTTGAGATGCCATTGCGTGTCATCTGTCAAATACTATTGCATCTCAACTACCGAAAATGACCAGGTTTTGATGGATATCATCATAAATTCAAATGCAGATCTCAAACATTTGCCGGCTATTTATCAAACATTTGGGAATGTTTTCAAAGACAGGCGTGTTTCAGTGTTGGCTATGATTCCCACAAGCGTTTAGCGTCATGGGAGTGACTTGTGGACTCAATCCAAGGCCCATCTGAATTTCCTAGTCTGGTTCTGGTTTGATAGAAACCAGATCTTAACATGGCTGGAAAAAAAAGGATGATTTCCATCCTTTGGGAGCCATTTCCTCTGCCGTTTAATCCTGTAAATGTTTACCTCTGCCGCAATCATAAATTACATTTGGCTGGGCAGACACACCCATATTGGGGCAAGTAACAGAGATGAGCCACCATATACATTGGCGATCGTCAAGTCTGATGTGGCAAGCAGGGTTTTTTGGTGGTGGTGGTGGTGAGAGAGAGTTGAAATGTATATTTAATGTACCGTTTACAGCATTTATCCATACAAAATGTGACTTCTGTTTACACTGGTGTTCATTTAACTGTCACTTATCAAAACACACCGAGATCTGTAAGGCACAGGCTGGAATTCCTCCCGGCGCGGTGTGCGTGTTGTAGCCGCTCAGAGGTGTACAACTCCAGCGCCACAGTCCCATAAATAGTCTTGCTTCTATCAACCTGACAATTTCCTTGCCTCTTCCACCTCCTCTCCCCGCCCCCCATTTTCATTCTTCGAAGAGGCTGCACACAAGCTCTCTGAAACATTGTTTTCATCGCTTTGATTCCTGCCTCTTTTGCAGCCATCCTTTCTTGGCAGCCAAAACCCATTTTGTGATATGGAGGGACATCACACAGAATGGATAATGTTATGTACTGAGCTGAATCCAAGAACAATAGGATCCAGAATGCAGCAGTCTGATTGGTCCGCAGGAGCCACCCAATCCAGCTCCAGGTGGAAGTGAATCCGCAACCTGATTGGCCCGCAGGAGCAGCCAATCAGGCTGCTGGTATAAGTGAATCCGCAACCTGATTGGCCTACAGGTGCAGCCCTGAAGTAGCCAATCACGCAAGGCCCATTGTGTAAATAATGTATATAAGCAGACGTTTTGGGGAAAGAGCCATTCCTTCTCTTCTTCTCCTTTTGCTACTACAAGCTGAATAAAGCGCATGAAATTCACTCTCAACTCCGAGAATATTTCCGATAAGCTACCAACGGTACAAAGTCACAGGGCTCTGGAAGAGAGGAATACGAAGGGCAAGCTTCCTTAACAGCACAGGGACACTAAAACCATCCAATTGTTCCTTCCATTATTTCTCAAAGTTACGGAATGTTCCAGAAAGATTTTTAGTTTTTAAGGAGGTGGGGTGATTGCTATAACATCCTAAGCCCAATAAGACTGGACCAAAGAGACAAGGACTATTCTCCAGCTGTTTCACACCCCCTTGAAACCTGCTGTGGTTTTTTGGCAATATTTTGAGAGGTGAGGTGAAGTTCCTTTCAAAATCTGTCAAGAACTGAAGTGGCCGCCATTTTGTTTTCCTCAGGGATAGGAATAGTTGAGCATGTCAAAGTTGGTTTCTCTCGGTTTCTCATTTCTCCGGTATTCAGTTCCTCACATTTCCACATCAGTTTTCAATTTACTGATTTGTTTATTTTAAAAAAAAACCCTCATGAAAATTGATCAGCTAATTTCTCCTAATACACACATTTGTCCTCCAATTGGTTGCCTGAGCACGGCTTACTTCTGTGCTGGACACCCACCGATTCCCAACACACGCAGAATACCCCCCACCTAGAGACCAATATCTTTCTGCCCCCCACTCTTGACAGAGCGTGGGTACCACTTCCTTCTGGGGGGACATTTGCCTCCAAGCTTGCTTTTGTACAAGGAATGCTAAATGATGGCCTGGTGTTGACTTTTTTCTGGAAAGAAAGCCAGTATTTTAAGAAGTGGGGCTGGGTTGGCACAGTTAAACAAGAACAGGAGAACCCACAAAAGTATTTCTCTGCTTCTAAGTTTGGGAACGGGGGGCAGGCAAAATAAAGTCCTTCAACATATCGCCTCTATCTAGTTGTTCCATTGCAGGGAATCACCTCCCATGCTCACCCTTGCTGTTGCTAACTCTAATTGTCTTTGTTCACCTACATCCGAACAAGCGCGGAATTCCACTCTTGGGTGGATAAACACCCCCTCTGGATTGTACAATCGAGGGCGGTGAGGCACTATTAGAGGATGTCGAACAACCAACTTTTACCTTCCTTGTGAAGCTGACAAAATTGCCAATTTCATGGATGAGAGTTCTCTTTGCTCCAGCGCATATGTAACACGCGGTCCCTCTACCTGGCTCTCTTTTCTGACACGATACAGGTAGGTTATATATATCCTACGGAGCAGCCTTCCACCAACCCTAGTGCCTTCCAGAGATTTGAGACTCCCGTCATCCCTCAACCGTTGGCCCTGCTGCCTGAGGCTGATGGGAAATGGAGTTCAGCAACATCATCTGGAGCAGTGTTTTCCAACCTTGTGCCTCCAGCTGTTTTCGGACTACAATTCCCATCATTCCTGACCACTGGTCTTGCTAGCTAGGGATGATGGGAATTGTAGTCTCAAAACATCTGGAGGCACAAGGTTGGGAAACACTGATCTGGAGGGTCACGGGTGGGAGAAGACTCTGTGAAGATGCAGGAATGAACTTTCACTTTTAAGGTTGATGAGGACTTTTTACACCAGCGTGGCCATTATGACCTTTGTTTGTTTGTTTGCTTGTTTGTTCATACCCCACCCAACTGGCTGGGTTTTCCCAGCCACTCTGGGCGGCTTCCAACAAAAGATTAAAAATACATTAAAACATCAGTCATAAAAAAAACTTCCCTATACAGGGCTGTCTTCAGGTGTCTTCTTAAAGTCAGATAGTTGTTTATTTCCTTGACATCTGATGGGAGGGCGTTCCACAGGGCGCCACCACTGAGAAGGCCCTCTGCCTGGTTCCCTGTAACCTCACATCTTGCAGTGAGGGAACCCCAGAAGACCCTTGGAGGAGGAACTCAGTGTCCAAGCTGAATGATGGGGGTGGAGACGCTCCTTCAGGTATACTGGGCCGAGGCCGTTTAGGGCTTTAAAGGTCAGCACCAACACTTTGAATTGTGCTCAGAAACGTAGTGGGAGCCAATGTAGGTCTTTCAAGACTGGTGTTATGTGGTCTCAGCGGCCGCTCCCAGTCACCAGTCTAGCTGCTGCATTCTGGATTAGTTGTAGTTTCCGGGTCACCTTCAAGGGTAGCCCCATGTAGAGCGCGTTGCAGTAGTCCAAGTGGGAGATAACCAAAGCATACACCACTCTGGCAAGACAGTCCGTGGGCAGGGAGGGTCTCAGCCTGTGTACCAGATGGAGCTGGTAGACAGCTGCCCTGGACACAGAATTGACCTGCACCTCCATGGAGAGCTGTGAGTCCAAAATGCCTCCCAGGCTGCGCACCTGCTCCTTCCAATGTGAGCTGGTGATGTTGGAAGCCGCCCAGAGTGGCTGGGGGAACCCGGCCAGATGGGCAGGGTATTATCATTATCATTATTATTATTATTATTATTATTATTATTATTATTATTATTAATTACCAGCTACAAAGTGCAGGTCCTGTTTCTGATATTTGCCCATTTTTCATGGAATCTCTGTGTTAATGCTGGTCTACCAAAATGGAAGGGACCCAGGTGGCGCTGTGGTTAAACCACTGAGACTAGGGCTTGCTGATCAGAAGGTTGGCGGTTCTAATCCCTGTGACGGGGTGAGCTCCCGTTGCTTGGTCCCAGCTCCTGCCAACCTAGCAGTTCGAAAGCACGTCAAAATGCAAGTAGATAAATAAGAACTGCTACAGCGGGAAGGTAAATGGTGTTTCCATGTGCTGCTCTGGTTTGCCAGAAGCGGCTTTGTCATGCTGGCCACATGACCTGGAAGCTATACGCCGGCTCCCTCGGCCAATAATGCGAGATGAGCGCGCAACCCCAGAGTGGTCACGACTGGACCTAATGGCAAGGGGTCCCTTTACCTTTACCAAAACGGAAACTGAAGTGTAGGTGGCTTTGGCCTACAATGCCTGCATATATACCAGAAACAGAAGACCCAAATCTTTCTGAATTACTGTAATCTAAAGTGGAACACTATTTCTCCCCCCACCGGTCTTCCTTGATAGGCTCGGGTTTTTCTTCTTTTCTCTTTTGCATATTAAGAAGTTCACATTTCTTAGACTCTCATCCTCTCTGGAGACGTCAGAGCAGAAATAGACCAAGCCCCACCCCCTTGCTTCGTTTAAGCTAGTACAATGTGCTTATCCCTCTGGAATCCCATTGACCCTCTTGAATAATTTCCCTGTTCCATTAGGAGATGTTCGCAAACGGTCATTTGCTGACTTCCGCTTTGCGCATCTCTCTCCCCGCCCCCCCCCCTCAGACCACACAGCATGTATGATGAAAGATCAGACGGGGAAATCAATTTTATTGACACAAAGGAGAGGGTAAAAAGATGGAAGATGGTGGCTATTTAATTTGCAGCTCTGTTGTCATGCAATGTCTCCTCACTGCAATGAAAACTCACAACTGTCAAGTTCTTTTCTCCTGCTCCTCCACTCCCAAACGAACAAGGACCTATCTTATAATACACAGGCACTTTGGTTGTCTCAGGAAGGAAGAAGATTCACACACCGACAAGCTCAATAAAGCTTGACAATTAAACATTAAAGCACATTAAAAATCAAATTGCTTGATAATTGCTGTATAAAATTAGGCGGGGAGAGAGGATGGTGTAAAGTTTTTCTTCCTGACTCAGAATCCTAGAATTTGGAGCAGTGTGGATAAAAATCAAAGATTTTTATATATATATTAAAAAATTAAAAATTAGATTTTTAAAAATTTAAATCGGATTTTTAAAATAAAATGCTTTCGGAGGAAAAATCTTTCTAAATACAGTATAGTTTTCTATTTAAGTTACGTTATAGTCCGAAAGCTTCTCATCAGGAAATAAGAATTTTTTAAAAGTTTTTCATGTGTGCTAAAACTCAGTCTAAGTTGCTGGGTGGACCTGTCTGGAACAGATTAATCCACTTTCCATTACTTTCAATGGGAAAGTTCGCTTCAGGTTAAGTACGCTTCAGGTTAAGTACGGACTTCCGGAACCAATTAAGGACTTAACCTGAGGTACCACTGTACAGTGGAACCTCGGTTTATGAACACCTCGGTTTATGAATTTTCAGTTTATGAATGCCGCGGACCCATCTGGAACGGATTAATTCATTTTCCATTACTTTCAATGGGAAAGTTCGCTTCAGTTTATGAACGCTTCAGTTTATGAACAGACTTCCGGAACCAATTACACCCATGCTTCAGTTTATGAACGCTTCAGTTTAAGTACTCCACAGACCCGTCTGGAACGGATTAATCCACTTTCCATTACTTTCAATGGGAAAGTTTGCTTCAGTTTATGAACGCTTCAGTTTATGAACAGACTTCCGGAACCAATTGTGTTCATAAACCGAGGTACCACTGTATTATTATTATTATTATTATTATTATTATTATTATTATTATTAGGAATCATGATAGCCTCTAACCATGGTGAGAAGAGGGTGCTGGAGTAGAAGGGCCATTGATCTCATCCAGCATTCTCTTCTTATGTTCTTACATAGCAAGAAGCCGGCGGGCAATGCCATCGCCTGCACTGGTGGTAAGAAAGAAGACAGGCAGTTGGGGGTGGGCTGAATTCTTTCAAGGATTCTTTAGCTGTGATCTCTTACATTACATTACAAGGTTTGGGACTAGATGACCCATTGGGTCATCCCTTCCAATAACAATTTTATGATTCTATGAAATTGGCGGGGCAGTGCCCCATTTGCCCCACTGGACAAGCTTCCCCCTACCTGACAGGACACTGGAGTCGTCAAGCAAGGCCTCTAGGAACTGTGTCTCGGTTTTGCATCCAACTTTCCATGCCCATTAAGGAGCAAAGCTGTTCCGGGCCATCTTCATGAGCCCGGTTCTCCACTCCTCCCCTGTTCTCCTGGCTCATCTCCTCCAGATCATTTATCTAGGAGAACTCAACTTATCTCCCTTGGAGCGATGCCTGGCACTTTCCCTCCTCATTTGTCAGCCTGAAGTTCCCGAAATGTTATCTCGCAAGGGCCGTGTTGATGTTCCTCAGGATCTCTGGGGGTCTTCATCTTCTGCCACAGGTCTGTGGACCTGACCTGCTCTTCATTCCTGAGACCAGCTATGGACCAGAGTTAGGGGGCTGAGTCCTGTCAGCGCGCCGCTGGCAATTCTGCTTCCTGTGCTCTGAGACGCTTTTCTAGTCTTACACTGAACAGCTGGCCCTTGTACGGTCATAAGTCAAGCAACTCCCTGCTGAATCCTATTAATATCCTTCCTCAAGGCATATTTTTGGGTGAATAATGGGACTGTTTTCCTTGACCCGTTGCCCCTTTCTTGCACATTACATTTTGAAGAAATTTTATTTTTGAAGACTGGAGAAGGAGGCAAAGAGCCTCTCGTGTTGAGGGAGACGGGGAAATGAAGGCTCAACCAGCTATCCCAAAAAGCCCGCAGAAATTGCTAGTCCATAACATTTTCCAGTAGCCCACCCACCCACCCACACTTTATGTATTTGTTTATTGAGGTACAGGCATTCCCACTTTCGTGGGAGTTAGGTTCTGGGCATGCATGCATAAGCGAAAATTGTGTAAGTGGGGTGCACCCTCGAAAAAGCCTCCAAAGACCCCATTTTTCTTGCTCTCCAGATCTTTCTCCTACTTTCTCTGCACACACAAGTCTCTTTTCAACTGGAGTTGACACTCTGGGGCTGACTGCAAGCTGGAGGCTGCGCAGAAATGCAGCTGTTTGCTGCGCTTTCACACGTGTCAGCTGAGCAGCCTAAACCAGGCATCCCCAAACTTCGGCCCTCCAGATGTTTTGGACTACAATTCCCATCTTTCCCAACCACTGGTCTTGTTAGCTTGGGGTCATGGGAGTTGTAGGCCAAAACATCTGGAGGGCTGCAGTTTGGGGATGCCTGGCCTAAACAAACCCTTGCGGCACCTCCAATCTCTTTGGAGCTTCCTCCACCCTCACTGAGGTCCTCTTCAAGTTCCAGTGTGTGTGTGTGTGTGTGTCTCCTGATGAGCCACAAGGAACCTCCAGCTCCCTCCCACCATTTTCTGGTTTGAATTTATTTATTTCCCGGTGCTGCATGTATACACGGTCACACACAACTCAATCGCGCACAAGTATTTTTACCTTACCTCTCCGCTCCTTCCGTTGGACCCCCGAGACAGCTCAGATGAGAGCAGATGGCATAGAACAGGGGTCGGCAACCTAAGGCCCGTGGGCCACAAGCGGCCCATGGGGGGTCGTTTAACCGGCCCATGGACCGCCACCACCCACTCCTGCAGCCAATGGGAAGCTGCACACGCCTCCTCCACGCCAGAAGGAGTGCCGGAAATAGCACTTGCGCATGCGTGCGTGCGTGCGCGCGCACACACACACACACTGGCCCACTGCGGCGTCTGAGGGACCGTGAACCGGCCCAAGCCACAAAAACTTTGCCAACCCCTGGCATGGAACCATGCAAGCCAAAGAACCAGCCTCAAGCGAAACGCTTAGTGCAATTTTTTGTTCTGCTTGCAGTTCCTGAGCCCCGTTCAAAAGCCGGCCCCATGTAGAACGTAGTGCTGTAATCCAGCTTGGATATTATCCACCAGTAGTCACTGGTAGGGTTGGGCTCAGTTATTTAACTCCGTCCCATTTCGGTCTCATTGGCGCTTAATTGTGGGTACCGTTCCAATCTGGTCTTTTAACCCCTAGTGTGCCATACTGTCCCGTTGCACACATTTTAGCTGTTTAACTATATTGGCCTTCGCCCCAAAGGCTCACAGGGAAATTTACAACGAAACATGCAATGCTAAAACATTGTTTATTTAATTTTATTTCTAATTATTTTTCATCAACTCTTTGTGACATATATTCTATTCCAGGTCAGGGAGCAAGTATGTGACATAGATAGATATGTAGATATAGATATAGATATAGATAGATATAGATATTTTTAGCCTCCAACTCCCATGATCCCTAGCTAGCAGGACCAGTGGTCAGGGATGATGAGAATTGTAGTCTCAAAACATCTGGAGGGCCAAGGTTGAGGAAGCCTGATATAGATAGATAGATGATAGATAGATAGATAGATAGATAGATGATAGATAGATAGATAGATAGATAGATAGATAGATAGATAGATAGATAGATAGATAGATATTCTAGAATCGGAAGGAACCCCAAGGATCATCTAGCCCAGGCATAGGCAACCTTGGCTCTCCAGGTGTTTTGGAACTACAAATCCCATGATCCCTGACCACTGGCCCTGTTAGCTAGGGATCATGGGAGTTGCAGTTCCAAAACACCTGGAGAGCCAAGGTTGCCTATGCCTGATCTAGCCCAACACCCTACGATGCAGGAATCACAGCTAAGAAAAGTCCCTAACAGATGACCATCCAACCTCTGTTTGGAGACAGACAGATATGAAATAAGGGCATGTTATTATCCAGTATACCTGAAGGAGCGTCTCTATTATCCAGTATACCTGAAGGAGCGTCTCCACCCCATCGTTCTGCCCGGACACTGAGGTCCAGCACCGAGGGCCTTCTGGCAGTTACCTCGTTGTGAGAAGCCAAGTTGCAGGGAACCAGGCAGAGGGCCTTCTCGGTAGTGGCGCCCGCCCTGTGGAACGCCCTCCCATCAGATGTCAAAGAAGAAAACAGCTACCAGATTTTTAGAAGACATCTGAAGGCAGCCCTGTTTAGGGAGGCTTTAAATGTTTAATAGATTGTTTTATTTCATTTTTCTGTTGTAAGCCGCCCAGAGTGGCTGGGGAAACTCAGCCAGATGGGCGGGGTATAAATAATAAATTATTATTATTATTATTATTATTATTATTATTATTATTATTATTATTATTATTATATCCAGAATGCTGCAGCTGCCTTAAAATGTCTGCAACTTTTGCAAAATGGGTATCCCTGGAACAGAGCACCACATTCTTCCCCTCCTCCATGTATTTCTGTGATCTTTAACTCCTGCCTCCTAGTGTGACATAAGCATGATTTCAGGTTATGCTCCTCTCCGAAATTCCGCAGCGTCACCTGTAAGAATCTGGCTTACCTGTGCGCAAGATGAAGTCTATTGCATAGGTAGTCATTTGTGTGCGATATATGTATAATCCCGAAAGATTTTTATTTTTATTTTTTTGAAGCCCACGCGCGGAACGGAACGGTCAGGAAGGAAAAAAGGATGTGATAGAGAAATTATTAATGAGTTCAGAGAGGTTACTATGGCAACCTGTTGCTAATGAATCTCTGGGGTTTCCTTTTTACCTTGATGGAGCTCTTAAAAGCAGGCAACTCTCTGCCAACAAGTTTCCCAGTCATCGCGTTGCCGTGGCAACGCCGGTCGCTAAAACCAAGCGGAGACCGCACACTTACACCCACATGCAGGCAGATGGAACTCCAGGTTATGCGACTTGACAGGGCGGTCTCTCTTATCTGAGCTGGGGGTGGGGAGGTTGCACACGAAAGCGCCAGGTTATTTTCTTCAACCAGCCCCCTACCCGCCGCCCCTGCCCTTTCCCCGTCTAAACAAACATCTCTCTTGCACGCACATTGATTCCCTTCCCCTTGCACACGCCGGGTTCCTTGCAGAGCCGGCAGTCGGGATCGTTTGTTAGGAACCATCTGTGGCACAGCAGGCACCCCCCTGTTTCCAGATTGGGGGGGGGGCATTTCAGGAGAGACGGGCGGGAAAGCAGAGACACAAGCCGGGACCACTCAAAGCAGCAAAGCAAATCTATTAAACGAAATCCAATGGGGGCAAATGCCAGCAGGAAGAACCAGCTGCACAAATATGAGATGGGGGGGGGCAGTGGGTTCCTTCATGCCAGCTGATCCTCTGGCTAGGAGGAGTCTCCTTAGAAGTTTCTGCCTGCCATAGCCAGCAACTTGAACAAAATATTGGGGGGCCCAACCCCCCGCCCACTCTCCTCTCCCCTCCCACCCCCAGTGGCGGAGGAAAGGGGGTGCAGTGGGGGTGGACCGCCCCATGTGTCATCCCTGGGGGGGGGTGACATTCGGTGCACCGCCCACCCATAGCAAAGCGGCACAGCAGCTCCCTCCTCCCCCCCCCCCGATGGCTCACGGTAGGCTTGGGGGTTGCGGGCGGGCATGGCGCCATTGCCCCGCGCTCCCAGCTGGAGGAGGTAGGCAGGAAGGCAGGGGAGAGGGTGGGAAGGAGGCAGGTGAGCAAACAATGGAGGGGGGGCGGGAAGGGGAGAGGAGAGAAAGGAAGCAGGATTGGTGGGTAAACCTTTCAGCTATCCTGAGCCTGGGAGGGCACCCTCCATGCCACGCCCAATCGGGAGCGCGCCCCCACTGGGCAACATGGGCATATGCTCCGCCGCTGCCCACCCAGTTCGCTTGCCTCTTACCCCCCCCCACCTGTGCACAGTAAGTTTCTGCCCTATCTCCCACCTCCAGTCCCCACTTGCCACCAGCTCACCTCTCCTGCTGGTCTGCCTCTCCTACTGGTCTGCCTGCCTGCCCATCTGCCTCTCCCCAGGAAAAGAAGGTGGCGCCCAGCTGAGCGAGGTGGGATGCCTAACCAAGAGAGGGAGGGAGGGACCAACTTGCAGAATATATTGGGGGCCAGCCCCCCCCCAAATATTTTATTGGAGGGCTGAAGGGACCCCACAGAGTTGGATATTGCAATGGTAAAAGGGCTCGTCTTGTGCCTTAGGCTCTTGGCTGAAGCTCTGAGCTCCTCTTGCATGTTAACAGGATTGTTCCAGAATGCTGGATTGCTAAGGAAGGGTAAAGAGAAGGGAATAATTTAAGTGACTTTTAAAAAAGAAAATTAAAAATTGCTATTTTAATATTTCCTCTTTTCAACAAGGAATATCTCTAATGGATCTCTCTCTCTCTCTCTCTCTCTCTCTCTCTCTCTCTCTCTCTCTCTCTCTCTCTCTCTCTCATCCAATTAAAATTCAGAAGCTGCTCGGCAGTGATGCCAAAGCCCCTCCAATAAATGCCATTAAAAGCAATTTAATTAGGAAAACATTTTATTTCAGGCTTAGGAATACTGAGTGGATTTTCCCATTCTGGTTGTCATACCAACCCAGGCTACTTTAGTCTGTGACTTGCACTGATGATTTTGGGGGGTCAGGATCTGGACCTCTTGTGATGAAAGCAGTTAAACACACACACAGAGAGAGAGAGAGGGGGAGAGAGAGAGAGAGAGAGAGAGAGAGAGAGAGAGAGAGAGAGAGAGAGAGAGAGAGAGAGAGAGAGAGAGAGAGAGAGAGAGATTGTCCTCTTGAGGTATTCCTCTGTGTGGGTTGAATCAGGAGGTAGGTAATAGTTAGGAGCTGTCCGGCCTGCAATATGCCACTTTCAGGTCTGTGCTGTGCTGCCCCTTGTGGCGACTCTTCAGCCCTGCAGGTTGAACAGCTGTTGGGGTTATGCTGTCCTCTAAGGGCTAAGGCCAAGGTTAGCCAATAGATGTTGGGCTTCAACTCCCATGAGTCGAATCCAGGCACCCCCAAACTTCGGCCCTCCAGATGTTTTGGACTACAATTCCCATAATCCCTGACCACTGGTCCTGTTAACTAGGGATCATGGGAGTTGTAGGCCAAAACATCTGGAGGGCCGCAGTTTGGGGATGCCTGGTCTAAGCCATCATGGCCAATGGTCAGGGATGCCCTAAATTAGAGCCCCTAACAGTGCCCTATGTTGGCTACCCTTGCCTTAAGTTCTGGGGTGACTCTGCCCAACTAGGCTTCTGTCGATCTAACCTTAGCCTGGTTGATTTCTTATTTTTTTTTAAAAAAGCCAGATTGCACTTGAGCTTCACTTAGACAACCATCAGTTTGGTCATGTCTTCCAGACTGCTATGCTGTACCCATATTTGGTTCCAGACATTCACTCTGATTGTGTGGATAAGATATCGTGGACAGAATTCTACAGGATGTGTTGCCAGTGTGTGGAAACGGTCTGGATCCAATGACTTCCAGCCATGCATCTCCACATGGTGGAGATGTCAGGTGCCATCCTGGCACCCAGGCATCTTCACTTGGGTGCAAAATGCATCTGGCGCCTGGCTAATTTCGAACAATGGTACATTTGCTGCTCCGCTTACCTCTGTCTCTGGCCCCTCCCACCGCTTGAATGTGGCCCTTGAGAGGTTGCCCAGAAGAGAATATGGCTCTCAGGCAGCTGAAGCATGCCTATTGCCACTTGAGGTTATAGAACCCAGTTCCTCCTGCTGCTGCTGCTTCCGCAGGCTGCCAGATTTTGAGGCTGCCTGTCATCCAGCACCATGGCGGAAATTTTCTGTGAAAGCCCTGCAAAATCACAGCAGAGCAAGCCAAGACAGAGCTGGCTACAAATTCCTTGTTCTTCTTACCCTACAATTACTTTTTGCCCCTTTTTGGTTTCCCCCCCCCCAGTTCTCTCTTTCTCTCTCTCTCTCTCTCTCTCTCTCTCTCTCTCTCTCTCTCTCTCTCTCTCTCTCATTCTCTCTCCTCCCAGGATCGCAAGACCTTGAACTGTCTGCTTGAGTTAATTTGGTGGCGGGTGATTACATAAGGATGCCGCAAAGACAGTCAAAGCAGAGGTTTCTCCTTGTGTAGTTCCTGCTGGTGGGATCAGTTCCTGAGCAGACACAAAAGAAGCAGGGGATGATAGGCAGCTAATTGCACAGCACAAGGAATCTCTTTGACCACGACTTGAATAGGGAGGTCAGACCAGACCAGTCCCTGACGGCATGGATTTCCGAATGCTCTAAGATCATGGCAGGTCGTGAAAAGGGCCTTGCTCCAAGGAGCTCCCGATCCAAGTATTGGCAGAGAGAAACGGGGACAGGAAGGGAGAGAAGGTGCACCCGTGCTACTTTTTTTGTGTGCCATATAATATTTTATTAATTTTTCACAATACATTAATCATATTCATTATTTTTCACATTTTATCCTTTTGGCTTTTTAAAGCCTTGACTTCCGTCCACCCCTTCTAATAATTTTCTAACATTTATTCTAACATCTATACTTCACTTGTCAATCATTGAGTTAAATTATAACAAAAACTTATCACTAAAATTTAAATTACAATGACTTTTCTCTTCTATAACTTACAAAGCTTCTTGCAATCCTACCAACGTAGTACATTGAATGCAACTGTCTTTCAAATAATCTGTAAATTTAGTCCAATATTTGATGAATTTCTGGTCCCGCTGTTCTCTGATTCTTCCTATCATCTGATCCATCAGTTTCACTGTCCATTCTTCTTTTGTCGGTAATTCTTCTTGTTTCCACTTTTGTGCAGTTAATATTCTTGCTGCAGTTACTGCATATTGGAAAAGTTTTATATCTTGCTTTTTAATTCCAGTACCTGTAATTCCTAGTAAAAAAAAAGCTTCTGATTTTTTAACAAATGTATATTTCAACATTTTCTTAAGTTCATTATATATCATATCCCAAAAGCCTTTCACTTTCTTACACTCCCACCACATGTGATAAAAGGTAAAAGGTGCCTTCGTGCTACTAGTCCTCATGGCTGCGAGGCTCAGAGGCAGTGTGCATCTGTGTCTCAGTCATGAGGGATCATGAACGAGAGCTTTTTGTAGGCTTCCCATTGGGGCATCTGGTTTGTCGTCCTGTTTTGTGTGCTCTGCAATACTGTATCTCACAAGATTTCGGGAAGATCTGGGAGGATCTCACTGCAAACTGGCCCTGCTGCTAGCGCTGCTTCTCTGGAGGCAGGGGACCTGTGGGGACACTGCCTGATGGTCTCCCACCATTTGAGGCGGCTTCCTCACCTTGCCTCATGGCCAGGGCAAGCAAGGTGTCTCCCCCTTGCTTAGGCCAGGCTGGTTTCAACCAGAAGTCAGGCGTTTAGTGTTGCTGGTTCCAAATGGTGGTGTCCTCTTCTGTCAAGGCCCACAGAGTTGGAATATAATTGAGTATAGCGTGGACATCTGAGAATTTCTGGGATTTACCATGGTGGACAACAGCTTCTGTCCAATACAGTGCCATTATATGGTATGCATAGCTGCCAAGTACCCCGTTTTCCCCGGGAAACCCCCGTTTTTTCGTACCGTTTCCCGGCGGTCCCCTGTATCGGTTCCTCTCCCATTATTCTCCCTTATTCTGCTTGCTGGAAGTCATGTCTACGCATGTCCGGTAGTGCGTAGACGCGACTTCCAGCGCCGGCGCCGGCCATTTTCGGTGCCCATAGATGGGCAAAGCGACACAGGAAGTTGCATCTACGCAACGTCCAGTATCACGCGGCTGCCGATCCCGGATTTTGCAGTCCAGGACTTGGCAGGTATGATGGTATGTCCAGAGCATATGTTTCTGTGCCACCCCTGGAACACGACAGCAGATGTCCATGGGTGCAAAGCACTTCTTGGCGAGGCGATGAGGAGCCTAGCACTCAAACAGAGGTACAGCAGGCATCCTCTATATTGACTTCTAGGCATCTTCTGAAGACTTCATTATGCTTGCAGGCCTAAGCGACTCTTTAAACTTTCTCAACTGGGCAGCCCTATTTTAATGATTATTTTGCACTGTTTTGTGGGTTTTAAAAATGTTTTGCTGTACTTTGTCTTGCTGTACACTGCCTTGATATTTTATGAGTTGGTGGTAGGGTTAGACCCTCCCACACACCCCAGGACTCTAGGTTTTCCTGGCCCCCTCCAGTTGGCAAAGGGTAGGCTTGAAAACACTCCTTCAGGTGGCTGAAGGAGTGTTTAAAAACAGGGTACTTTATTTAAAAGACTATGTGTAAAGCTTCAGCTTGGCAGAGGCTGGCTATAAAATATTGCATAAGACTCTCCTGGGGGGGTTGTGCCTGCCCTCCTCTTTTTCCTCCTCCCCTCTCCCAATTAACTTCCATCTCCAGAGATGGGAGGGAGTGCAGAGGAAGAACCACCAGGCCTGACGCTGGGTTTGGGTCCTGAAATCTCAAGGTTCAAGATGCTCTTGACCTGACAACCTTAGTTGGTGGTATAGAAATATTTCTCATAAGTAAGTTTGACATGAAATAAAAGGAAAGCTTCTTTAGTTTAGTGGCGCAAAAGCGATTTTTTTTTTGCTAGAAGTAATTCTTCCCCTGCTTTAACAATACCAAAATTAAATTGCTTCCTTGTTCGACTAGAATAAAAATAAAATAAAAATCTATCTCCAGATATGGAAATTGCAAGAAGAAAAGAGAGCTGTAGAAGCTTATATTCCCTTCCCTGCAAATGTCTTCTGCTTCTAATCATTTAATTTCTCTTCTGATAGTGCCAAACCGGTGAAATTGGAGGGAGTAAGAAAAAAACACCCTTTTAATTATTTGAAGGACTATTTCAGCAATGTTCTTATAACAAATGGATCTTTAAAAACAACCTCCATGTCATCTCTTGAGGAATATTAATTGGGGAGGGGTCCTAGATTGGTGAGAATTCACATAGAGGTGTCTTTGTGGTGCCTGAATTAATAGGCCCCACCTAGTGCTTTAAATTGGAACACTTTGTGAGGCAGTGGAGAGGAATGATTTAAAACGTGTGTTAATGGACATGCTTTTCTGCCTGTCTCCAATTTGAACAACAACAAAAAAATCCATTAGAACAGTTTATTTGCCTGTATTTAATAATCTCCTGCAGGGTTTACAAAGTTCAACTCTAGAGACCTTATGCCACAATGAAAGATAACAGGAGAAATATTGATTATATGTTAGAATCGTAGAATTGTAGTGTTGGAAGGGATCCTGAGGGTCATCTAGTCCAACCCCCTCCAATGCAGGAATCTCAACTGAAGCACCCATGACGGATACTCATTCAACCTCTGCCCAAAAACTTCCAATGAAGGAGGGTCCTCCATCTTTCGAGAGAGTCCATTCCACTGCCGAATAAACAGCTCTTATTGTCAGAAAGTTATTCCTGATGTCTAGTTGGAATCCCCTTTCTTATAATTTGAATCTATTGGTTCAGGTCCTACCCTCTGAAGAAGCAGAAAACAAGCTTGCTTCATCTTCCATGGACAGCCCTTCAGTAATTTGAAGATGGCTGTCCTTTCACCTCTAAGTCTCCTCTTGCCCAGGCTAACCATACGCAACCCCCTTCAACCGTTCCTCATAAGGCTTGGTTTCCAGACCCTTGATAATCTTGGTGATGTGTGCGAAGGGATTTATTTTGTTTCACATGTAACCGTTGCTCCCACCACTGGTATGTGGTCCCTTGATGGCTTTCCACAAGGGAACGTGGCCCTTGGGCTGAAAAAAAGTTTATCAACTTCTCCCATAAAGACTCTGTTTGATTGCTACATCTCCCAGTCTCCGCATTTTATTTATTTCCAGCGTGTGCGGCATGCGTTAGAGTTCCCCCACTGCTGCCTGCATCACCTGAGCTTGAACTGGAGCATAAATCTCATTTCATAAATAAGCTAACCTCTGAAAAGCTCTGTTATGCAGCTGAGTGATCTTCTCCCAGACGAGGGAGGAGGAAGGGGTTGAGAGGAGAGAGAAATGCTATTATTTCAATGCTCGCTTGGGACTGCTTTGCAGAGGGTGTGGATACAGGGCTGCTGCTAGGGTTTTTTGCGCCCTAGGTGAGATCACCTTCTGGCCCCCCCGCTTTCCCACTCGGCGATTGGCCAAGAAGGTGCGTGAGGGGAGGAGCCTGGAGTGTGGAGCATGTCCTCCACCACCCCACCCCACCCCAAAGGCCATGCTCTCTTTTTTCCTTTTCTTTTTTTAAAACCCGTCTGCCTGACAATCGGGCACACGAGCGCTCAGGTTCCCCCACCTCCCCACCTGCTTCAATTGATTGGTTTGAGCGGCCCCCCTCGATTTCTGGCTCCGCCGTGCGGCGCAGCCCTGCGCCCCCTGCAGGACATTGCAGGGAAGCGTCTCTGCAGCAGCAAGCAGGAGCAAAAGCGGTGGTGGCAGAGAGAGCGTTTGCGAGCAGGGAGACACACCAGTGCCCCCTCCATTTTGGCGCCCTAGGCAACTGCCTAGTTCACCTTAATGGACGCGCTGGCCCTGGATATACATGGCTTCCAGCATCAAGGCTCCTGTTGCAAAGGTTGGCCTGCAATGCTCTCCCACCACTGCCTCTTCCTTACTCAGCAGAGGGCAATAAAGTCACCCTGCACATGTTCAGAAGTGAATCTAGTGTCCAATGAAGAATCAAACGATATTAAGGGGGTTGGCAATCTAATAGAACTGGAGGGGAAATGCTTCCTTGAATTAAAAGCAGAAGGCAACTGTGGGTTGCATCCATTCACAGTCCCATTCAGAGGAGACCCACTGAAATCAATGGATATGACCAGTGCTTCTTTTCTGGGGGACGCATACCCCTAAACATTTTGTGAATCTACGTTTGGCCTCATTGAGGGGCAGAATTTCAATATGAGTAGGAAAATGAGAGTACCCCTAAACATTTTTTTTAGGGGGGGAAAGTACTGCATATGCCTAACATAGGCTATTAAGTTCATTGGGTCGACTCCTGAGTAGTTGTCTACAGTGTTGTTTGTTTGTGTTAATTAAAACCAAAGCATTCCTGATTAAGTCTTCAGGGCAGAGCAAATCCAGGTGGAACTGGCAAGCAAGGGAGCAGAGCCTCCCCACACCCACACCCCGCTCACTACTGTATACACCAGGCATCTCCAAACTTTGGCCCTCCAGATGTTTTGGCCTACAACTCCCATGATCCCTAGCTAAGAGGACCAGTGGTCAGGGATGATGGGAATTGTAGTCCAAAACATCTGGAGGGCCAAAGTTTGTGGGTGCCTGGTATACACTTTTATTTACATATTACTTGGCTGGAGAACTGCAAATCTCACAGGGTGGCTGTGTTTCATTTGATGTGTATTGTTTCGGAAAGAGGGCTTAGGTTGCTTCACTCTTCAGTGTGAACGGAATCAAATCTCTCTCCCATCCCTCCTCCTGTCAACTCTCTTCTGCTTCCTTCAACATCAACCTTCCCAATCCACCTTGAAATTTCCACATTGAATAACCCCTAAGACATCTGAACCATTTCCAAACCTCCATGTAGTCAAACTTCCTCTAACCAGCGAGCACGTCTGATGGATGATTTTGAAAAGTGCAAACTCACAGGCATTTGGTGAGAACGGGATGCTAGACTTTTTACCTTGGCCTGTGACTGTTTGTTAGGACCCACCTTGTTTTTTTGCCATTGTTAAGTTGTTTAAAGCTGTTTTTAACATTGGGTTTTAATGTTGCACCTAATAATAATAATAATAATAATAATAATAATAATAATAATAATAATACACCATCATGCATATGGAGCAGAAACAACACTTAGCAGTATCATAGTAGGGCTGTGTTCAATCCTGCTTGGGAGCCTTGGCATTGTTTGAGGAGAGGTTTTTGGCCTATGCAAACTCTGAATCTGAGCACTCGACATCACCTTTGCCTTGTGGGCTGTCAAAACTGACAGGTAACCTTAGCAAGGGACAATGCGCAAGGAACTGCTGTTTTGTTGTTTAGTCGTTTAGTCGTGTCCGACTCTTCGTGACCCCATGGACCATAGCATGCCAGGCACTCCTGTCTTGCACTGCCTTCCACAGTTTGGTCAGACTCATGTTGGTAGCTTCAAGAACACTGTCCAACCATCTTGTCCTCTGTCGTCCCCTTCTCCTTGTGCCCTCCATCTTTCCCAGCATCAGGGTCTTTTCCAGGGAGTCTTCTCTTCTCATGAGGTGGCCAAAGTATTGGAGCCTCAGCTTCAGGATCTGTCCTTCCAGTGAGCACTCAGGGCTGATTTCCTTCAGAATGGAGAGGTTTGATCTTCTTGCAGTCCATGGGACTCTCAAGAGTCTCCTCCAGCACCATAATTCAAAAGCATCAATTATTTGGTGATCAGCCTTCTTTATGGTCCTGCTCTCACTTCCATACATCACTACTGGGAAAACCATAGCTTTAACTATACGGACCTTTGTCAGCAAGGTGATGTCTCTGCTTTTTAAGATGCTGTCTAGGTTTGTCATTGCTTTCCTCCCAAGAAGCAGGCGTCTTTTAATTTCTGCTTTACCACTCTCTTAAAATGATATTGGCTCTCCGCGCTGCCTTTTACCACTGACAGTTAACCTTACAGCTTAATCAATACCATTGATGGACTTGCAATGGTCTGTGAAGTCATTCACAGCTTTCTACTGGAAACGGCTGCACCAGCAACAAAGCATAGAAGACGGGATGCATCAGCGAGGCAGGTCTCCCCATTAACCAGCCTACCAGCAGCTCTGCATGTGAGCTTTGTCCTGAGAATCTCAGCCAGGGACGGCCAGCCCATGAGGTGGAATGAAGCAGCAGAATCTCATGGGGCAGAACCCCCCATGGGAACCCCCCCCCCAATGCCTGGTGCCATTAAGGTCATGCAGCGGTGGCCTCTGTTGAGATCTCACAAGATCTCATGGGACTCTAAGAAGATCTTGCCTGAAACTGCTGCAAGACTTCCAGCCCTCCTAACACTATCCCATTCGAGGATTCTTTACTTTTCAACGCGGCTTGGACCAGAGACCTTGGGGCGGGGGAGAAATTCAATTCCGTTCGCATTGAAAGGTGAACTTTTGTAATTTCCATTTTCTGAAACACTGTTCGAACCAAAACACAGGCATCCTTTGAAATTCGCGTGTCTCCGGATTTTTCAATGCAGTTCTTCGGGGAAGGAGCTTGCAGCAGATACTAGGATAAAGTTTGCATGTAAATGAATACTTTGGCGAAACTAACTTATAGAAATGCATTGTGGTTGGGGAAACAGGCTTCTCAAAACTGCACGCAAAAATTTGTGTATTTTGAGAGATTCACACATAAACGCCGATGAATTTTCGCAAAGACTTTTCTTTATTTAAAAATAAACATATTTGTAAGCTGGTGTGGAAAGGTGGGGAGCTGAATTTAAGACTGGAAATAGAGAACTGTCCTCTGCAAAGTAGGACACACACACACACACATGGGCACACAGACGCACACACACTTTACTGGAATCTGATATTCTTCTTTAGCTTTATCCTGCCTTCCCTGGAAAGCTTCTTGTAAGTGTTTCAGACACAGAGAATAACAAGCGAGGAGGAAGGGGGTGGAGTGGGGAGGGAGTTCTCTACAAGCCCTGGTGTGTTTTCTAAGAGGAACATGATATGCTTTTCCAAAGACAAAAGCAAAGTGAAAATGGCTGAGAGACAGAGAAAGGGTAAGATGTCTGGAAATGTGATAATGGTTCCGCGAAACCTTTGGATCTGGGCTTGATGATGTCTCTGCAAGACTGTCCGGCTAGACAGGGAACCTCCGTTAGTCAATCCGTCTGGCACATCTCTTATTACTGTGTGGTAGATTGTATCAGGGTGGTGGCGGGTGGGGGAGAACTGCTCTTGCCTACCTAATGTAGAAACGGAATCTATGCAGGGAGATGAATTCCCACGAGGCATGTTTGTTGGGTCTGAGAGCAATGAGAAGTCTTTTCGCCTGGCCACGCTGCAAGAGTGTCCTAACCAAACAGGACTTTCTGTAACTGCAAATCCTTCCTGCAAATTCCATATTGGTGCCATCCTCCGAACCAAATCAACGTCTTCTGTATAACTCATGAAACGTTCTTTTGTCTGCTTTATAACATATGGTTTACAGCAGGGGTGGCCAACTCCGAAGAGACTGCGATCTACTCACAGAGTTAAAAACTGGCAGTGATCTACCCCCTTTTGGGGTGTTCAGGTCAAAGTTGTTTAGGGAGGAGGAAAGCCCTGTTTTTTAGGGGTTCAGGTCAGAGTTGTTGAGCTTTTCTGAGGTGGGAAGAAAGCCCTGTTTTGGGGGGTGAAGGGCTAAAATGTTGAGCATTTTTAGGGGAGCCAAAGTTGTTGAGCTACTTTAGAGGGAGCCAGTGATCTACCAGTGATCTACCACAGACGTCCAGTGCTCTACTGGTAGATCACGATCTACCTGTTGGACATGCCTGGTTTACAGTATATATTTATTTAAATGGATGCTCTGCATTTCCCTCTCCCGCAGGAGTTGCCCAAAGTGGTTTACAGATTATAAAGCATTAAGAATCTAACGTAATCGCAACTGACAAAGCAGAAACGGTCGGCCTCAAAGCGACAGCGAAAGAGCCTACCAAGCATAGCCCCGTTCTAGAGGCAGATAACCACATCGAAACATAAGACGAGCATGCTGGATCAGGTCAAATGCCTGCCGAGTCCAACTTCACGTTCTCCCAGTGGCCAATCAGATGCGAATGGGAAGCCTGTGAGCAGGACCCGAGCACAGCAGCGCCCTCCCCACTTGCAGGGTTGCCAGACCTCCAAGACTGACCTCCAAGTATGCCTGCCCCCCTCTGGGTGTCAGGGGAAGAGCTTGGACCTCCAGGCAGGCAAGAGGGCTTTTATAACAACAACAACATGTTAAAGGGACTGTGCAAGCAGCTTGCGAGTTTCTTCCCCAGCACGAGCTGGCTGCAAATCACAGCATTTGCACTCTGGATGGTTTGCTTTCCTCCTCTCCCTTCTCCCAATTAACCTCCATCTCCAGGGCCTGCCCTTAGACATCACCAGAGGTCACCCTTATGTCTCAGATTTGGGCCCTGAAATATCAGGGCTCCAGACCTGACAGCCCTAACCCTGAGTTAGACCTGTTAGGGCTCATACATTCTTAAAAATGTAGATCCATTCCCTCCATTTTGTTCCCGTTCATTATTCATACTTCTCTTGTTTTCTTTTCTACGGAATCTAATCAAACCACACTGGCCCCTTTGATCTGCATGGTTTTGTTTCCCTGGTCTCTTTTCGCGCAATCGTTTACCGTGCTATAAAAGACAGGAAGGCTCGCCACTTCTCTGTCCCTGCTTTGCCGGCGGCCTCTTCCATTGCCTTTCATTTCCTCTCCTGGACGGCAAACCCTTGTGGGGAAGGGAGGTAGATCCAGCCCAAGATGCGAAATAAATGCATGCGATCACGCACACGCCACGCAGTGGTGTAATTGACATTTGTTGGGCACAATCCTCTGAGACGTATAAATTGGAGCTTTATTATTCTGCATGCTAATCACTCATTGTTTAGGTCTCCCAACACACTTGGAGACTTTAATCAGAGGAAATAAGGCAGGCTGCGCGAGAGGAGTTTGCCTGCCCCTGCCTCTTCCCTCCCCCCCCCTCTGGTTCTCATTCGTAAAAATGCACGGCTCAAACTTTGCATAGCGCATTAAATCACAGAGCATTGTGCATCCACGGTGCTCTGTGTAATAAAGAAAAGTCCATAAGGATGGGCTGCAACCAATGGAATCTTTATTTCTTCCGGGAGCGACATTGACAAGTTCATTCCCCGAGTTCTTTTACAGGGCTCTCTCTTTGTTCAGAGCCTATCGATCCAAAAGCAAGCTAATCATGTTAAAGGCCAAATTGACTTCCTGGCTGCATCTACTCCGGACACCTGCCCCGCTGTGACTTCTCGCAGCCTTGCGGGCGGCTGCTGCGATTAGCTCCTGTTTTGGGGAGTGTGTTTCAGGTTTGCCAGCTTCTGATTTAAAAAAAAAAAAACTGGGTGAAGGGTTAGGGATGGGGCAGTAGCAACCTAGCGAGCTGTCTCACAGGTGTGGGGAACCCTTGGCCCTCCAGATGTTGATGAAAAACAACCCTGGCCACTGGCCATGCTTTCTGGGCTGGAGGGGAGCTATTGCTCAGTAACATCTGGCCTTCTAAAAGTCCCCCACACCTGAGTCACAAGCCCATGCCAATTCTGTCTTCCGATCTTGGGCCACCTTGCTTCAGAGGGAAGCTACGGAGGAAGTTTAAGATGTAGTTCAGCCTCATCTGGAGCATGAAAGGTCCCCCATGCTGCCCTACAGCGTGATTGGGATTCTGCAGGCCCATGGGCCAAATGTGGCCCCCATGGCTCTCTCTTTGGTCCCTGGGCCCCTCCCTAAGCTATTCCCCTTTTCACAAGCCATATGCTCTTGGAGTGTTTTTGCCTGGCTGGAATGTAGATTAAGGAAATTCCCGGACATGCTCATCTCTCTCTCTCTCTCTCTCTCTCTCTCTCTCTCTCTCTCTCTCTCTCTCTCTCTCTCTCTCTCTCTCTCTCTCTCTCTGTGTGTGTGTGTGTGTGTGTGTATAGTGCTTCCTTTTAAAAGAACAGAGACAAATTAAATGTGCCTCCTTTCCTTCACCCCCGCCACTATCCCGCTGCAACCTTGAAGTTCAGGAAGAGCTGAACCCTGTGATTTTGCAGAGTAGGTACCGGTAAACTGCCCCTCTATCCACAAAGCGGAAGGTCCAATAACTCTGTTGGATTCCAACCATTCATGCTTGTTTGCCTTGGGCCCATTGAATAGAGGAAGAATAGGAGCCTGTCTTATTTGTCACAGCTAGAGATCCATGGATCTGTCCATTCTGGTTTCTCATTTTTCCAGACTTAAATTCAGTTCTCCACATTGCTGTAGCAATCCTCTCTCTCTCTCTCTCTCTCTCTCTCTCTCTCTCTCTCTCTCTCTCTCTCTCTCTCTCTCTCTCCATAGCTGCCAAGTTATCCCTTTTTTAAAGGGATTTTCCCTTATGCTGAATAGGCTTCCTCGCGAGAAAAGGGAAAACTTGGCAGCTATGTCTCTCTCTGTACCCTCATGAAAATTCACCAGGTTGTCAGTGTGAAGAAGAAGAATACTGTTGGGGTAGTATTGTTTTTGTTCGTTACAAAGCAAACTTTTAATGTTTGATGTCTTACTGTGCTTAATACCGTGTTTCTCATATTATAAGACACGTCTTATATTTATTTTTTCCTCAAAAAAACACACTATGGCTTATTTTCAAGGGATGTCGTATTTTTTTCCTCCTCCTCCTGCCGCGGCCGGCATTGCTGCTGCTCCTATCACTATGTCTTATTTTCCGGGTGTGGCTTATATTCCTTGAATGCTTAAAAATCCTGCTATGGCTTATTTTATAGGGATGCCTTAAAATATGAGAAACAGGGTATTTTTAATATGTTGGGAGCCGCCCAGAGTTGCTGGGGCTACCCAGTCAGATGGGTGGCAAAAAATAATAATAGATAAATAAATACCACTGCACAGTTTTGTGTTTTTATATTGTAAACCACTTTGCGTTCCTCAGATGAAGGGCGGCATAGAAATTTAATAAATAATAACAACAATTTCTCCAAATGAGCGCACTCGTGTGCAGTTTCGACTAACAGATGCACGTTTTTGCAAGCAAGCTCCCCCACTCTACATTTTAGCATGCAGTTTCCCCCCTAGTTTGTGCCTTGTGTGCATTTTTGTAAGCACTGTTTGGCTGGAGAACTGCATTACAAAATTCAGGGAAGGACACGTTCTGAAAGCTGGCTGTGTTTCAGTTTGAGAAGTAGATGAGCTTCTTCCCCCTTCCTGGTCCCAACAAGGGACATCCAAAACACACACTGCATTCAGGATCTTGGAAACGGGAAGGTTTGTGTGCAAGGTGAGAATCATCTGCCAAAATGGTAGGAGAATTTGAAACACCCTTTCTCCAGATCTCCACTTTCATGTCTTCAGAAGCATTAGGAGCGGCTACAGTCTTCATCCAGAGTTTCTCAGATCTCTGCCTTTCCATGCTTACTTTAAAATATGAGTCATGCCATAACTCAGAAATGTGTACTTTTCAAGAGGGCAGGGACAGTAACCATTCATAAGAGTAAGAAATCCATATCCGCGTAACCTAATATGCTTAAATGGAAGTCATTTCATTTATTCAATTTCCCTTAAAATGATTGATTTTTTTAAAAAAAAACTTCAACAAAAATTGCCCAGGGAGCTTGTCAATCACCCAAGCATGCTTGCATTCATTGGAGGCAGGAGAATTCTTCTGAGTGGACTCCTGGCTTTATGTTTTCTACCTCTTTAAATAAAAGCGTACGTGCTTCTCTCTCTCAGAATTGATTTTTTTTTTTTGGACTTCTCCCAAGTAAGTTGACTAGTGACATGCATGGGAGCTGTGAGAAGATCTCGCCAACAATAAGCATCTTGAACTGAACCCACTGAACGTCAAGAGGACCCTGATGAATCAGGCCAAGACCTCCCTAGACCAGCATCTTCTTCTCACGGCGGCCAACCAGATGTTTCTTGGAAGCCCACCAACAAGAAATGAGCACAACAACTTTATCTTACTGATGCTCCCCAAGAAGTGGTCGCCAGAGGCACGTAGAAGTTTCCGATACATAGACATCATGTCTAATTTCCATTGACAGCATTTCCCTCCACAAGTTCTTCTCAAAGCTTTAAAAGCTCTCCAAGTAGGTCTTTCCTCAGCATCCATCTGAGAACATAACATCCATCTGAGAACATAACATAGGAGGAACCTGCTAGATCAGGCCAGTGGCCTATCTGGCCCGTCATCCTACTCTCAAGGTGGCCCATGGAAAGCCCACAGATTCTCTTCTCCCTGCTGGTTGTCAGGAGTATGGGCAGGAGTCAGGCTCTGGGGCCTGTAGTGCTTTGCAGGACTGGGGCCTGCCTCAGCTTGTGCTGGAGAGGCAAGGAGTGGCCACTCAGGTGAGGCCACTTGATACTTCACTGCACCTGGTGGCAGGAGCTGGGAAGGATAAAAGCTCAGCATTTCCCTTCAGCTCTTTGCTACAGCAACGCTATCCCTGCCTGGTTGCCTCTGGCCTCTTGCTCCTGGGACCCTCGCCTTGCTGACGCCTTGATCCTTGGACCCTTGCCATGCCGACGCCTTGACCCTTGACCCTTGGACCTCTGCCTTGCTGATGCCTTGCTCCTTGACCCTTGGACCTTTGCCTTGCCGACGCCTTGCTCCTTGACTCCCAGACCTTCGCCTCTGCCTTGCTCCTTGACCCTGCGACTGCCTGCTGCTGGACCCTCAACCCTGCACCTGTTCCTGCTTCTACACCACCATCTTGCCTCTGGTCCTGACGTCCTCAGCCGCCCGCCGACCGGACCGTGACACTGGTACTCCAGTTTCCAGTTTCCAATTCCAAATTAGAACAAGTAGAAAGGGCAAGAAGACTTGCTTGTCTTTGAGCAAGAAATGCCCAGTTTTCCCTTTTGAGCTTTCTCATGGTCTTATCTGATCATCTTTTTTTATATAACTATTAAAATTTCCAATTAAACACATTTAAAACAATATACAAAACAAACAAACAAACAAACATTCAAAATACATACATCACTCTTTTAACAATTCTCATTACTCATTACAAAATACTCCGCCGAGTTTGACTTCCCTCCCTCCCCTCAATAGGTTTTCTAATCCGCTCTTATCTCGCAGTTCCTTTATATCTAGTCTTTAATTCAATTCGTAGGATTTATTTCAAGCCTGCAAGTGTCTTTAAACCTCTACAATTCTTTTCCATATAATCCACAAATTTACTCCAATCCCTTAGAAACCTTGTCTCCCTCTGGTTTCGAATCCTGCTAGTCAGTCTCGCTAATTCTGCATATTCAATCATCTTTGTCTGCCAGTCTCCGATTGTCGGTAAGTCCTGGGTCTTCCATTTTTGGGCCAATAATGTCCTTGCCGCGGTTGTCGCATACAAAAATAAGGTATTATCCTCCTTGGTTATCTCTTGACCTATCATTCCTAACAAAAAGGCTTCCGGTCTCTTGGGAAAGGTATACTTAAAAATCTTTTTCAGTTCATTATATATCATTTCCCAATAGCCTTTAACCTTTTCACATTTCCACCACATATGATAAAAGTCCCCTTCCTTTTCATTGCATTTCCAGCACATTCTATTACTCATTCTATACATTTTTGCTAATTTCACCGGGGTTAAATGCCATCTATACATCATCTTCCAAACATTCTCTTTCAAAGCAGTACATGCTGTGAATTTTATTGTTTGGTTCCATAGTTTCAACCACGCATCGTATTCAATATTATGCCCAAAATCCGTAGCCCATTTTATCATTACCTCTTTCGTCAATTCATCTTTAGTATACCATTCTAACAGCAAATTGTACATTTTGGACAACAGTTTTATTCTGCCCCCTAGCAACTCTATTTGGAATTTGGACCTTCTCTCCTCAAAACCAGTTTTTTTGTCTTTTACAAATATATCATTGATTTGATGATATTGCAGCCAGCTCGTCAGGTATACTTTAACCTCTTCATGGTCTTATCTGATCATCAAGCCAGCAGCTGCCCCATTCCCTGATCAGCTTCAACTCGCCTGGCTGAGCCCTTCTCACATTGTCCTAGAGCGTGATGAAACAGGGCTCTGAAGTACCACCAGTGGAGGGGAACCCTTCAAATGAGAGCGAACCCCTTTGCTTTGCCCTGGCAATAAAGCTTTCAACATCAAATATCCCTCAGAGGCAGAAAGAAAAGAAGCAGACCCTATAAAATAAAAAATTTAAAAGATCAGGCATCGTGGGTTGTCAACCATTGTATGCTGACAGTTAAATAAAAGTTTGAGGGCCATTAATTTTGTGAAATAAAAAAATTCCTTCAGTAGCACCTTAAAGACCAACTAAGTTTTTATTTTGGTATGAGCTTTCGTGTGCATGCACACTTCTTCAGATACAGTGAAATGGAAGTTTCCAGGCACTTATGTAGAGAAGGGGTGGGGAGGGGTGGGGATGGGGAGGGGGGATCACTCAGAAGGGTGGTGGAAATGGGTGATTGACTGGCTGATAGCTGTTGATGACCGCAAACGGCTGCAAATGGTTTTGCATGAAAAAGCAAGGGTTGAGATGGCTGAAGATCGCTTATCATGTATAATGAGATAAGAACCCGATATCTCTGTTCAAACCAGGTCCCTCCATGGTTTTGAGCTTGGTGATAAGTTGCAATTCAGCAACTTCTCTTTCCAGTCTATTTCTGAAATTCTTTTGTAGTAAGACAGCTACTTTGAGATCTTGTATAGAATGTCCTGGGAGATTGAAGTGTTCTCCTACTGGTTTTTCTGTCTTCTGGTTCCTGATGTCAGATTTATGTCCATTTATCCTTTGGCGTAGGGTTTGGCCTGTTTGTCCAATATAGAGAGCTGAAGGGCACTGTTGGCATTTGATGGCATACACAATGTTAGAGGATGAGCAATTAAATAGTCCTGAGATGGTATGTTGGATGTTGTTGGGGCCAGTAATGGTGTTGTCTGGGTGTATGTGGCAGCAAAGTTGGCATCTGGGTTTATTGCAGGCTCTGGTACCAGTGTCCATGTTAAGTCTGGTGGTTGTATTATTGTGGGTGAGGAGTTGTTTAAGATTGGGTGGCTGTCTGTAGGCAATGAAAGGTCTTCCTCCCAGAGCTTGAGAAAGGGAGCGGTCATTGTCCAGGAGAGGCTGTAGATCTCTGATGATGCGTTGTACTGTTTTAGCTTGGGAGCTGTATGTGATGACTAGTGGTGTTCTGTTATTTTCTTTTTTGGGTCTGTCTTGCAGCAGGTTCTCTCTAGGTATCTGTCTGGCTCTGTTGATCTGTTGTTTAACTTCATCAGGTGGATATTTTAGTTCTAAAAAGGTTTGCTGTAGATCTCTTAGGTGAGATTCTCTGTCTGTAGAGTTGGAACAGATGCGGTTGTAACGTAAGGCCTGGCTGTATACGATGGATTGTTTGGTATGTTTGGGATGGTAGCTAGAAGCATGTAGATATGTTTGTCGGTCAGTTGGTTTTCTGTATAAGGTGGTGTCTATACGTCCATCCTGTATTTTTATAGTAGTGTCTAAAAATTGTATTTCTTGCATAGATTGGTTCATTGTTAGGTTGATGGTGGGGTGAAAGTCATTGAATGTCTGGTGGAAGGTTTCCAGGGTCTGTTGTCCATGTGTCCAGATAATAAAAATATCGTCAATGTATCGCAGGTACAGGAGAGGTTTGAGTGGGTAGGAGTTAAGGAAACGTTGTTCTAAATCTGCCATGAAGATGTTGGCATACTGTGGGGCCATGCGGGTGCCCATGGCTGTGCCGCTGATCTGGAGGAACAGGTCATCACCAAATTTGAAGTGGTTGTGGGTAAGGACAAAGTGGCAGAGTTTGGTAGCAAAGTCCGCTGTGGTTTTATCTGAAATGGTGTTCCTTATGGCTTGTAAACCATCATTGTGTGGGATGTTGGTATATAGAGATTCCACATCCATAGTGGCTAGTATAGTATTGTTAGGAAGATTGTTCAAATATTGTATTTTCCTCAGAAAATCTGTGGTGTCACGTACGTAGCTGGGAGCACTGATAGCATATGGTTTCAGAACAGAGTCCATATAGCCGGAAACACCCACTGTAATGGTGCCAATACCTGAGATGATGGGGCGTCCTGGGTTTCCTGGTTTGTGTATTTTGGGTAGAAGATAGAAAGTTCCTGGCCGAGGTTCCGCTGGTGTGTTTGTGAGGATCTGTTCTTGGATGTGTAGGGGTAGCTCCTTAATAATCTTGTTCAGTTCTTTTTTGTATGCTTGTGTGGGGTCTGAGTCCAATTTCATGTAAAAGGCAGTATTGGAAAGTTGTCTGTGGGCCTCTTGGATGTAATCAGTTTTGTTCATGATGACGACAGCTCCACCCTTGTCTGCCTCTTTAATTATAATGTCTGGGTTGTTCCTGAGATTTTCTATGGCTCTCCTTTCAGCATGGTTTAGATTTTGTTGTAAGCGATGGTGTTTTCTGGTCACATCCGTTTGGATTCTGTGGCGGAAGCATTCGATGTACAGATCTAGTGTGGTATTGCGTCCATCAGGAGGGGTCCATGTGGAGTCCCTTTTTGTGTAACTTCTTTTCGGTGGTAGTTGGTGGTCAATGTTCTGTTCATTGATGCGTTTGGAGGGTGATGGTTGTTCCCCAGTAAGTTGAGAGGTGTTGTGTTGTGGGGATGTAGTTTGTTCTACTTTGTCTTGTTCTTGTGTGTGATGAAAATACTCCTTCAGGCGTAAACGGCGGAAAAATGCTTCCAGGTCCCCGCAGAACTGAATCATGTGTTGGGATTTGGCAGGGCAGAATGATAGTCCCCGTGAAAGGACGGATTCCTCAGCTGGGCTGAGTGTTTGCTGTGAAAGATTGACAATGTTGTTGATCTTGTTTTGATTGGTGGCCTGTAGGTTGGAAAGGTTGCAGAGTTTTTTATTTTTCTGGTTCTTCAGTAACTCCAGTTGAGAGTGGTAAATGGTTTGTTTTTCCTTGTGGAACTTCTGCCAGGCCGGGTGATTCCTGATGGAGTTCTCCAGTGCAGAGAGTTCCTCCTTTATTAACTTCTGTTTGGAATACAGAACGCCGATAAGATGTTTCAGCAGTTTCTTAGATAAAGTGTGGCATAGTTTTCTGGCATATTCTGTGGGATAAGTTGATTGAAGAGGGTTCTTAATTCTAAGACCCTTAGGTACAATGTCCAGGTTTTTGCATTTAGATAGAAAGAGGATGTCAGTTTGTACCTGGGCAAGTTTCTTGGTGAGGTTGATGGACTTCCATTTCATGCGGCTCAATGTGGTGCCTTCCATAGTTCTGGTTACAGGTAGGTAGCCGTGTTGGTCTGGATCGAAGTAAAATAAAAAAATTCCTTCAGTAGCACCTTAAAGACCAACTAAGTTTTTATTTTGGTATGAGCTTTCGTGTGCATGCACACTTCTTCAGATACAGTGAAATGGAAGTTTCCAGGCACTTATGTAGAGAAGGGGTGGGGAGGGGTGGGGATGGGGAGGGGGGATCACTCAGAAGGGTGGTGGAAATGGGTGATTGACTGGCTGATAGCTGTTGATGACCGCAAACGGCTGCAAATGGTTTTGCATGAAAAAGCAAGGGTTGAGATGGCTGAAGATCGCTTATCATGTATAATGAGATAAGAACCCGATATCTCTGTTCAAACCAGGTCCCTCCATGGTTTTGAGCTTGGTGATAAGTTGCAATTCAGCAACTTCTCTTTCCAGTCTATTTCTGAAATTCTTTTGTAGTAAGACAGCTACTTTGAGATCTTGTATAGAATGTCCTGGGAGATTGAAGTGTTCTCCTACTGGTTTTTCTGTCTTCTGGTTCCTGATGTCAGATTTATGTCCATTTATCCTTTGGCGTAGGGTTTGGCCTGTTTGTCCAATATAGAGAGCTGAAGGGCACTGTTGGCATTTGATGGCATACACAATGTTAGAGGATGAGCAATTAAATAGTCCTGAGATGGTATGTTGGATGTTGTTGGGGCCAGTAATGGTGTTGTCTGGGTGTATGTGGCAGCAAAGTTGGCATCTGGGTTTATTGCAGGCTCTGGTACCAGTGTCCATGTTAAGTCTGGTGGTTGTATTATTGTGGGTGAGGAGTTGTTTAAGATTGGGTGGCTGTCTGTAGGCAATGAAAGGTCTTCCTCCCAGAGCTTGAGAAAGGGAGCGGTCATTGTCCAGGAGAGGCTGTAGATCTCTGATGATGCGTTGTACTGTTTTAGCTTGGGAGCTGTATGTGATGACTAGTGGTGTTCTGTTATTTTCTTTTTTGGGTCTGTCTTGCAGCAGGTTCTCTCTAGGTATCTGTCTGGCTCTGTTGATCTGTTGTTTAACTTCATCAGGTGGATATTTTAGTTCTAAAAAGGTTTGCTGTAGATCTCTTAGGTGAGATTCTCTGTCTGTAGAGTTGGAACAGATGCGGTTGTAACGTAAGGCCTGGCTGTATACGATGGATTGTTTGGTATGTTTGGGATGGTAGCTAGAAGCATGTAGATATGTTTGTCGGTCAGTTGGTTTTCTGTATAAGGTGGTGTCTATACGTCCATCCTGTATTTTTATAGTAGTGTCTAAAAATTGTATTTCTTGCATAGATTGGTTCATTGTTAGGTTGATGGTGGGGTGAAAGTCATTGAATGTCTGGTGGAAGGTTTCCAGGGTCTGTTGTCCATGTGTCCAGATAATAAAAATATCGTCAATGTATCGCAGGTACAGGAGAGGTTTGAGTGGGTAGGAGTTAAGGAAACGTTGTTCTAAATCTGCCATGAAGATGTTGGCATACTGTGGGGCCATGCGGGTGCCCATGGCTGTGCCGCTGATCTGGAGGAACAGGTCATCACCAAATTTGAAGTGGTTGTGGGTAAGGACAAAGTGGCAGAGTTTGGTAGCAAAGTCCGCTGTGGTTTTATCTGAAATGGTGTTCCTTATGGCTTGTAAACCATCATTGTGTGGGATGTTGGTATATAGAGATTCCACATCCATAGTGGCTAGTATAGTATTGTTAGGAAGATTGTTCAAATATTGTATTTTCCTCAGAAAATCTGTGGTGTCATACCATCATACCAAACATACCAAACAATCCATCGTATACAGCCAGGCCTTACGTTACAACCGCATCTGTTCCAACTCTACAGACAGAGAATCTCACCTAAGAGATCTACAGCAAACCTTTTTAGAACTAAAATATCCACCTGATGAAGTTAAACAACAGATCAACAGAGCCAGACAGATACCTAGAGAGAACCTGCTGCAAGACAGACCCAAAAAAGAAAATAACAGAACACCACTAGTCATCACATACAGCTCCCAAGCTAAAACAGTACAACGCATCATCAGAGATCTACAGCCTCTCCTGGACAATGACCGCTCCCTTTCTCAAGCTCTGGGAGGAAGACCTTTCATTGCCTACAGACAGCCACCCAATCTTAAACAACTCCTCACCCACAATAATACAACCACCAGACTTAACATGGACACTGGTACCAGAGCCTGCAATAAACCCAGATGCCAACTTTGCTGCCACATACACCCAGACAACACCATTACTGGCCCCAACAACATCCAACATACCATCTCAGGACTATTTAATTGCTCATCCTCTAACATTGTGTATGCCATCAAATGCCAACAGTGCCCTTCAGCTCTCTATATTGGACAAACAGGCCAAACCCTACGCCAAAGGATAAATGGACATAAATCTGACATCAGGAACCAGAAGACAGAAAAACCAGTAGGAGAACACTTCAATCTCCCAGGACATTCTATACAAGATCTCAAAGTAGCTGTCTTACTACAAAAGAATTTCAGAAATAGACTGGAAAGAGAAGTTGCTGAATTGCAACTTATCACCAAGCTCAAAACCATGGAGGGACCTGGTTTGAACAGAGATATCGGGTTCTTATCTCATTATACATGATAAGCGATCTTCAGCCATCTCAACCCTTGCTTTTTCATGCAAAACCATTTGCAGCCGTTTGCGGTCATCAACAGCTATCAGCCAGTCAATCACCCATTTCCACCACCCTTCTGAGTGATCCCCCCTCCCCATCCCCACCCCTCCCCACCCCTTCTCTACATAAGTGCCTGGAAACTTCCATTTCACTGTATCTGAAGAAGTGTGCATGCACACGAAAGCTCATACCAAAATAAAAACTTAGTTGGTCTTTAAGGTGCTACTGAAGGAATTTTTTTATTTTACTTCGATCCAGACCAACACGGCTACCTACCTGTAACCAGAACTATGGAAGGCACCACATTGAGCCGCATGAAATGGAAGTCCATCAACCTCACCAAGAAACTTGCCCAGGTACAAACTGACATCCTCTTTCTATCTAAATGCAAAAACCTGGACATTGTACCTAAGGGTCTTAGAATTAAGAACCCTCTTCAATCAACTTATCCCACAGAATATGCCAGAAAACTATGCCACACTTTATCTAAGAAACTGCTGAAACATCTTATCGGCGTTCTGTATTCCAAACAGAAGTTAATAAAGGAGGAACTCTCTGCACTGGAGAACTCCATCAGGAATCACCCGGCCTGGCAGAAGTTCCACAAGGAAAAACAAACCATTTACCACTCTCAACTGGAGTTACTGAAGAACCAGAAAAATAAAAAACTCTGCAACCTTTCCAACCTACAGGCCACCAATCAAAACAAGATCAACAACATTGTCAATCTTTCACAGCAAACACTCAGCCCAGCTGAGGAATCCGTCCTTTCACGGGGACTATCATTCTGCCCTGCCAAATCCCAACACATGATTCAGTTCTGCGGGGACCTGGAAGCATTTTTCCGCCGTTTACGCCTGAAGGAGTATTTTCATCACACACAAGAACAAGACAAAGTAGAACAAACTACATCCCCACAACACAACACCTCTCAACTTACTGGGGAACAACCATCACCCTCCAAACGCATCAATGAACAGAACATTGACCACCAACTACCACCGAAAAGAAGTTACACAAAAAGGGACTCCACATGGACCCCTCCTGATGGACGCAATACCACACTAGATCTGTACATCGAATGCTTCCGCCACAGAATCCAAACGGATGTGACCAGAAAACACCATCGCTTACAACAAAATCTAAACCATGCTGAAAGGAGAGCCATAGAAAATCTCAGGAACAACCCAGACATTATAATTAAAGAGGCAGACAAGGGTGGAGCTGTCGTCATCATGAACAAAACTGATTACATCCAAGAGGCCCACAGACAACTTTCCAATACTGCCTTTTACATGAAATTGGACTCAGACCCCACACAAGCATACAAAAAAGAACTGAACAAGATTATTAAGGAGCTACCCCTACACATCCAAGAACAGATCCTCACAAACACACCAGCGGAACCTCGGCCAGGAACTTTCTATCTTCTACCCAAAATACACAAACCAGGAAACCCAGGACGCCCCATCATCTCAGGTATTGGCACCATTACAGTGGGTGTTTCCGGCTATATGGACTCTGTTCTGAAACCATATGCTATCAGTGCTCCCAGCTACGTACGTGACACCACAGATTTTCTGAGGAAAATACAATATTTGAACAATCTTCCTAACAATACTATACTAGCCACTATGGATGTGGAATCTCTATATACCAACATCCCACACAATGATGGTTTACAAGCCATAAGGAACACCATTTCAGATAAAACCACAGCGGACTTTGCTACCAAACTCTGCCACTTTGTCCTTACCCACAACCACTTCAAATTTGGTGATGACCTGTTCCTCCAGATCAGCGGCACAGCCATGGGCACCCGCATGGCCCCACAGTATGCCAACATCTTCATGGCAGATTTAGAACAACGTTTCCTTAACTCCTACCCACTCAAACCTCTCCTGTACCTGCGATACATTGACGATATTTTTATTATCTGGACACATGGACAACAGACCCTGGAAACCTTCCACCAGACATTCAATGACTTTCACCCCACCATCAACCTAACAATGAACCAATCTATGCAAGAAATACAATTTTTAGACACTACTATAAAAATACAGGATGGACGTATAGACACCACCTTATACAGAAAACCAACTGACCGACAAACATATCTACATGCTTCTAGCTACCATCCCAAACATACCAAACAATCCATCGTATACAGCCAGGCCTTACGTTACAACCGCATCTGTTCCAACTCTACAGACAGAGAATCTCACCTAAGAGATCTACAGCAAACCTTTTTAGAACTAAAATATCCACCTGATGAAGTTAAACAACAGATCAACAGAGCCAGACAGATACCTAGAGAGAACCTGCTGCAAGACAGACCCAAAAAAGAAAATAACAGAACACCACTAGTCATCACATACAGCTCCCAAGCTAAAACAGTACAACGCATCATCAGAGATCTACAGCCTCTCCTGGACAATGACCGCTCCCTTTCTCAAGCTCTGGGAGGAAGACCTTTCATTGCCTACAGACAGCCACCCAATCTTAAACAACTCCTCACCCACAATAATACAACCACCAGACTTAACATGGACACTGGTACCAGAGCCTGCAATAAACCCAGATGCCAACTTTGCTGCCACATACACCCAGACAACACCATTACTGGCCCCAACAACATCCAACATACCATCTCAGGACTATTTAATTGCTCATCCTCTAACATTGTGTATGCCATCAAATGCCAACAGTGCCCTTCAGCTCTCTATATTGGACAAACAGGCCAAACCCTACGCCAAAGGATAAATGGACATAAATCTGACATCAGGAACCAGAAGACAGAAAAACCAGTAGGAGAACACTTCAATCTCCCAGGACATTCTATACAAGATCTCAAAGTAGCTGTCTTACTACAAAAGAATTTCAGAAATAGACTGGAAAGAGAAGTTGCTGAATTGCAACTTATCACCAAGCTCAAAACCATGGAGGGACCTGGTTTGAACAGAGATATCGGGTTCTTATCTCATTATACATGATAAGCGATCTTCAGCCATCTCAACCCTTGCTTTTTCATGCAAAACCATTTGCAGCCGTTTGCGGTCATCAACAGCTATCAGCCAGTCAATCACCCATTTCCACCACCCTTCTGAGTGATCCCCCCTCCCCATCCCCACCCCTCCCCACCCCTTCTCTACATAAGTGCCTGGAAACTTCCATTTCACTGTATCTGAAGAAGTGTGCATGCACACGAAAGCTCATACCAAAATAAAAACTTAGTTGGTCTTTAAGGTGCTACTGAAGGAATTTTTTTATTTTACTTCGATCCAGACCAACACGGCTACCTACCTGTAACCAGAATTAATTTTGTGAGTTTGGGGCTATAAAGTAGCCAGGGGAAGGGAATCTAAACCAGTAGTAAAAGACAAAACTGGAAGAGCAGAAAGCAGGCTGGAGAGATGCCCATGGCAGAACAGAAGTCTACCGTAGTTTATACTGCTGTGGTGCTGAGGGATTTCTGCAAAGCTGCAGACCTCTTCATTCTTACCTAGGAGTAACAGAGCGACCCCAAACCCTTAGTGTTAGGTTGGGGAGGAGAGTAAAGGTAAAAGGTAAAGGTAAAGGGACCTCTGACCATTAGGTCCAGTCGTGACCGACTCTGGGGTTGCGCGCTCATCTTGCATTATTGGCCAAGGGAGCCGGCGTATAGCTTCCAGGTCATGTGGCCAGCATGACAAAGCCGCTTCTGGCAAACCAGAGCAGCACATGGAAACGCTGTTTACCTTCCCGCCGGAGCGGTTCCTATTTATCTACTTGCATTTTGATGTGCTTTCGAACTGCTAGGTTGGCAGGAGGGGAGGAGAGTAGGATTGGACAAAGGTGTCCCACTGCCGGACCAAATCCAAAACCCCTCGGTGTGAGTGGCAGGGTCTAGGATTGAGCAGAAGTGTCCCGCTGCCAGACTCTGGACCCAGCCACACCTTGACTAAGTGTGGTCTGCAAACCCTTCATGCCTGTTTTCCTCTTGTCCATGCCGTGTTCTCCTTCAACAGCTGCTATCCCACCCTTTCCGCTCCCTAAATCCAGTGTTTTCCCATGCTTTGATCATCTCGATGGGGAGAGCTGCATCATTTTTTTAATATTATACATCCATTGCAATGGTATAAAGGTTAATTTTGAAAGCCATGAAGCTGGAGGGAAGGAAGTCGATAGGCTCTAAGAGCCAAGGCGGTATGATGGATAAAGATGATGTGGATGTATAATATTAAATGGAAAATAAATAAAAATTATATTTTTTTAAAAAAATGATGGGAAGAGCTGCATCATTTTTTAAAAAAATATAATTTTTATTTATTTTCCTATCGACTTCCTTCCCTCCAGGAAAATAAATAAAAATTATATTTTTTAAAAAAATGATGCAGCTCTCCCCATCATTTTTTGTCTTCAGACAGCCCTGCTGGTGATGTTAATTGCTTACAATGATCTTTCAGTTATCGTATGAATTTATTCCAGTCCTTTTAGAATACTTGATCTTGCTGGTTTCGGATTTTTCCTGTCGGCTTCGCCAGTTCTGCAAAGTCCATCGTCTTCATCTGCCACTCTTCTTTCATTGGTAGTTTTTGTTGTTTCCATTTTTGAGCTAAAAGAATCCTTCCCGCAGTTGTTGCATACATAAACAGTCTTTAATCTTCTCTTGGTATCTCTTCACCCACTATCCCCAATAGAAAGGCTTCTGGTTTTTTAACAAAGGTATTTTTAAACACTTTCTTTAACTTGTTATATACCATTTCCCAGAAAACCTTTACCTCTTTGCAAGTCTACCACATGTGGAAGAAGATACCTTCCCTGTCTTTAAATTTCCAGGGAGAGCCAGTGTGGTGTAGTGGTTAAGAGACTCATAATCTGGGGAACCGGGTTCGCTTCCCCGCTCCTCCACATGCAGCTGCTGGGTGACCTTGGGCTAGTCACACTTCTCTGAAGTCTCTCAGCCTCACTCACCTCACAGAGTGTTTGTTGTGGGGGAGGAAGGGAAAGGAGAATGTTAGCCGCTTTGAGACTCCTTAGGTAAAGGGACCCCTGACCATTAGGTCCACTCGTGACCGACTCTGGGGTTGCACGCTCATCTTGCATTATTGGACGAGGGAGCCGGCGTACAGCTTCCAGGTCATGTGGCCAGCATGACAAAGCCGCTTCTGGAAAACCAGAGCAGCACATGGAAACGCCGTTTACCTTCCCGCTGTAGCGGTTCCTATTTATCTACTTGCATTTTGACGTGCTTTCGAACTGCTAGGTTGGCAGGAGCTGGGACCAAGCAACGGGAGCTCACTCCGTCACAGGGATTCGAACTGCCGACCCTCTGACCAGCAAGCCCTAGGCTCAGTGGTTTAACCCACAGCACCACCTGTGTCCCTTTTGAGACTCCTTAGGGTAGTGATAAAGTGGGATATCAAATCCAAACTACTCCTCCTCCTCCTCTTCTTTTTCTCCTCCTCCTCCTTCTATTGCATAGGGAACCTGAATCACTGGGTGCTTTTAGATAGAGGTTGGATGGCCAACTCTCCGGAATTATTTACCTGCGTTTTCTGCATTGCAGGGGCATTGGACCAGGCGGTCCTTGGGGTCCCTCCCAGCTCTTCAAATTCTGTGCTGCTATTGCGAACAGAGAAGGACTTGACAGCACAGGTGTAAGCCATTTTTAAATAAAAGTTCAGACAGGGCAACCCTAAGCATGCTTACTTGGAAGTAAGTCCCACTATAGTCCTTGGGAGGGGGGGTGCTCCCTAGTCCGCGTGTTAAGGTTTTGTAGCCTAAGAGATCTTTCCCTTCACTTAATCAGACTCCAAATCATTTCCCTCAGCCTCTGGCACTTTTCTTTGTCAACAGCCTCCGAGCTGGAGCCCACAAGAGTTTTCCGCCTGATGGAGCTGCTCCGTGACCATTAAAAAAAAAATGCCCGCAGTTTGCTATACCAAATGACTGAGACAAAGAATATATGAATCCTTAAGCATGGGGGAGATTTCTCCAGGGAGAACTCTTCCCATTGACTTCACGCCCCCACATTTTTGCCTTCAACATCCAATTTAGACGGCACAATGTTTTAGAGAAGAGGACGTCTCTCAACAGAGGAATAGCAATGGCAATTTAGTGAGGAATCCAGCCAATTTTACTTTTAAAACACTTTCTCTCTCTCCCCCCCCCCAACCAGGCAGGCTACTCTGCTGTAAATACCAAGGATATTTTTAGCCTCTGAGGAGACACAGGACATGTCAAAAGTTTTTGAGAGCTCTGCTTCCTCGCCACTGCACCCAAATGCAATTTCCCCTCAATTCACCACCACCATCCCCGAAATGACTTATAGTTTGCGGGAACAAGGAAAATTGCAGACCTGCGTTGTATTTACCTGCTTAAGGCGCAGTGTTTTGACATGTATTCATTGGGGGAACCCTTCAGTCGAGAACAGGTGTGAATGAGCCTTTGGACCTCCAGATGTTGCTGAACTACAACTCCCATCAGTCCTGGTCATTGGCCATGCTTGCTGTTGCTGAGGGGAGTTGTCCTGCATAACTTGTACACAGGAAGCTGCCTTATGCATTGGTCCACCCAGCTCAGTATTCCCTAAACTGACTGGCAGTGGCTCTCCCAGCGTCAGGGGTAGGAGATATACAGAGAGCCCAACTGGAGATGCTACTGGGGACTGAACCTGGGACCTTCTGCATGCAAAGCAGATGCTCTACCACTGAGCTCTCTGGAGAACATCTCACTAGTAGGGCTGCGAGGTCAGGATTATCCCAGACCCTTAGAATTTGAAGGTGTAACCTGAGACCTAGGAATGGGACCTGGCTGTGTCATGGGGTTGAGCAGCACCCACAAAGCTCAGCTGGTCACATTCTAGATAAGGGGACTGAGAGTTCTGAGGATTCTTTTTTCTTTCTTTGGCGATCACTCATAGCCGAGTCAGATTGTCTTCCATAAACACGGTTTTCAAAGTGAGTCCGTAAGTGACTGTAGAGGCCAATTCTGGATCCACATGTCCTTCCACAGTGGGGGCATTGGTTTCTGGGCAGGAATTGATCACAGTGTGCATTTGCCAAGCGTGCCTTCCTCTTAGCTCGTTTCTCCCTTGCGTCCTGAGTTTGAGTGTCTTCAAAGCCCATGACACCTTTGGTCAAGGCTGTTCTCCAATTGGAGCACTCGCAGGCCAGTGTTCCCCAATTGTTGGTGTTTATACTACATTGTTTAAGATTTGCCTTGAGACAGTCTTCAAACCTCTTTTGTTGACCATCAGCATTACGCTTTCCTTTTTTAAGTTTGGAATAGAGTCGTTGTTTTGGAAGACGATCATCAGGCATCCGCACAACATGACCAGTCCAATGGGGTTGATGTTGAAGAATCATTGCTTCAACACTGGTGATCTTGGCTTCTTCCAGTACACTGGCATTAGTTCACCTGTCTTCCCAAGTGAACTGTAAAAATTTTCTTTTCTTTTTTTTAAATATATTTTTATTATATTTTACAAAAAAGACACCAACAACACCAACAATAAAGAAAAACATTACAATAAAAACAGAAAAAAAGAAAAAGAAAAGAAAAACACATAACAAAGAATCACTTGTTTCTAAACTCCTCTCACATTTTCTAAAGGGACCCCCTCGGGCTCCTGACCACTGTGGTTCATTAACCTATATCATTTTAGCAAATTCTATATCAATTTAATCACCTCATTTTGTTCTTATTTTACATCTTTTTCTTAACATGCTCATCATCTCCACAGTTTAATTCCAACCTACTTCTAATCTTAATATATAACTTTTGCATATTTTTTTAAATACAACTTAAATTCTTTCCATTCTTCTTCTGTCGCTTCTTCCCCCCGGTTGCGGACTCTTCTGGTCATCTCAGCCAGTTCCATAAATTCCATCATCTTCATCTGCCAATCATCAATTGTTGGTATTGCATGTGATTTCCAGTTCTTTGCTAATAAAATTCTTGCCGCTGCTGTGGCATACATAAAAAAATTAACATTTCTCTTTGGAATCTCTTTGCCTACTATGCCCACTAGAAATGCTTCTGGTTTTTTAGCAAATGTGTTTTTCAACACTTTCTTCATTTCATTATAAATCTTTTCCCAGAAGTCACTTACTAGTGGACATGTCCACCACATGTGGTAAAAGGAACCTTCCTCCTTCTTACATTTCCAACATTTATTATCATACATATGATAAATCTTGGCTAACTTTACTGGTGTATGATACCATCTATACATCATTTTCATTGTATTTTCTCTTAATAAACTACACGCAGTAAACTTGATGTTCTCTTGCCATAATTTTTCCCACTCCTCTATCATAATATCATGACCCACATCCTTTGCCCACAAAATCATGACATTTTTTGTTTGTTCATCCTTCGTATGCCATTCAAGCAGTAATTTGTACATTCTGGAAAGTGTTTTCGTCTTAGGTTCTAGTAATTCTGTCTCCAACTTTGACTTCTCTGGTTGAAAACCAAGTTTTCTATCCATTTTAAACACTTCATTAATCTGGTGATATTGGAGCCAGTCATCTAATTTTTGTTTCAGCTCCTCATATGTTTTTAACTTATATTGGTCTCCTTCTTCAATTAACAAATCTCTATATTTTAACCAACTGGTGTCCATATTTAACCTTTTACGTGCCTTGGCCTCCAAAGGTGAAATCCATTTCGGTGTTTTTCTTTCTAAAAGATCTTTATACCTGGTCCAAACACTATACAATGATTTTCTAACTATATGTCTTTTAAAGCCTTTGTGGGACTTTACTTTATCATACCATAAATATGCATGCCATCCATACACATTGTCATAACCTTCTAGATCTAAAACATCCGTGTTTTCTAGCATAAACCAATCTTTCATCCAGCAAAAGGCAGCTGCTTCATAATAAATCTTTAAATCTGGCAGGGAGAAGCCTCCTCTTTGTAACTGTAAAATTTTTCAGAGACACCGTTGATGGAATCTTTTGAGGAATTGTAATGTTCCCAGAGTGGTTCAACAGCCAATCCCTCTTACCAGGGAACGCTGGGAATTGTAGCTCTGGGAAGTGAACAGGGTCCTGCTAACAACACTCAGCAGCTTTAACAAACTTCACTTCCCAGCATTCCATGCGGGAAGCCATGTGTGTTTAAAGTGGAACAATAGTGCTTGAAATGCATGGTATAGATGTGGCCTTGGTATAAGGCAGGCATCCCCAAACTGCAGCCCTCCAGATGTTTTGGCCTACAACTCCCATGATCCCTAGCTAACAGGACTAGTGGTTGGGGAAGATGGGAATTGCAGTCAAAACATCTGGAGGGCCGAAGTTTGGGGATGCCTGGTATAAGGCAGTTTCGTGCATTGTTGGCTTCTGTTAATGATTGACACTAGAGAGAAAGAATCTCCTCTTTTGATGGTGTGCACAGCCAACATTACGAGTCTAGCACCACCAATGCAACTTTGGAGGAATAAAAAATGCAATACTCCGATCTTCTCCCTTTTATTGAGACTTCCCCTTTCCAAAGATCACAACCATTTATGGTCCTGATCGATATGCTTTCTCCCAGGCATGCATTCAATACTGCTGCCCAGGCCTCTTAACCGAAGTCACTTTTGCATGGGAAAAGCATTCCTTTTCTCAATGGATGGGAGGGACAAGCAAATAGCATAGCCAGGACATGAAACAGTGGGCCTTGATAGCTCATTCTCCTTCAGTGCTTTTCATATCAACGTGCTAATTTTACTAGGAGTCGAAGGGTGGCTGTTCTACCAGCCAGGCATGCTGTAAAATCAGCATGGAGCAATGCAGATCAGACCGCCCTCTCTCCACCCCAGCGGCGTCTGCTCAGAGGCGGCGTTTAATCTCTCTCCCTTAGCCATGCCAAGTTGACGGTGCTAGCAGAAAGGTAAACTTCTCTCCTTGCAATTGACAGGCCCAAGAAGGCCAGGCAGCCAAGCAAAGGAGGTGGTTTTGCAATGTTGTGACAGCCGCATGCTGGAAATATGCGGCCGAGTACAGCAGGAACTTCATTTATCTTGAAGGCCCAAGACAAGGGAGCAAATGTGCTGGATTGTTTTCTTGTTTCCAAAACGATGGTTTATTATTATTATTTTTATTATTAACTTTTGCCCTCCCATAAGAGTGGTCGCAGCCTGTAAGGAGAGACAAAATGGTCAATTGCCCTTTCTCCCCCTGGTTTCTTCAATCTCAAGTTTCGGCATCAACAGCGGTTATTGTAAAATTTCTCCAGCAGTTCAGTGCATGTGTCTCCTATCAGACATATTTTTTGGCATGCCATTTTGCCTTACACAGTGCACACAATTTTACACAAGTCCTTTTCCCAAGTGATTTCATATGTTCCTTTCACTATGTTCCTTTTGATGCACGCTAAACCTTAGCGTGTGCGTTTTTTTCACACATTGTTTTACCGGAGAACTGCATCACAAAATTCTGAGAAGCGTGGATTGATTGATTGATTGATTGCAGTAGTGGCCAAACTTGGCCCTCCAGCTGTTTTGGGACTACAACTCCCATCATCGCTAGCTAACAGGACCAGCGGTCAGGGATGATGGGAATTGTAGTCCCAAAACAGCTGGAGGGCCAATTTGGCCACCACTGATTTATTGCATATACTGTATTGTATTTGGACCTCCAAGAAGCTCAAGGTGGTGTACATGGTTCTCCCCTTCCTCATTTAATCCCCACAGCAACCCTGTGAGGTAGGCTGAGAGACCATGACTGGCCCAAGGCCACCCAAGGAGTTCATTGGGAAAATGCAATTTGAACCCTGCCCTCCAGAGTCCTAGCCCTACACACTAACCACTATACCACACTGTCTCTCTGCCTAACCTAGCATGTCTTCTATGATGTGTGTGATGCAGCAGCTAAAAAAGCCAATGCAATTCTGGGCTGCATCAATAGGAGTATAGCATCTAGATCTAGGGAAGTAATAGTACCACTGTATTCTGCTCTGGTCAGACCTCACCTGGAGTACTGTGTCCAGTTCTGGGCACCACAGTTCAAGAAGGATATTGACAAGCTGTAACATGTCCAGAAGAGGGCAACCAAAATGGTCAAAGGCCTGGAAACGATGCCTTATGAGGAACGGCTTAGGGAGCTGGGTATGTTTAGCCTGGAGAAGAGAAGGTTAAGGGGTGATATGATAGCCATGTTCAAACATATGAAAGGATGTCATATGGAGGAGGGAGAAAGATTGTTTTCTGCTGCTCCAGAGAAGCGGACACGGAGCAATGGATTCAAACTTCAAGAAAGAAGATTCCACCTAAACATTAGGAAGAACTTCCTGACAGTAAGAGCTGTTCGGCAGTGGAATTTGCTGCCAAGAAGTGTGGTGGAGTCTCCTTCTTTGGAGGTCTTTAAGCAGAGGCTTGACAGGCATATGTCAAGAATGCTTTGGTGGTGTTTCCTGCTTGGCAGGTGGTTGGACTGGATGGCCCTTGTGGTCTCTTCCAACTCTATGATTCTATGTGCACGCCTATTAACGTGGAGCAAGCACATGATCCTAATTGTGTGCAAAATGGAAGCCACCAGTTGGTAATCTCCTTCAACCTATGCTGTAATAGTTTGGTTAATATTTCCGTGAGAGACAGAAAGCCCTGATAATAGATTATGTTTTCTCTCTAAAACCATAAAGAAGCCACCAGCCCATCACCACCACCACCACCTTCTAGTCCAGTGTTCTGTTCTCACAGTGGCCAACCTGAAGAGGAGGAGGAGGAGGAGGAGGAGGAGGAGGAGGAGGAGGAGGAGGAGGAGTTTGGACTTGATATCCCGCCTTTCACTCCCCTTAAGGAGTCTCAAATTGGCTAACATTCTCCTTTCCCATCCTCCCCCCCCCCAACAAACACTCTGTGAGGTGAGTGAGGCTGAGAGACTTCAGAGAAGTGTGACTAGCCCAAAGTCACCCAGAAGCTGCATGTGGAGGAGCAGGGAAGCGAGCCCGGTTCACCAGATTACGAGTCCACCCCTCTTAACAACTACACCACGCTGGTGAGGGAAACTCACAGGGAGGACCCGAACACAAGAACACTCTCCCCTCCCATGGTGCCAGAGCACGGCCATCGTGGCTAGTAGCTATCAGTAGCCTTCTACTCCCTGGATTCGTCTAATCACATCCCGTTTTTTTGTGCGAGATCTTGGCAGCCATTTCGGGTGCCGAGCGCTCACGCGTTCTCGCAAGCTCTTGCTCAGAAAAAAGAGAAGTGCTTTGCGTGGGGCAAAGTGAGACACAGGTCACTTGACTCATCCAGGAGAACATGCCGGAAGATGCGCATCCCCGTTTGGGGTCGAAAAAAGTTGGATGGTATGCTTACCTCTCCAGCACATTTGCAGACAGCTCGCTCGGTTAGGCCTGAAAAGATTTGGCAGCTGAGGTTTCAATGAGCGTCCAAATCTCGAACACTTACGCGGCACAAATAAGGTGGAATGTCTGGTTTTTCTGAGCAGGACAGGGGGTCTGTTTCCAGTCATCTCAAGGGCCTACTTGTAACCCTCCCAAGTTATCTTGACTGTTCCAGGACTGAAGGCATCCAAACCTTATTTGCCTTGCTTCAAGGAGCATGGTGTTAAGGTGAATTTGCTTTTTTCATGGCTTGCTTTGCAGCTCCAGGGAGCAATATTTTCATGGGCTGTTTCCATTCTGGAAACCTGGTTCCTGAGTCAACAATGGCTGCCTCAATCAGTTTTCACGTGGACGTCTTCTCCTAGTCGTGATTGTAAACAACCTCGGTCTTTGATTAAGCATTAAGCTCCATTGGGGTTGTACAACCATGAGCTTCCAGAACATTTGTGTCTAGTAATTCCCCCCCCCAAAAAAAACCCCTCCTCAGCTCTGGCTGAACTAGATCCCCAGGGGCCTTTTGGAATGGCATTTCCAGAGTTAATGGCAAAAAAACCCCTCATGTTACACTGCAGAAACTGGTTCCCGGACTACTCTGAACTTACGAGCCCACCAGTGAGAATTCCCTTCTCACTCTTCTCAGATAAATGTGACATTAGAAAAGGGCAATGTCAGCTCACTTATTTGAGATTTGATGTGAGTTTTCATTCAAGACCAGGGAACGGCAAATGTGCTGCTTTTCCTTCAGAGTTCCAGCAAATGGCACAATATTCATCCATTCAGTTGGTCAGAAAAGGCTCTCCCTTGTGTCCTACCACTGTAAAAACATATGGAGAGCCCTACTGGACCAGGCCAAGCAGCCACGTCTCACAGTGGCGAATTGGATGCCTGTGGGAAGCCCAAAAGCATGGCCTGAGCACAATAGTGCTCTCCCCAATTGTGATTCCCAGCAACTGGTACAGTATTATGAGGCACACTGCCTCCAGCAGTGAAGGTAGAACATATCCACCCATGAATTTAGAATTGAATTGCAGATAGTGGTGGTGGAGAAATTTGATTCAGTGTGCATTTCAAGACAAATCCATCCAATTTGCAATTTCCAAAATAAGTGGGGAGCCTTGAGAGATGGTCCATTCCTCCTAGAGTGACCATGTGTCCTACTGTAAAAGTAAAGGGATCCCTTACCATTAAGTCCAGTCGCGGACGACTCTGGCATTGCAGCGCTCATCTCACTTTACTGGCCGAGGGAGCCAGCATACAGCTTCTGGGTCATGTGGCCAGCATGACTAAGCAGGTTCTGGCAAACCTGAGCAGCGCATGGAAACGCCGTTTACCTTCCCGCATGCACTTTGACATGCTTTCAAACTGCTAGATGGGCAGGAGCTGGGACTGAACAATGGGAGTTCACCCCATTGCGGGTATACAAACCGCCGACCTTCTGATTGGCAAGCCCTAGGCTCTGTGGTTTAGACCTGCTGTACAATCCTACTGTACAATCCTCTATTTGGAGGGCTGTCTAGGCCGTGTCCAGTTTAAGGACCAAGCAGGAAGGACCTTGAAGCTGTTCTCATGATGTTGCACCTGGACACTAGATCGAACAGGTACACAGGTAGCCCGGTCACAACCTTCCCTGCTTTATGGAGACATGTAATCACTTCTAAATTTGCAATAAAATAAGTAAATTGACATATGCAAATCTGTGCCCTCTCTTTTGGGGTGGTGGCCAAGGGATGAGGGAGAAATTTGGTTAGGATTCTAGTGCGGGCCTATCTAATTTGCACTTTTGGAAACAATTCGGCAAACCGAAACACAGCCATCCTTCAAAATTTGTGGCTTTCTGAACTTTGCAATACAGTTCTCCAGCCAAATAATGTGTGCAGAAATGTGTGCATTAGGGGAAAGTGTGCATAAAATGTGTTGTACTGGGGGATATTGCTTTGCAAAAATGTGTGCATCTGGGAGGAGAATTGCACACCAAAAAAATGTGTATATTGGGACAAATTTGGCACTGGGTCCAGTGATGGATTTCCAGGAAGCCTTTTTTTGGGGGGGGGGAGATGTGGATGCAGAACATAACCAATCTCCCACCACCAAACAGCTTATAAATGACTGTGGATGATACAATCAAATAGGAAGGAGTACAGAGCTTCAAAAATGAAGGTTTGCTGAAAATGCAGCTCACCCACCTGGAAAATAAGAGACCTCTGTGTTAATGGTGGTTTTGTTTCCATAGGCTTGTTATAAATCACCTGGTTATTTCACCTGTTTTATGTGATTGTTCTGTTTATGTTTGATTTTGCATTTATTTTATTTTAAAAGTGCGTGCAAAAAAATTATTCAGGGAGAACTGAATGTAAAACTAGGGGGGGGGAAGAAAACTGAGATAAATTGAAATTGACAGATTTGTTCATCCCTAGAGACAAAGCATTTCCTCTTGCGGGGACAACATCTAGGGGGGCATCTGAGATCCTCCACTTCTTCTGAACTTCTCAGGGATGCTGTTGTTGCTAGATTTCTGTCAGCAGGAGAATGACTATCAGCAGGAGATGCCTTGCTTACCCGCTCTCTGCTCTCAGCAGAAGAAAGCTATTTCAACCTCAGCTCTTATTAAAACGCTTCATCTTTGCTAACAGCTAAACAGACATTGCCAAATGCCACCTTGAGTATTGCTTGCGCCATAAACGCCCTTTCTCCCTTTCCAGTCGACATCAACTTGCCAATTCCCCCATGGAATAACTTTTTAATATTTTTCTCCCCACCACCCACCTCCCCTTCTCCATTTTATTTGATTTCTGAAGAGTATTTAGCCTATTTGCACGGAAAGGGGCGCAGAGTAAATTCTTTTAAAACCTCTGATGCAAACTGTGAATAAGCTGGTGGCTCTAATTAAAGTTTTAATCAAGGAACTGCAGCCATGACTCTTGAATTTGGCTTTGTTTTCCTGCTTGGAAAGCACTGGTAAATTCGCCTTTCCCATATTTATTGTCACACCGCTCCGCAGAATTGAGATTCTGACACGGGATGGGGAAAATTTGCATGCTCAGGATAGAGAAAGGCTTTGAGCAGCTGCAACAAAGGGAGAATAGCCAAGTTGGTGTTGGTAGCCAAGGTCACCCCACTGACGAATCCCTGCAATGATGAAATCTCACCCGCTAGACCACTGTTTTCCAAACTTGGGTCTCCACCTGCTTTTGGACTACAGTTCCCATTATCCCTGACCACTAGTCTTGCTAGCTAGGGATGATGGGAGTTGTAGTCCCAAAACAGCTGGAGACCCAAGTTTGGGAAATGCTGAACTAGAAACAGGAAGTGTACCTATATACCGTGTTTCCCCTTTTTTAAGACGTAGTCAGAAAGTAAGCCATGGCAGCATTTTTTAGCATTAGTGAGATCTAAGACACCCCCCGAAAATAAGACATACCTCCATGCGAGACCGCCGAGCGCCCCAGCCAGCTAGAGGGGCCTGGAACTGGCTGCTGTTGCTGCAGAGAACGCATGGAGCGCCCTGCAGCGCCTGGCCTCTTCTTTTCTTTTCTTTTTTTTGGGCTGCCCGAGGCCTGCCGCCCCGCCACCAGAACCGGCGGTTGCAGAGCGGAGCGCTCCGAAGCGCCAAGCGCTCGGAGCGCCCTGCAGCCCCTGGCCTCTTCTTTTGGGGGGAGAGCTGCCCGAGGCCTGCCCCCCGCCACTGGAAGTGGCGACTGCAGGGCAGAGCGCTCCAAAGCGCCGAGCGCTCGGAGCGCCCTGCAGCGCCTGGCCTCTTCTTTTGGGGGGAGAGCTGCCCGAGGCCTGCCCCCCGCCGCCGGAACCGGCGGTCTGCAGCGCCGAGCGCCCGGAGCGCCCAGCAGTGCTGGGCGGAGCGCCGAGCCAGCAGCCTGCCGCCTCGCTGCCGCGCAGAGCGCCCAGCAGCACCCCGAACCAGTGGCCTGGCCCCTCCGAGCAGGCCTTAAGGTACCGTACAAGACATCCCCTGAAAATAAGACACCGTGTTCTTTTTTGAGTAAAAAAAGTTATAAGACGGGGTCTTTAAAAAGGGGAAACTCGGTAGGTGGGTTGGATTTGGTTTATAAACTGCATGTTTCCTGTTTAGCGAAGTTTTTAATGTTTGATGCTATACTGTTTTTAATATTTGGTTGGAAGCCGCCCAGAGTGGCTGGGGAAACCCAGCCAGATGGGCGGGGTATAAATAAATAAATAAATAAATAAATTATTATTTATACCCCGCCTATCTGGCTGGGCTTCCCCTGCCACTCTGGGCGGCTTCCAACAAACATTAAAATACATCAAATATCACAGATTAAAAACTTCCCTAAACAAGGCTGCCTTTAGGTATTTTCTAAATGTCAGGTAGTTGTTTATCTCTCTGACCTCTGATGGGAGGGTGTTCCACAGGGCGGGTGCCACTACCGAGAAGGCCCTCTGCCTGGTTCCCTGTAGCTTTGCTTCTCGCAGTGAGGGAACCGCCAGAAGGCCCTCGGCGCTGGACCTCAGTGTCTGGGCAGAACGATGGGGGTGGAGACGCTCCTTCAGGTATACTGGACCGAGGCCATTTAGGGCTTTAAAGGTCAGCACCAGCACTTTGAATTGTGCTTGGAAACGTACTGGGAGCCAATGTAGGTCTTTCAATGTAGGTGTTATGTGGTCTCGGCGGCCACTCCCAGTCACCAGTCTAGCTGCCGCATTCTGGATTAGTTGTAGTTTCCGGGTCACCTTCAAACTTATTATTATCAAGATGGCAATGATATTGGGTTGCATCCAACCATGTTAGAGTAGACCCACTGAAATCAATGAACCTAACGGCTCGTCCACACCTCTGCTTGGGAAATGCTGAGCTTGAACCACTTAAAACTTGGTTGCCATCAGGAGTTGCTGTCTTCCTGTAGCTTTGTGCACTTAGGACCATTTCTGACTCCATTTCTCAGAGCAGAGGGGAAGGGAAGTATTGGAGCCCAAGGGCTGCATCCCCCAATGGACAACCTTCAGGAGGTTGGGTGGAGCCAAAGTCACAAACTGGATGGGGCCAGAGGCAAAGGTAGACGGAGAAATGGATGTGACTCGTAGGTCACAGGTTCGATCCTCATATGGGAACAGCTGAATATTCCTGCATTGCAGGGGGTTGGACTAAACTAAATGATCCTCAGGGTCCCTTCCAACTCTACATTGGTACCTCTGGTTATGAATTTAATTCGTTCCAGAGGTCCGTTCTTAACTGAAACCTTTCTTATCCTGAGGCGCGCTTTCACTAATGGGGCCTCCCGCTGCGCGCACGCCAGAGGTGAGCGATTTCCGTTTGCATCCTGGGGCAAAGTTCGCAACCAGGAGCAGCTACTTCCAGGTTAGTGGAGCTTATAACCTGAAGAGTTTGTAACCAGAGGTTGCCGTTTAGTCGTTTAGTCGTGTCCGACTCTTCGTGACCCCATGGACCATAGCACGGCAGGCACTCCTGTCTTGCACTGCCTCCCGCAGTTTGGTCAAACTCATGTTCGTAGCTTCGAGAACACTGTCCAACCATCTCATCCTCTGTCGTCCCCTTCTCCTAGTGCCCTCAATCTTTCCCAACATCAGGGTCTTTCCCAAGGATTCTTCTCTTCTCATGAGGTGGCCAAAGTATTGGAGCCTCAGCTTCAGGATCTGTCCTTCCAGTGAGCACTCAGGGCTGATTTCCTTCAGAATGGATAGGTTTGATCTTCTAGCAGTCCATGGGACTCTCAAGAGTCTCCTCCAGCACCATAATTCAAAAGCATCAATTCTTCGGCAATCAGCCTTCTTTATGGTCCAGCTCTCACTTCCATACATCACTACTGGGAAAACCATAGCTTTAACTATACGGACCTTTGTCGGCAAGGTGATGTCTCTGCTTTTTAAGATGCTGTCTAGGTTTGTCATTGCCTTTCTCTCAAGAAGCAGGTGTCTTTTAATTTCGTGACTGCTGTCACCATCTGCAGTGATCAAGGAGCCCAAGAAAGTAAAATCTCTCACTGCCTCCATTTCTTCCCCTTCTATTTGCCAGGAGGTGACGGGACCAGTGGCCATGAATCCGATCTATGATCTATGTTATTAAGGATTGTCCACACTTCTGTTTGTGCCGCTGCTTCCCCCCCCCCCAGGGAAACCTGCTGCTTAGCACTGACTCAGAGCAAATTCAATTGGTTTTCCCGCAGATGGATGTTTCTTTCAATTCAGTGGTAAACAGCGGGTTTTCTGGAGGAAACAGTGGCCCAAAGGACAACCACATGGACCCATGTCTAGAAAGCTCAGGAGCATTGCAAAACTGCTTGGACCCATGCTTTCTAGGCATGGCACAAATGGAAATGTAGGTGAGCCCCAGGTTAGGGTGGCATTCTACTGAATTTTACTCAGGGTAGACCTGCTGAAATTAATTGTTCTTATTCGTGTCTGTCTGGGTTCAGGCCTGGCTGCAGGACTAAGTGTCCCTGAGGGATAACTTTTGCAGAGAGTGGGGCTGGAAAGTGGACGTTGTTCTTCCATTGAAGACCACCCTTAGTCACACCCATTGATTTGTGCAGGGCTAGCTTTCAACGCAGCCCATAAATTCTCTGCAATTCCAACTCTGCAATTCTATGATCGTATAAGCATGCTCAATGTTATTTTTTTCATTCTCTTGATTATTTACTTTGCACTATATAGATATATTTCCCTTCCTGCAACTCAAATCTTCCTCGCCTCTAGTTTGTGGGGGATTCATCACTGGAAGGAGCCATTGGCATATTAATTTAGCACAAAGGTTGCTGTGAGACGAGAGAGAGGGAGAAAATGTGTTGCTTATTGAACTGGGTGGCTTAACGAACATGAAACTCTTTGAGTGAACTATGTAAGGATTTCTCCTGAGAGCAGCTGATTCCTGTGTGTGTGTGTGTGTGTGTGTGTGTGTGTGTGTGTGTGTGTGTGTAAGTGCCAAGTTGCTTAGCAACCAGTGTGAGAAAGCAAGATGGAACTTCAAAAGAGGACCAGATCCCTACCCCCCCCCCCCCGCAGCTCCACATAGGCCTGTTTTAAGTGCTCGTACTTAATATTTTCTATGAATGATGAAGGAGTTGATTAAGACCCTGGGTAGGCAAACTACGGCCCGGGGGCTGAATCCGGCCCAATTGCCTTCTAAATCCGGCCCACGGATGGTTCAGGAATCAGCGTGTTTTTACATGAGTAGAATGTGTCCTTTTATTTAAAATTCATCTCTGGGTTATTTGTGGGGCCTGACTGGTGTTTTTACATGCGTAGAATGTGCACTTTTATTTAAAATGCATCTCTGGGTTATTTGTGGGGCATAGGAATTCATTCATTATTTCTTTTTCAAAATATAGTCCGGCCCCCACAAGTTTGCTGACCCCTGATTAAGACCCACTTTAAACTGAACTGATTTCTAGTTCATTAGCACTTACCTGCCTGTACATCAGGGATGAGGAGGGGCACATTCCCTTTGGGGCAACTTTCTAAGGGCCGTATGCCAGGAATGGGCATGGCAATAAATTTGTCCCCCAGGTCTTAGTCCAGAGCAATTCACAGGGAAACATTTCCTTTCTACACTAGGCACTCACATGGCCCTCTGTATCCCTCACCCAGACAAGGGAGAGGCATGGCCAGAGCTGGAGGGTGTTTTCCACCTGCTTTGGTCTTCCAGGAAGATAAATCAGCCTTGTGACATTGCAGGGGTGCAGCATGGAGGAGAAGAAAACAGAGATAGAGGACTGGCAAGAGATAGAGGCACCATCTGGACCCCCTCTTTTTTCTGTTGATGTGGAAAGACGTGAAATGCATGCACCACGGGGGCTGGCAAGCTTTGAGGGCATGTCCATGTATTTCTCCTGGAGGAGTGGACTCTACTGCAAAAATTCAGGGTTGAAACTGCTCATCTTCCACAACAGGGTGAAACCTTTTGTCAGATAGTCCGTACAGTGGGTAAATGATGGAAATGTGTGATGTTAGAGAATGTTGGGAGGGGGCTTGCTAAGGTCCACCGGTTCAACCCGCTCCCAGTGCAAGAGTGAAACATTAAAAACTTCCCAATACAAAGGCTGTCTTCAGGGGTCTTCTAAAAGTTGTGTGGTTCTTTATCTCCTTGACATCTGATGGAAGGGCGTTCCACAGGGCGGGCACCACTGTCGAGAAGGCCCTCTGTCTGGTTCCCAGTAAGTTCACATCTCATAAGGGAACCTCCAGAAGGCCCTCGGAGCTGGACCTCAGTGTCCGGGCTGAATGGCGGAGGTGGAGAGGCTCCTTCAGATATACTGGGCCAAGGCTGTTTAGGGCTTTAAAGGTCAGCACCAACACCTTGCATCTAGTCAAAACCAGGGGTTTCCAAGCTAGTCCATGAGCGTCATTCAAGTGGCCCATTCCACAGCTGTGGATATGTGGTTGATGACAGAAAACAGCACACCCGTCACCTTAAATCTCCGCCTGCAGTTCCCCACTCCCCCATGCACATAAACAAGCTTCATTGCATATTAATAACAAACAAACATGGTGACAAATTGTGGTGATGGATACACAGGCTTCCACACTTTCCACACTTCATGAATCAGCAACAAACTTGTGAAGTCAGAATTGTCTGCTGTGCCCATCAGGCTTTTGTGGTATTTCCTCAAGCCAGTCATCAGGTTACGGGGGACCTCCTAAAAGTGGTTTGCTATGATGGAAGAATCCCGGGGCACCATGGGGCCTCACTCTGGCATAGGTTCCACCCTGAGCTTTTCCTGCCACGGTTTGTTCTGCCAATTGGCTTCTGAGTCCATCGCTGGCTGCAAAGTTGGCGAGACTCTCCACCATCTATCCTGGCAAACTGACGTGACCAAAGGAGGCTGAGAGTGCGCCTTGGACTTTGGCGTCTTTTTTTTAGCCAGCACACCCAAACTGTTCCTCAGTGCAGAGTCTGGGGAAACTGTGTTGGGAACCAGCTCCTTCTCTCAGAAGCGCCCTCCATGTCTTCTGTTGGACTCAGCTGTATGCTGGCAGCCTTGGCCCCAGCCTTCTCCAGACCAGCTCTCTGTTGCCTTCTCCATGGATTGTGTGCCCTATGTAAATTAAAGCACATGCAAATGTTATTGTTGTTGTTGCTTAGTCGTTTAGTCATGTCCAACTCTTCATGACCCCATGGACCAGAGCACGCCAGGCACTCCTGTCTTCCACTGCCTCCTGCAGCTTGGTCAAACTCATGAACACTGTCCAACCATCTCGTCCTCTGTCGTCCCCTTCTCCTTGTGCCCGCCATCTTTCCCAACATCAGGGTCTTTTCCAGGGAGTCTTCTCTTCTCATGAGGTGGCCAAAGTATTGGAGCCTCAGCTTCACGATCTGTCCTTCCAGTGTGCACTCAGGGCTGATTTCTTTAAGAATGGATAGATTTGATCTTCTTGAAGTCCATGGGACTCTCAAGAGCAGGCATCCCCAAACTTTGGCCCTCCAGATGTTTTGGACTACAGTTCCCATCATCCCTGACCACTGGTCCTGTTAGCTAGGGATCATGGGAGTTGTAGACCAAAACATCTGGAGGGCCGCAGTTTGGGCATGCCTGCTCAAGAGTCTCCTCCAGCACCATAATTCAAAAGTATCAATTTTTTGGCGATTAGCCTTTTTTATGGTCCAGCTCTCACTTCCATACATCACTACTGGGAAAACCATAGCTTTAACTATACGGACCTTTGTCGGCAAGGTGATGTCTCTGCTTTTTAAGATGCTGTCTAGCTTTGTCATTGCTTTTCTCCCAAGAAACAGGCGTCTTTTAATTTCGTGGCTGCTGTCACCATCTGCAGTGATCATGGAACCCAAGAAAGTAAAGTCTCTCACTGCCTCCATTTCTTCCCCTTTATTTGCCAGGCGGTGATGGGACCAGTGGCCAGGATCTTGGTTTTTTTAATTATTTTGAGCTTCAGACCATATTTTGCGCTCTCCTCTTTCACCCCCATTAAAAGGTTCTTTAATTCCTCCTCACTTTCTGCCATCAAGGTTGTGTCATCTGCATATCTGAGGTTGTTGATATTTCTTCCGGCAATCTTAATTCCATTTGGCATTCATCCAGTCCAGCCTTTCGCACGATGAATTCTGCATATGAGTTAAATAAGCAGGGAGGCAATATACAGCCTTGTCGCACTCCTTTCCCAATTTTGAACCAATCAGTTGTTCCATATCCATGTTACATGCAAATGTAACCTGGAACAAAATGTTCAGGGTACCAGTCTGCCAGCCATGCCCTTTCCCAGGACACTCCATTCCACCACCCATTTTTTGACCTCATTCTCCCAACAGAATCTCAGCCTTATGTGGCCACTGAGAGTGTTCTGTTCCTATTAGCCCTCATTTTCATTTTCTCCCGCCCTTGGGTTTGCTTGTTTTTCTGGCGCTATGTCCTTCTGCAAACCTTGAGGTCCACCAAGCCTGCTGATACCTTCCAGGTACAAAATGATCAGCACTCAGAGAATGAGCTTACTATTAGTATGGAGGACAGATAGGGTGTCCTTAGGATTTTTGTTCTCAGCTCTGCCCCAACCCCCAAAGTCATAATACTGGCACCAAATAGAAAATGGTTGTATTTATTTTTGGAAGACTTTTTATTATTATTCTTGCGGCTGGGCTGGATTTCTTAGAATTTGTGGGTTTTGTTTTTGTTTTAAGTAAAGCATTTCATAGTGTTGGGAGCTATAAAAGCTGTAGATATAAATTCATGCTAGTAGAAAGATATAAAGGTGTTAAAAACGTTTGCTGCCAGACAGGCGCAGGGAAGAACACCCAGGAGTGCAAGGAGACGTGTTTGTGGATGCAGGTGTGGTTTGATGATGTCCAGGAAGCAATTGCTCAAGGCTTGCATTAGGTGTGAACTGATTTCTTGATAACATTTCCAGTAGGTCGCCCAAAAAAAACAAAAAAACAACTGCCCTTCTGAGACATGAGAGGTTGCTAATCTGGTAGTAGGACTGGCTACTGTCAGGAGTCCAGGTTCCCAGCTTGATAACACAGTAAGCGTAGGTGATTAAAAAGCAGGATTTATTGCAAAAACAAACAGATAGCTCCGGACAGCTCTAACAAAGCCTCTGGCATCATTACTCAAGATGACCCTTCTGAAGATTACTTCCAGTTTCTACAGAATATATTGAACCGACGCCCCTTGCATCTCTTGCTTTGCTTCCTATCTAGAAGCCCTCCCATTTACCGACTCCTTGAACTTATTGGATTAGCTCCATCCTCTTCCTTTTCTGACAAACTGTCTCCTTGTCTATTTGCGCCTATTTGAGCTTCCAGCGACCTTTAGCTGTGTTCCAGCCTGCTCTCAGCTACTGTTTTATCAGCCTGCCCATCAAGGTCAGGAAGAGCTGAAGTCTGCAGCTGCCAGCTCTCGCCTCCCTGACTAACATCAAAGCTCCCCTGTTCCTGGCTGCTTTCTGAATTTGGCTGCAAACCTTCGCTTGGAGCTGGTTCATTCCTGACAAGTACATGTTACATACCTTTTTGGAAAAGTCTATTTCTGCTTTGTACACTGGACTTTCCCTAGTTTCTATGCCTCTGTAACAGAGATGGAGAAACTGAGGCTCTGAATCCCATCATAACTGAGCCTCGCATTCTTCACCCCTGATCTGTGTACATTAGTGTTGTGCTGAAAAAATTGGTCCTGCATTTCCCCCAGTCAAACACACACCATAGGTGCCAACTCCCTGGGGCCCTGGGGCCCCGAGCACCCACAAAATTCCCCATGAAGGGGCCGGGCACCCACAAATTTCAGTGCCAGGGCCATGGCACCCATGGTCACGGGGGCGAATTGGCACTCCAGACACACACCATTCTCCATCAATTAATGAGAAAAGAAATTGCATTCAAAGTGAATGAAGGAGAGGGAGGAAATGTTGGTGACATTTTGCACGGGTGGGGTGCAGTGTTTTTGTCCCACTTAAGAATGTAAGAAGTTAAGAGCCTGCTGGTATTGTGCACACTGCCCAGTCAAAATGCATAATCTCCAACAGGCCTCAGGGAATATAGCAACAGAATTCTGTGCACATACAGAATAAATGCACATTTCCCAAGGCCTGATAGAGATTAGGTATATCCTATATATTGTATGCTGACCAGGAACTGTGCACATTGCACAATTTTTGCTTTTCGACACAATGTTCAAAATGAAGAATAGCAATGACAAAAATCCCCAAATATCAATAATACCCATTATAAAACAGTAGACTATTAACATTTGTGCTATCATATAAAAATACACTTAAATAGCAATAATATAAATAAGCGTAACGAAAGGAATTTGCAAGCCATATGAATTTCTCCTCCACCCCTAATGGGGAAGTGACCCAAAGTCACCTTCTCAAGGCAAAACACTCTCCACCCAATGATCCTGCTTCGCTTTCTGTTAAAGAACAAAGAGACTGTGGGTGTAGGATGAGTTTTCCCACGATGATCTATTTTATTTTATTTTGTACTGTCCTCCAGGTCACCCAGATATAGCTGTTCTCTAGGGCCACACAATGCCAGCTCTGGTTAGTTATTTTGGCCTCGGCAAATGCCTATATATAGCCAAGGCCTAATAAAACTATTTCTTGGGTGGGTATTTAAAACTTTTCCGGCTTCCTAGAAATTCATGATCCAGCACTAGATCTCACACGTCAGTTACAGGGAGCTGGTTTCCCGACAAACATCAGATTCCACCAACTCCTGGAACAATGGCAGATTGCTTTCTTTTTTGTTGACGGTAACACGCCTCTGTAGATGCATGGGAAAGGGTGGTAGTAAACAACGATGACTGCAGGGGCAGGAAAGGAAGCCTGGGGTAGTGGCTGGGGCGGGGGCAGCAGGATGATACTCTGAACTCTTGGTCAAACACAGCATCACTGAAAGATGTACAGAGAAATTTTGCAACAATTTGGTGCTGCTAGATTTTTTTTAAAGCACCAGAGTAATGGTCCATTCAGCTCAAGGATGCTGTGGTCTTCCAGGTGGTGGACTCCAACTCCCATCACCCTGACCATTGGCCATGATGGCTTGGGCTGATGGGAGTTGGAGTCCAAAGGGAAGGCCACAGGTCGTTCCCCCCCCACCCCGATTTAGCCCCAGTATCTCTGCTGTTCCTGTGTTGGTCATGTGTTGATGGCTGAGTTCCAGCTGATGAAGTTCAAGGACATGGACAAAGGGTTTGGATGGGCACAGGTGACCACTTTCCCCGTGTGGTTGATAACATCTGGCAGGGAGGGAACAGCTGGCTGGGCCAAGAAGGTGCTTATGCCTCTCTGAGAGAGGGGGTGCCAGGCCATCTGAAAGGAAGACAGTGAAATGACTTTTCAAAAAGCCCTCCCCCTCCCCCTTCTCTCCTCTTCCCCCCCCCCGAAGATCTGAATCATTGTACACTGGTTGCAAATGTCCCCTTTCTGGACACAAATCTTCAACAGGTGGCTTCCTACCAACTCTGGGCACTCTTTGATAAGACTGATTTTCTAGATCAATTTCAACTGGGGTTCAAGCCTAGTTTGGGCACCACGTTGGTCACCAAGGTTGCCTTATATGGTGAGCTTTGTTGGGAGAGAGAATCATAGCATCACAGTGTTGGAGGGTACCTCCAAGAGTATTCTAGTCCAACGTCCTGCAATGCAGGAATCTCAAGTGAAGCATCCAAGACAGATAGGGGAGTGTGTCCCTGTTGATTGACCTCTTAGCAGCTTTTGATACCATCGGCCAAGGCACCCTCTTAGGAAAGCTGCCTCAGCTGGGAGTAGCAAATAATAATAATAATAATAATAATAATAATAATAATAATTTATTATTTTTACCCCGCCCATCTGGCTGGGTTTCCCCAGCCACTCTGGACGGCTTCCAACAGAAAAATAAAACACAATAATCTATTAAACATTAAAAGCCTCCCTGAACAGGGCTGCCTTCAGATGTCTTCTAAAAGTCTGGTAGTTGTTTTCCTCTTTGACATCTGTTGGGAGGGCGTTCCACAGGGGAGGCGCCACCACCGAGAAGGCCCTCTGCCTAGTTCCCTGCAACTTGGCATCTCGCAACGAGGGAACCGCCAGAAGGCCCTCAGTGCTGGACCTCAGTGTCCGGGCAGAATGATGGAGGTGGACACTTCATTGCAGTGGTTCTGTTGCTACCTAGATGCTCAGCAGCAGAAGGCTGTGCTTGGGAGATAATGTCCAGCCTTCTGGAGTTTCCAGGGTGGGATCTCTGTACAATTCTCTTTTATCCCCTGTACTGTTTAACATCTAAACTAAACAGGATCATCCAGAGTCTTGGAGTGTGTAGTCATCTGTTTGCTGATGACACACAATTCTACTTCTCTTTTACAGCTCAAGCAGGTGTGGCGGATCACTGCCAGACCTTGGTAATGGACTGGATGAGAGCCAGCAAACGAAGTTCAATCCCAATGAGAGACAGTTAGTGGGTGACTGTTCTGGATGAGGCTACACTTCCACTTGAAGGATCCAGTGTGCAGCTTGCAGGTCCTCCTTGATCTCATACTGTCATTGGAGATATAAGTGGCCTCCTTGGCATGAAATGCCTTCCACCGGCTTTGGCTGTGACCCCCACCAGGATGACAGTGGCCTGGTCTCGGTTCCCTATGCTCTGATAACCTCTAGATTAGACTACTGCACTGTGTTGTATAGGGGGCTGCCTTTGAAGACAGTTTGGAAGCTACAGCTAGGCAGCAGCTAGCTCAGGCATCCCCAAACCACGGCCCTCCAGGTGTTTTGGCCTACAACTCCCATGATCCCTAGCTAACTGGACCAGTGGTCGGGGAAGATGGGAATTGTAGTCCAAAACATCTGGAGGGCCGAAGTTTGGGGATGCCTGAGCTAGATTGATAACTGGGAGGAGAAGGCATGTAATGAACATGTAATACCAGTTCTGGCCAAAGTGCAGTGACTCCCAATTTGATTCCAGGCCCAATTAACAGAGATGGGTTTGAGCTTGAAAGCCTTAATTGAATCAGGAGCTCTACACCTGAAGGACTGCTTTTCCCCATATGAACCTGAGTTTGTCATTTTAGGCCCTTATCTGAGTGCCACCTCAGTGGGAGGTCCAATGAGAGAATTGGCCTTTTCTGGAGTGGTTCTCCATTTATGAACACCAAAAGATCAGAAGAGGCCTGCTGGATCAGGCCAAAGGCCCATCTGGGTCAGCTTTTAGTTCTCACAGTGGCCAGCCAGATGCTTGAAGAAGCACATAAGCAGGCCATGAGTGCAATAGATCTCTCCTGCTCAAGTTCTCCAACAACTGGTATTCAGAGACATTCTCCAGCCATGGTGGTAGCATGCAATCATCATGACTAACCTGATCCTCCATTAACATAGCTGCCAAGTCTCCCGTTTTCCCCGGGAAATCCCCGTTTTTCCAGCTGTTCCTAGCTGAAAAAACGGATTTTTTGTTTTTCCCCGGTTTATTCTGGCACGACGGCCATTTTGGAACTGGGCAGAGCATGCTCAGAAGCGACTTTTGATGCTGCTCTGCCCAGTTCCAAAATGGCTGCAGTGCGACTTCTGGCGTGGTGGCCATTTTGGAACTGGGCACAGCAGCATCAAAAGTCACTTCTGAGCATGCTCCGCCCAGTTCCAAAATGGCGGCAGCGCTACTTCCGGTCTGCTATTTCCGGCCCGGTCCCTTATTTCTCCGACAGCATCTTGGCAGGTATGTCCATGAACTTTTCCTTTTAAAGGCTCTCAAGTGGCCACCCGCACATCTTGTGGTTGCAAATCCTATAACAGAACAATGTGGTATGCCTTGGCTGCACTGAGATGCTTGACTTCAGGGAATCCCACCCCGGCCAATGAAAAATCTGCTCTGAACTCCACCGTAAGTGAAATATTGGTAGCAATGTTAGGCTCCTATCCGTACGCGCCTTGGAAAGCACACAATCTCGTTTGCAGTGTAACCGGCGTGTTATCTCCAGCCTAGCTGCAATGTTTCTCCCTGTCAGGCTTGAAAGATTGTGCGATTGCCTGTGGTTCATTGTGTAAATACATCTTTTTATGGTTTTTTTTTTTATTTTTGCAAGACGCGTTTTGTACCTGGGAGATGGGGGCAAACATTCCGTAGTCGCTATTCTCGGCTGATAGATGGCGTCAGTCAGAGCTCTACAGACACTTGCAATGTTTGGGGTGGATGTGTATATTAAAGCAGGCATTAAAAAAATGACAGCAAGCAGGCACCAGCGTTTTGAAGGGGATAGGGGCTCTCTCCCTCCCCTCCCCTCCTCCCATTTCTTTGACTTACTCCTTGCCTTTGGGATGGGCCATTCCCTTTTGAAAGGCAGGTGACTTCATTGTTTTAAGGAAGAAAGCCCCTGTATTCTGAAAATAGCTCCCTTGCTCTTTGTAGCTAACTCATTGAGAGATGTGCTCCTGGGATGTGGCTCAGGGGTACAGCATCAGCATTGTATGCAGAAAATCACAGGTTCAATCCGCAGCAACTCCTGGAGTACTGTGTCCAGTTCTGGGCACCACAGTTCAAGAAGGATACTGACAAGCTGTAACGTGTCCAGAAGAGGGCAACCAAAATGGTCAAAGGCCTGGAAACAATGCCTTATGAGGAACGGCTTAGGGAGCTGGGTATGTTTAGCCTGGAGAAGAGACGGTTAAGGGGTGATATGATAGCCATGTTCAGATATATAAAAGGAGGGAGAAAGGTTGTTTTCTGCTGCTCCAGAGAAGCGGACACGGAGCAATGGATTCAAACTACAAGAAAGAAGATTCCACCTAAACATTAGGAAGAACTTCCTGACAGTAAGAGCTGTTCGGCAGTGGAATTTGCTGCCAAGGAGTGTGGTGGAGTCTCCTTCTTTGGAGGTCTTTAAGCAGAGGCTTGACAGGCATGTGTCAAGAATGCTTTGATGGTGTTTCCTGCTTGGCAGGGGGTTGGACTGGATGGCCCTTGTGGTCTCTTCCAACTCTATGATTCTATGATTCTATGAATAGGACTGCATCATTGGAGTGGCATTGCCAGTCCTTGTAGACTATAATTCCCATCATCTCTGGCCATTGGTCATGCTGACTAGAGCAGCTGGGAGTCGCAGTTCAGCAGTAGCTGCAGCTCAACACACCGGCTATTTCAGAAAAAAACGACCTTCTGTTTCCCACGGACCAGCCCTTGGAATATCTACGAAGGAAGCCAAATGATTACCTTGGTGCCCAGATGAACTTCCAGAAAATAAAGACTTATAAGGCAAAAGTTGACTAAAAACTCAGTTCTGACTTTGATGACTCGGAGACGTCAGTCTATTTTTAGAAATCTTTTGAACCGGGATATTATTTAACAAATGTGCCTTGTTTTTGTTTTTTGTTTTTGTTTTTGTTTTTAAAAAAATGCCTGAGAGAGAGAGCATCTCTTGAGATGAAGACTCTCTTGGCAAGTCAGTGCAATCTTTTGAGAGTCATTTGGAGCTATTTGGGCTCGTTTTCCATTTTCCATAAAGGCCCCTAGCTGCCCTCATTAGAGGACAACTGCCCCAAATCAGTATTTACATCTGTATCGGCAAAAGTCTGCCATTCCATCTTTGATGGTAGCTTAGCCTTGGCTATTGGCTTAATTTAAACACCTTTTGGACGCATCTTGTGAGGAGGACATGGAGGAGGACTTGTATCACCTGGGAAAAGATCTGTGGACTCAATATTGAGCTAGATGGACCAACGGTGTGACTTGCAATAAGGCCGAGCTCCCCGGGTTCTTATTAAATTTAGCCCTCTGCTCAGAACCAGGAAGGCTGGAATCATACTTTAATTTTAATGTCATGGCTCTTTGGTAGAGCATCTGCTTTGCAGGCAGAAGGTCCAGGATTCAAACCCTGACATCTCAGACTGGAGGGGGCAACCCAATGGCCGGGGCACTCTTAATAATAATAATAATAATAATAATAATAATAATAATAATAATAATAGGTAAGTGTGCAAATAGACTCCTGTTCTGAAAGCCCGAAGAGCCGCTGCCAGTCAGTTTAGACCAGTGGTTCTCAGAGTTTTTTAAATCTGTGCCATAGAATAAAATTTGCTCGTGCCACACTGAAATTTTCATTGATAAGAAATACATTGGAGAACAAAAAGAAACAACTCCTAGCAGTGCTTGATTTATAACCTAGAAGACGGCGGCTTTGTATTATTATCGTGGGACATCCAGAACGTAGAAAACAATGCAGCTACATAAGAACATGAGTCATTCCCCAAATATAATGATAAACAAGCCCCTTGCCTATGCACGTACCTTAAGTTTGTCTACAAACTCAGCGAGAGGTGTGAGCTTGCTTTTGCTGGGTAATCTCTTTTATATTTGGTCTCATTTGAGGCAAACAAACTCTCATCTCATCAGGATAAATAAGCCTTTCTCTTTTCTGATCTTTCATATGTGTCAGAGTTGAAAATCCATGCTCACAACAATATGGAGAACTGTAGAAGAATAGCCGGTGCTGTGGGATATCTGTTCATATTCTGCAAATAAATAAAAAATACTTTGATACTACCCTACACTACACTACCCTACACTATACTGAAATGTTCAAATGTTTCTTTGATTGTCCTTGAATCTTTCCACACTTGCCGCCCTCTCCTCTTTGAGAACCACTGGTTAACCTGTGCCAATCTAAATGTTCATAGAATCATAAAATTGTAGAGTTGGAAGGGACCGCTAGAGTCATCTAGTCCAACCCCCTGGAATCTTTTGCCCAAGGTGGGGCTCAAACCCATGGCCCTGATATTAAGAGTTCAAGAAGGATACTGACAAGCTGGAACGTGTTCAGAAGAGGGCAACCAAAATGGTCAAAGGCCTGGAAACGATGCCTTATGAGGAACGGCTTAGGGAGCTGGGTATGTTTAGCCTGGAGAAGAGAAGGTTAAGGGGTGATATGATAGCCATGTTCAAATATATGAAAGGATGTCATATGGAGGAAGGAGAAAGATTGTTTTCTGCTGCTCCAGAGAAGCGGACACGGAGCAATGGATTCAAACTTCAAGAAAGAAGATTCCACCTAAACATTAGGAAGAACTTCCTGACAGCAAGAGCTGTTTGGCAGTGGAATTTGCTACCAAGGAGTGTAGTGGAGTCTCCTTCTTTGGAGGTCTTTAAGCAGAGGCTTGACAGGCATATGTCAAGAATGCTTTGATGGTGTTTCCTGCTTGGCGCGGGGGTTGGACTGGATGGCCCTTGTGGTCTCTTCCAACTCTATGATTCTATGATTCTATGAGTGCCATGCTGTACCGACTGAGCTATCGCCTACCCATACAATACTGAGCCAAATGAGTGAATGCTCTGGCTTCGTTCAAGGCAGCTTCCAGTGTTCCTCAGATCATGCCGAGGAGAACCCGTAAGCTGTGTGTGTGATCTTTCAGAGGGATTGCAGCCCCATCCTAAACCATTACATTTGCCTGATTTAAAGGATGCTGCTTGCCTGCTTTCCTTCATCAATCAAAGCAGCAGGACCCAGTGGCAGATTGATTCTGCAACTCACCTTCCTCCTCCTTCCATTCCAGGTGTCACAAACATGTCAGAACCAATTACGGGCAGATGGGGCAAGAGAGAAAACAGATCTTTGTTTTCTCACCAATCTGCAAACCTCGCTGCCTCACCAAAACACGTTACCCTTTTCTTTGTGTAACTGGGAGCCCAAGAAAGCTTCGGTCAAGAAGAACGAGCCGGATTCTGCCTCCAAGAGTGTATTGCCAGCTGACGCTCAGGAGTTCTTTCAGGAATATCTATAGCACCCTTCAACGTCAGTTTTCAGGGCAGTCTACAAATAAAATGGTTTTGAATTATATTTTTAAAATCTCACTAATACAAAAATAGGATTCAGACACTGAAACACAGCACCGAACCTTCAGCTGAGTACTTTCCAATTTATTGATTCCCCATCTATATAAGGCCAAATCTGTATAAAAGTTGGCACCTGCTCAAAACCTTTTTTTTTTAATGCAAGCCTTTCCTGATTATGCCTTAACTGTATTTTTACCTCACTGGGCAGGGCAGGTGCCAGCAGACATGATGGAGACATCCCAGATCCTGGCCATTTCAGGTTCCCAACTGGAAACCCGGGGCAGGCCCTGGTGATGTCACAGGGACAGGCCCTAGTGATTCTTCACCTGCACTCCCTCCCACCACTGAGCCCTGGAGACAGAGGTTAATTGGGAGATAGGTGGAGGGAGGAGAGAAGGGGGCCAGGCAAACCTGGAGACTTCAGGTCAGTACTGGATATCCAGTAACCCTAGCCTTGGCCATTCCATCCACTACGGTATATAGGGATGATCACAGCAGCAATACAGGTAATAGCAGCATTACAAGCAGATGGTTAAGTATTACTGACAAGAGCCATGTTGAACCACGCTGAAGACTTGTGTTCCGCAATACAAAAGGAATCCATCAGATCCCTTATCAAGTTAAGTGGGATTTTACATCAGATCCCTTATCAAGTTAAGTGGGATTTTACAGCCTGTCCGCACGTGCAATGGGGAGGGGGGTGGGGTAATAATCTTGACTCCTTTGTTTCCTGTTGCTTTAGCATAGACAGCTGCTGGCAACATTTGCGGGTCAGTCGGCTCGGTTGCAAGGAAATATGTTTTTTCTCCCCTCCTCCCTATAGATCTTGCAGAATATCTACTCCAGGCTGAATTTAAAACAAACATTACCTTGTTTGGGCATCTCCCTCTTGTCCTCCCCCGCCCCCCATCTTCCTTCCCTCCTCTGTGAGTATTTGCTGGAGGGTGACTCATTGTAAGCCTTTTCTTAACAGCTAAATTGAGTTTAGGTTTCCTTGGGTCTTCTCGGGTCTTCTTGGAATTAAGGAAGAGGGACAAATTTATTAACAAGATTTTCTCCTTTCACTGACTCTCTCTCTCTCTCTCCCTCCCTCTCTCTCTCTCTCTCTCTCTCTCTCTCTCTATATATATATATATATGAATGATGTTTGGGTTTTCTTTTGACTCATTCACTGTATTTATTTATACACGCAGCAACTTCAATGTACATGGCGCCTTAACAGAGTTACTTAGGCAACACAGACGAGTCTCCACTCCCAGGGAGCTTTCAGTCTGAACTAGACGGTGCAGAAGCATCAGAGGGAGAGAGAAGGAGGGTTGAAGGAGGGAGGGCAGAATTTGAACCAATTTTGCTAAATGCACTTAAAACTTGGTTGCTATCAGGAACCACGTCTTCCAGTGGGTTTGTACACTTGGGGGGCATGTCCGACTCCACTCCTCAGAGCAGAGGAGGAGGGATGCATTTGAGCCCAAGGGTTGCATTCCCCAATGGGCAACCTTCAAGAGGTTGGGGGGGGGAACCAAAGGCATGAACTGGAGGGGGCCAGAGGCAAAGGTAGGAGGAGAAACAGATGTTAACTCTTAGCTTCATAAAGTGGGCTGTGTTCCTGCCACGCAAACATGGAGCCAGACCCTCCAAGTGTCCCTGTAAATCCAGAGACAGTCTAACATTTACAGAAGCCGTCCCAGTTCCTGATTTGATCCTGGAATGGCCCACTTTTCCTTAGGAGGAATGTTGGAGGGTATGGTAGGACATACCTATTTTCATCGGAGAATTTTTGGAGGGTATGGAGCTCTTATCCTTGATCCTTAGGGTCACAAGGCCTCCTCACTTTTCCTTCTCAACTTCTCAACTCATTATTATTATTATTATTATTATTATTATTATTATTATTATTATTATAAATTATTACATGAAGATGCCAGGGATTGCACCTGATGCCTTCTGCATGCCAAGCAGGTGCTCAGGGCCGTCTTAAACACCCCTGCCGCTGTGGTGCGCCCTCTCCGGCACCCTCCCGCCCCGTTTCCCAGCGCGGTGGGCGGGTGGGCGCAGCGGCGGGCGGGCGGGCAGGCACAGCGCGATCTCTCTGGCGCCCTCCCACCCCGTTTCCCAGCGCCACCGGGGGTCTACCTAGAGCCGGGCCTGCAGGTGCTCAGCCCACTGCTTCCTCTTTACACATACAGGAAGAATGATGGTGACGACTGAGATGATAGATAGATAGATGATAGATAACATACCAGCATCCTGTTATTCAAACTCTTGAAACACAATGATTATTACAGGATAGAGGCATTCACAGTTTATGTCTGTGAATGGATGGAAATGGAGGGGCTAGAAGAAGATGTTGTTGTTGTTTAGTCGTTTAGTCGTGTCCGACTCTTCGTGACCCCATGGACCATAGCACGCCAGGCACTCCTGTCTTCCACTGCCTTCCGCAGTTTGGTCAAACTCATGTTCGTAGCTTCGAGAACACTGTCCAACCATCTCGTCCTCTGTCGTCCCCTTCTCCTAGTGCCCTCCATCTTTCCCAACATCAGGGTCTTTTCCAGGGAGTCTTCTCTTCTCATGAGGTGGCCAAAGTATTGGAGCCTCAGCTTCACGATCGGTCCTTCCAGTGAGCACTCAGGGCTGATTTCCTTCAGAATGGATAGGTTTGATCTTCTTGCAGTCCATGGGACTCTCAAGAGTCTCCTCCAGCACCATAATTCAAAAGCATCAATTCTTCGGCAATCAGCCTTCTTTATGGTCCAGCTCTCACTTCCATACATCACTACTGGGAAAACCATAGCTTTAACTAGACGGACCTTTGTCGGCAAGGTGATGTCTCTGCTATAACTTTTATATGCCTGTTGTCTTTGTCTTTAGAAGAAGATACAGTACAGTAGTTGAATTCACTTGGGGATGGGAATGTTTTCAGGAAAAACTGAGAATGCCCTATGGGACTGAATATACCCTTATAAGATGGACCAGCTGCATGGTGGATGAAGAGGAGAAAGGCATGGAGCGCTGTTTGCAAAGGCTCTTTTTTCCGCATCCCTAAGTACATTAATTAATGCTCCATAAAATTACAGCTTGATGAGAGATAACTTTTAAAAGGCATAATTAGAGCAGGGCAGTAATTAAACGAGCCACTCCGGACAGTTTTCCAGCTGATGAAACACTTTTTCTTCTCCAGCCATTGAGGGTCAGGAGAAAAGAAGAAAAGGAAGAAATCCATGAATTCTATAAAAGGGAGGGCTGGGATGTGAGCAGGAATGCAAGTGATTTAGATATTGTTGCATGAGAGGAATCAGTTCTGGGTGACATCAGGAGGGAAAGAAAGCTAAGGATCTTTAAGAAATTAGTGTATTTTAATATTTCTGTTGGAAGCCGCCCAGAGTGGCTGGGGAAACCCAGCCAGATGGGCGGGGTATAAGTACTAAATAATAATAATTATTATTATTATTATTATTATTATTATTAATTATTAGGAGACATGACTGGTTTCAGTTTTGTATATAGTTTGGTAGCACCACACCACTTGGGTGCAGATCAAATCAGAGCGAGGAACAAGGGGAAAGCTTGGGGGCGGAGGGATGCAGGCAGGAGCTCAGGGATGTTGGAGAGCCCTGTCGCCGACCGCTCAGGGAGGAAACTGAGAGGGCATCGCTCCTTCCGGCGCAAGAGTTAAGGAGAGCGCCGCAACGCAGGTCAAGGGGGAGGCGTTTTGCCGTGCCCCGACTACTTTGCTGGTGTAGGAACAGACGCACGCCATTGCCAGATTCTGATTCGGGATGAGAGGTCATGTTTTAAGCCGTCTCTCCTGTAAATAATTAGCACAATAAACGTCTTTAAAGACACACTGGACTCAAGCAGAGTTACTCTAGAGTAGCCACGTCGACCCTCTGACAATAATGTTACAAGCTGTTGTGCTAAAGTATAAAATACACTTAAGAAGGCTTAGAAAACACCAGAACATGCAGGCAGATTAATGTGGGAAGCCAGTGGGGTGTCGTGGTTAAGAGACGTAGACTCGTAATCTGGGGAACCGGGTTCGATTCCCTGCTCCTCCACGTGCAGCTGCTGGGTGACCTTGGGCTAGTCACACTTCTCTGAAGTCTCTTGGCCCCACTCACCTCACAGAGTGTTTGGTGTGGGGGAGGAAGGGAAAGGAGAATGTTAGCCGCTTTGGGAATCCTTCGGGTAGTGATAAAGTGGAATATCAAATCCAAACTCTTCTTTTTCTTTATTTTCTCCAACCATTATTTTATGTATTGCATTTCTACGCCACCTTTTTTCTCTGAGGAGCCTGAGGTGGCATGCATGCGTCTCCCCTTTCCTCGTTTAATCCCCACAACAACCCTGTGAGGTACGTTAGACTGGGAGGCGGCGACTGGCTTCCAAGGCCACCCGGCCAGCCTTGTGTCCAAGTGGGGATTTGAACCCTGGTCCCTCACAGTGCTCTAACCACTGCACCACACTAGCTCTTCGAAAGGACAACCTTGTAAGGATCTTTAAGCTCGAAAGCCCAGAGAGGATAAAGAGTAAAATGGAACACATCCCCCTCCCATCTGCGACAGAGAATGAATTCCAAGGAAGAGAGTGAACTGGGCTTAACTGATGTGAAGTGCAAGCAAATAATAATAATTGGTGCACTCAGGTGCCCAAAATACAAACATCTCAGAAAATATGCTCCTAGGTTTACCCAAGGAGTCGGCAGCACCATACCATGATGAAATATTGCCCCCTCCACCGCCACCCCTCCAATGCACCTTACACCATCCTTGACTTTTCAGGTTCGCAGGCAATGGAAAAGTTATTCCAAGGACCTCATTAGTTTATAATAGAAGTCCCCGAAGAGCTGCCTATGAGGTCTGGGATAATTACGTTTGCAACGTGAACAGGTTGAGCCATAAATCTTGTCAAAGGAGACGTGTGGTCCCGCTTTGCTCAGCTTAGAAGAAGCGGCCCTGGAAAAGCCAGCAATTTTGAGTTAACCTGCCTGTTAGGAGTGGCGCTTGGGCTATTCTAGGTGACAAGGGGTTCCTAACTGTCAGAGGTTCTTGCAACTACTCTAGAGTAACGACGCTCCGCATGCTTGTCTTTCAGCAGTTTTTATTAGTGCAGGCTATTTACAGTGAGCTGGGTATGTACAACATGTCTGCTCAGTCTGATGCAGAATCCGACACTGCCCCCCCCCCCGTGACTTCCTCCAACATAAGAGTCTTGGGACAGTGAATCTCCTCCCTCTCTTTCTCCTGCATAATTCCGGAACCGGAGGAAGGGGTCTACGCTCCAGGCTTTCACTTTCTCCCTTCTCCCCCTCCCTTTCCTCACTCCTGTGTGGCCGGGGCTCTCTCATGTTGCTGGAGCCCTGGCCCTCTCTCTCCATTCCCTCACTAACTTCCTCAGAGCCCTCGCTGCCATTGCTACTTGGGGAGGAGCTACTTCTGATGCAAAGGGGGCGGTTCTCTGTACTTCCCCCCCCCCTTACACTAATGATAAAACTTTTAACCAGCCCCTCCATTTTCGTCCTGCAATTAGGCTGTCCCTAGAATCTGCCCCTTTCCTCCCTGGATGGATATTGAGACCAAACTCTGCTTCATACTGAGTTCCATTCTTTATGCCAAGCATGGGAATACTATTTTTCAGCCTCGGGGGCCCGCCTTCGCTTCGGGGCTTCCTCCCGAGGGCCGCATGCTAGCAGTGGGCGGCGTCAGAGGCAAAGGGAGGCAGGGCAACAGATGTAAATGTTACCTTTGTACGATAGGGTGGTTTCTGCACACACCCTTCTCTATCCAGGAAAATGAGAGGCATTAGCAAAGTTCAAGGACGCAGTGCAGCCAGGCAAAGTTGCTCAGGTTGCAAAGTAGGATCACTGAAGGGTGTGGCCTACTAAGAAGAGGCGTGGCCTAAGGAGAGCTCTGGAGGCCTGAGACCACCAACAATCCTGCTGCATGGTTTTGCACCAGCTGGAGCCTCCAGACCAGGGATTCTAGCCAACTAAATTCTACTGAGAGCAATCCAGCTGAAATTAACAATGTTGGTCACGTTCATTAATTTCTATGGGTTTACTCTGGGTAAGGTTTGCATTGGAGATAATCTCAGGCCCAAGTGAAGGTAGTTATTTCCTTTCCCCATTCATGCAGGGAGAGGAACTGGTCCTACAGGTGAAACTCGGAAAATTAGAATATCGTCGAAAGGTGCATTTATTTCAGTAACACAACTTCTTATTTTTCTTTTAATTTTTACAAATGCTTTCTTTTGGAAATTCCACAGTAATAAAACAAATAGTTACAATAATACAAAAATAAACACCGCTATTACATTTCATTAATTAGGTAAAGGTAAAGGGACCCCTGACCATTAGGTCCAGTCGTGACCGACTCTGGGGTTGCGGCGCTCCTCTCGTGTTATTGGCTGAGGGAGCCGGCGTACAGCTTCCAGGTCATGTGGCCAACATGACAAAGCACACGGAAACACTGTTTACCTTCCCGCCAGAGCGGTACCTATTTATCTACTTGCATTTTGACGTGCTTTTCCTTTCATTTATAATTGACCCACCTAACGACAAATAATTACAATTACAACAAATAAAGGCTTGACATATCTTGCTTTGCATGTCATCCATCTATCTCATATACTGTATTCACCTTTTAAGTTGCATTACTGAAATAAATGCACTTTTCGACGATATTCTAATTTTCCGAGTTTCACCTGTATAAGCCAGGCAGAGACAGCTCATCACATCCTCCTAAGAACTCAGCTGAGTTTCTGGACTTGCTGAGCAAGGATGCCACCATGTCTGAAATCACGTGGCAGGTCTCTTCTTTCTCTTCTCAGGGTTGGGTGCCTTCCGCTCATTATGAGGGTTGTCAGACCTCCAGGTCTGACCCGAAGTCTCTACGTGGCCCTCTCCATGTGGCAGGGGTAGGGCTTGAATTGCGTGTCGAGGTCGCCGGATTCTCCCCAATAAATTCACACACACACGTGAATTAAGTTTAAGGTTTTTGGCATTATTTTGGCCACAACTTTATTAAAATACAATCAAATGTGAGTGGTTGCTTAGGCATTGGTTAACCCATCTGTCCCCCACCCTGGGACAGATTCTGCACTGACTTCCTTTAGGCATTTTGTGGAAGTCCGTAGGTAAACATTCTCAGAGGGAGGACGGAGCCTCCCTCAAATGTTCCCCGAGGCTCAATTTGCTCTGTGTCAGGCCCAATTCCCCTAACGGGGTACTGACAAAAGCCGTTCGAGCCCCAGGATTTCTTTAACGGAATACCTCTATGTTGTTGTTGAGTCGTTTAGTCGTGTCCGACTCTTCGTGACCCCATGGACCATAGCACGCCAGGCACTCCTGTTTTGCACTGCCTCCCGCAGTTTGGTCAAACTCATGTTCGTAGCTTCGAGAACACTGTCCAACCATCTCGTCCTCTGCCGTCCCCTTCTCCTTGTGCCCTCCATCTTTCCCAACATCAGGGTCTTTTCCAAGGATTCTTCTCTTCTCATGAGGTGGCCAAAGTATTGGAGCCTCAGCTTCACAATCTGTGCTTCCAGTGAGCACTCAGGGCTGATTTCCTTCAGAATGGAGAATACCTCTATAAGCAGCAGCAATTTAGCGTAACTTTCCAGCCTTCCCATACTCCTCTTTCCATACTCCTCTTTCCAGCAAATCTCTTACCAGCCAATTTTAACCAATGCCTAACCGCCAACCTTACAAGTTGTGACGATTTGCTATGCAGTAGGCAAAAACCAAATGGCAACAGCCATTCAGCCAGATGTCAAAATTCCTACCGGGCCCCTGCCCCAAAGCAGGCGATCCCATGACAGGCACAGCAATGTCAATACGCAAAGCATCCCAAAGGTGGGCGGGCGGGAAATCCGAAGCGCTTGGCAAAAGTGAAACCAATATAGTCATGCAGAGGGTTTTTATAGGCTAGGGGCCGACCCTTATTCCAAACTGCAACAAGCTTTTCTACCCAGCAACAGCACCATCATGCCAGTGGCCATTTTACCTAATCTGCCTAGCAACAGCAGGGTCATCCTGATTCCCCTCCCGCAACGCGTGCTCTTCATAATTGGAGAACCAGTTTTCCCCAGTAGGAAAGAGTGCCTTTAATTGATATAGCTAAGAAGATTGTGCCTGCAGTTTTGAACCTTCAGCCCGGCAGGTCCTGGCTGGCAAATGTAGCATAGAGACTTGGGAGAATATGCCCTCCACTGATCCCCCTCTCCCAATTAACCTCCATCTCCGGGCACCACTCCCATGACATCATCCGAGGGCCTCCACCGTGGCATCACCAGGGACTGCCCCTAGGTCTCAGGTTTGGGCCCTGCAATCTCAAGGTCTGGGGTGCTCCTGACCTTGCAACCCTAGTTGCAGATATGACATTCCCTGCTTTATTCGCCTGGTGAGGGAATCCCTTCGGCTGGGAGATCTTTGCAGCTACACATTTCCTCAGGCGCTAAAAATCGGCAGGTCGCTAAAGAGGCACATCCCATGCCCTCATTTCTCTCTCTTTTATACATAGTCAGCAGCTCGCAGCCATAGCAACAAGCAGGCAGATGGAGGTTGGGGGGGGGAGAAACTTTATTAAATCAATACATCAGGCACCGCGTCTAACGCCTGCTGTCCTTGCTCACCCCAGTAACATAGAAATTGCGGAAACGTGAGGCTTCCAGATGGTTATGATGTAGTATTTGTGTGCTCTGCGTGTGTTTGGTAATCTCCCTGCACAGCCACACGGGACAATTCCAAACCCTCTTTCTTTCGCTCTCTTTTGTGTTTTAAATAGAGGCATTGTTATTTTTGCTAAATAAAGAGGTAGGCTGAGAGGGGGTGGGGTGGGGGTCAACTATAAAGTTACTCGAATGAATATCAGGATTCTATCCCTTCACCATACAAATTTCCTAAGTAGTACAACAGAGCACTTGCAAACTATCTCAGGGGTGTAGGGGTTAGGGGCGTGGGGTTTGAAGACCCTTTATTATTTCTGAAGCATTATTATTATTATTATTATTATTATTATTATTATTATTATTTGCCCTTCACCAGCAGGTCCCAGGGCAGGTTACAATTTTAAAATTCAGAATTAAAAACAAAAATAAAAATACAAGGCCACATGTATTTCCATCCCAGCTGGTTCTAATAAGAACTGTAACTTTTAAAAGAACTGCTACTTAAACTTGCATTTTTTGCTTCTCCCTCCCTATCCCTTTTTACTTATGTGTCGTGTCTTTTTTATGGGGGGTGGGGTGGGTGGCTTCCTGACTACTGATCTTTGTAAGTCATTCTGGGAGCCTTTCCAGCTGACGAGTGGAGTAAATATGCTTCAAAGTGACGAAACCTGCAGAAATTCCCTCATCTCCATCATTACGAAAAGCTGCAGGAGCCGTCTCATCACTAGGGTTGCCAGACTCAATAGAGGACAGGACTTCTGTGCCTTTAATTGCCCTGCTCTCTTTTGAGTCTGGAAACCTTAAAGAGAAAGCAGCAGACCCTTTGCTTGGAAATTAAACAAAGGGCCTGCTGGTTCCTACTCATCACTTGGTGATTCTAGGCAGCTGCTGGGTCCCACCAGGCATAGCTGCCAAGTTTTCACTTTTCTCGCGAGGAAGCCTATTCAGCATAAGGGAAAATCCCTGTAAAAAAGGGATAACTTGGCAGCTATGCCACCAGGGCCACTGTCTCTTGCATTCTTGAGCCACCCATTCAGCATGAAAGGGGGGGAGCTTTGGGTCCATTTGCTCTGTGGCTGAGATGGGCACATTGGTGTATTGGTTTGGGGTTTTGAGGGGGGGTCATAGCTGCCAAGTACCCCGTTTTCTCCGGGAAAACCCCGATTTTACTTACCTTTTCCTGGTGGTCCCCCGTATCACTTCGTCTCCCGTTTTTCTCCAATATTTTCTCCTGCCGGTGGCCATTCCCCCCCCCCCCCGATTTGCCCTTCTATGGGCACCAAAAATGGCCGCCGCCGGCTTCAAAAGTCGCATTTATGCATGTCCGGAAGTGCATAGACGCGACTTCCGGTGTCGGCGGCGGCCATTTTTGGTGTCCATAGATGGGTGGAGCGACACCGGAAGTTGCGTCGACACACTTCCTGACATGCGTACAAGCGACTTTCGAAGCCGGCGGCAGCCATTTTTGGTGCCCATAGAAGGGCAAAGCGACACCGGAAGTTACGTCGACGCAACTTCCGGTGTCACACGGCTGCCGGTCCCGGATTCTGCAGTCCGGGACTTGGAAGGTAAGGGAGGGGGTCAAAGACCCATTACGATTTCTGCAGCTGGGTCCCTGCCTCTGTGTTGCAATAAGAACCAATAACAACAATACAGACACAACACATAGGCTAATAGTTAGTAAAGAATATATAACAGAATAATGATATCGTTCAAATTATAGGAATAAGCCAATCAAAGTTCATATGTACAGTGGTACCTTGGATTACAACCATAATCCGTTCCAGAGGTCCGGTTGTAAACCAAAACAGGTTGTAACCCAAGGCACGCTTTCGCCAATGGGGCCTCCCCCCAAAAATGGGTTGTAATAAAAAAAATGGGTTGTAATAAAAAAAAGGGACACACACTTCCGGGTTTGTCGTGGTTGTAATCCAAAACGGTTGTAATCCAAAGCGGTTGCAAACCAAGGTACCACTGTGAACAGAGTGGTAGCGAGGATTGTGTTCAAAACAGATGTCTCAGGACAGTCTCTCAATAGTCTTTCAAAAGTTTCAACAGAAGACATCTCAAAAGCCGCAAAAGAACAGTGCCTCCAGAATGATACTGCTGTTTTGTAATAGTCTTCATCAGCCAATATTTTTCAACAGAATATGTAAGCAAGATTCATGCTAAGGATCAGTGCCCACTAGACTATTACGAAACTTTTGAAAGACTGTTGAGAGACTTTACTTTTGAAACTTTTGAGACGTCTTCTGCTGAAACTTTTGAAAGGCTATTGTGAGACTGTCCTTAGACATCTGTTTTGAACACATGGCTTGCCGGTCCTCGCTACCACTCTGCTGTATTGGACATATGAACTTTGATTGGCTTCTTCCTATAATTAGAATGGTATTATATATTCTCTACTAACTATTAGCCGACGTCAGGCATCCCCAAACTTCGGCCCTCCAGATGTTTTGGACCTCAGTTCCCATCTTCCCCGACCACTGGTCCTGTTAGCTAGGGATCATGGGAGTTGTAGGCCAAAACATCTGGAGGGCCACAGTTTGGGGATGCCTGGCCTACATGTTGTGTTTGTATTGTTGTGATTGGGTTCCTGCCTCCAGCATCCTAGAGGCTTCCAATCAACATGAGCAGGGAGCGTTTTAGCCACTGAGAAGAAGTCTTCTCGCCCTTTGTGCTGATTGGAGCCAATGAGAGTGAAAGGAAATGAATCAGCCACTGAGGTTTTGGCTCCTAAGGTCACTCTGGAGAAAGCTTGAAGGAAGCATGTTGAGGAGTTATTGTTCCGTGTGCTCCAAAGCTAAGCATTCGGGAGCACAGACAACTCAAGGCGATTCGGTTTCAGGAGAATGATCTGCAAGTTCTTTAATGTAAAATGGAACTTCCAAGGAAAACGGGGCTTAAATCACTCTGAAAGAAGATATTGAAGCACTCCAAATCATTTGCCTGTGCAAGTACACAGAAAATAGTAGGTCTAGCTCAGTGGGGTCCAAACATTTTTCAAAGAGGGCCAGATTTGATGAAGTGAAGGGCCATGGGGGCCAACCGAAAAGCCGGCCGAAGTTGTTGACTTTTTTTTAGGATTGAAGTTGTTGAGCTTTTTTTTAGGGTTGTTGTTGTTGAGCTTCTTTTAGGATTTAAGATTGAAGTTTAAGGTTTATAAACAGGAAATAAACTGCCACAGGGCCCAGATTAAACTGACCGCTGGGCTGGATTAGGCCCCCAAAACGGGCTTTGGACATGCCTGGTCTAGCTGAAAGGCAACACATGCAGTGATAGTTTCAGTTGTTGGCATCTGCCTGTCTCGAGAGACAATGGAGTGCGCCTCTGGGGGTGAGGTCAAACTGCTGCGTTTGCAGCACCGAAGCTATCTCCCTGGGGCGCAAGCCTGGGCAATTCGGATGGAGGTTCTGAGCTGCCATACAACCATCTTAGGGACTCCACTCCAGATTTGTGTAGGGTTAACTCCTGAGCCTTTTCTTCTCCTGAATATATCTCGCAAAGCAGCAGAGGTTTGGGGTCAGAATTTTCCTTCTCCTGGATGGGTTACCTTCCCAGGTTGATGAACACTGTCTGCATCCCTAAGTATTATTACTGTATAATCGTAGAAGATTGTATAATCTTAGAAGGTTTTATAACCGTAGACGTGGGCAGGGATGTGGGTGGCTGTGACCATGACTATCATGCAGGGCTCCTGCGCTTCTGAATTTGCCTCTTCACTGCCTTCCTCCGGAGCCCTATCAGAATATTGTGAACCCATGGAATACATTTGGCAGCAACCTGGAACTCCTGCCGCGATCAATAAAATTAATCCATCTTAGCCTAGTTATTCTGCTCTTGGTTTTGTTCTCTGAGTCTAAGTTAGCTATAATTGCCAAAGGGGTCCCCTTCTTTACAAGGAATTCTGGGAATCGTAGCTCTGTGAAGGGAACCAGCACCCTTGCCCAACCAACCGCAGTTCCCAGGATTCCTTAGGGAGGAAACCATGACTGTTTAAACTGGTGCAATGCTACTTGAAATGCATTGTGCGGGATGGGGCCGTAAGTTTAACAAAGGTTCAGATTGTTTATTGACTTGGATGACTATCTGTCCAGACCATCGCTGATCAGTGGCCCCCGGAAGGTTGCCCAGGGAGGAATGTGGCCCTTGTGCTAAGGAAGGTTGATCACCCCTAGTTTAGCAATAGGAAACCAGGAAGGCAGGGCTGGAATCATCATATAGTAGCCTCAGGCAGGCAGGCAATGTGTCCCATGCTTTAAAAAGCTGCTCACCGTTGATACAGATATGACTTTTATTGCATTTATTTTTAAAAGTTAGTGTCTCTTTCCAGCGCAAGTTTTCAAAGCATCTCGCAAAACAGGGAGGAGGGAGGAATAGTAATAGTACCAATAATAGTAATAGTATTAGTAATACCCTGCCCATCTGCTGGGTTTTCCCAGCCACTCTGGGTGGCTTCCACCACATTGTTGTTTAGTCGTTTAGTCGTGTCTGACTCTTCGTGACCCCATGGACCAGAGCACGCCAGGCACTCCTGTCTTCCACTGCCTCCCACAGTTTGGTCAAACTCATGTTCGTAGCTTCGAGAACACTGTCCAACCATCTCGTCCTCTGTCGTCCCCTTCTCCTAGTGCTCTCCATCTTTCCCAACATCAGGGTCTTTTCCAGGGAGTCTTCTCTTCTCATGAGGTGGCCAAAGTATTGGAGCCTCAGCTTCACGATCTGTCCTTCCAGTGAGCACTCAGGGCTGATTTCCTTAAGAATGGATAGGTTTGATCTTCTTGCAGTCCATGGGACTCTCAAGAGTCTCCTCCAGCACCATAATTCAAAAGCATCAATTCTTCGGCCATCAGCCTTCTTTATGGTCCAGCTCTCACTTCCATACATCACTACTGGGAAAACCATATATAAAAACATAATAAAACATAAAACATAAAAACTACCCAATACAGGGCTGCCTTCAGATGTAAGCAATGAGTACGCAACCTAACATGTGCAATTAGATCAGGAGAAAATACAATAAAAAATATCATGAAACGCTTGCTATGATCTGCTGAATACTTTGTGGAATTTTATTGTTGTTGTTGTTGTTGTTGTTGTTGTTGTTGTTGTTGTTGTTGTTGTTGTTGTTAATTTTATTATTATTCATGCCCTGTCCATCTGGCTGGGTTTCCCCAGCCACTCTGGGCGGCTCACAGCATATATCAGTACACACAAAAACATCAAACATTAAAAACTTCCCTAAAGAGGGCTGCCTTCAGATGTCTTTCTAAAACTCAGATAGTTGTTTATTTCCTTGACATCTGAAGGGAGAGCGTTCCATAGGGCGGGCGCCACTACTGAGAAGGCCCTCTGCCTGGTTTCCTGAAACCTCACTTCTTGCAGCAAGGGAAACCACCAGAAGATCTTTGTTGGCATACACGCTGGAGACCTGGCCTTCGAGCCCCCCCCCCCCCCCGTTTGGCATCTGCCGGGTGTCTTCTCCCTCCAGCTGTAGCTAACTGGAACACGATGCAGGCTCTGTGAGCCAGGACACGTCATCTGCAGAGTTCATCCAGCATTAGCGTGGTTTGGCAGCAGCAACAAGAAGAGACTCGGAGAGAAGTTCTTGCATATTTACAAGCGTTTATTCTAGAAGCATATCAGAGCATGTACAGATACGTCTTCCTCCTTCTCCCCATAGCGAAAGCAAAGTAAGTAACATTACAATAGCACAACAAACGGAAGTATACATCACGTGACCCATTCAACATCCTCTTCCAAGCCTGTCCCTGTTTAAGGTGGAACAGAATCTACTATGAAATCCTAAAAGACCTCAGTGTCCAGGCTGAATAATGGGGGAGGAGACACTCCTTCAGTTATATTGGGACAAGGCTGTTGGGGCTTTAAAGGTCAGCACCAACACTTTGAATTGTGCTCGGAAATGCACTGGAAGCCAATGAAGATCCTTTAGGACCGGTGTTATATGGTCTCGGCTGCCGCTCCCGGTCCCCAGTCTAGCTGCCGCATTCTGGATTAGTTGTAGTTTCCGGGTCACCTTCAAAGGCAGCCCCACGTAGAGCACATTGTAGTATTCCAAGCGGGAGATAACTAGAGCTTTGGTGACACAGTCTGCAGGCGGGTAGGGTCTCAGCTGACGTACCAGGTGGAGCTGGTAAACAGCTGCCCTGGACACAGAATTGACCTGAGCCTCCAAGGACACCTGTGAGTCCAAATTGACTCCCAGGCTGCTCACCTGGTCCTTCAGGGGCACAGTGACCCCATTCAGGACCAGGGAAAGCATGTTGCCTTGACTCCTGCAGGAGGAGGCAGGGAGGGGGGAGTGTTTCATACCTAGAATAATAGCAATAATAGTATCATAGAATCCCTTCAGGAGCAGGATCCTCGTTGCTACCAGACGGGACGTCTACATTGCAGCAGGCATTTTGGACCTCCTGGGTCCCAGCCCAATCCTGCAAACATTACAGATGCACACATACACACAGGAACCAATGAGTTTGGCCTTGTGGTTTAACAGCTGCTTCTGGGATGGAGAAAACTGTCGGGATCCAGCTTCCTTTGAAGTTCTGTTCAATCGCTTGGCATCTGCCACAGCTCTCTGCAAAATCTGGAGGCTTGAGAAAGAGAGTTTGGCATGACGAAAGAAAATGCTTTATTCTCCGGGGATGGAGGCAAATATCATAATCGCCTCTTCCATGGAATAGACTGGGCGAGAATTGTCCATATTAGCCAGGTGCGGAGATGTGGGGTTTTTTGGTGTTTTTTTTTTAAAGAAGTGGTTCAGTAACTGCTCTTTAAGGGGTTCAGGAAAAACTCCGTTGCAGAGGGAAGCATTCACCACCCCACGGAGCCCATTCCCCAGCCCTGCCTGGCTCACTTTTATGAGCCAAGATGGGCAAGGATCCAGGAGAAAGGTGGTTGGTTTCACTCATCCAAGCAGCCCACCCGCAAACTCAGAGGTAACAAGTTGGAATTGATCCCATATAATCTGACTAGACAAAGCTCTGGCACTTCCCCGCAGTGACAATATCAGGCACCTTTCGGGCACAGAGCAAGAGAATCTGCCTTCTGAGATGATGTTCATGTGCCACCATGCCAATTTAAATAAAATGCTCAGGCTTTGCTGGTAAAGATGCTGCTTCCTCAGCAGGGATAAAGATAACTGCATCCAAAGTCTTTAATGATTATTATTGTTCTATGTATTCTGCAGTGGAAGGCATCTGCCACAGATTCAGGTCGCATTTGCTTGAAGGATGGCTGTGTTCCAGTTTGCATATTGTTTTGGAAGTGATAGGTAGGTTCTCCTTTAAATGTAAACTGCATCAAATTTCTCCCCCAACCCTAATTGGGTGGACAACCTGGTCTCCCAGAGGCTATCTTTCTTCGCCATAGGTGACCAACTAAGCGGCTATGCCCCTGCCTGCATTATAGTGACTAGCAGAAGGAGCTGTGGAACATGAAGCAACCGGTTTAAATATTAGCCAACCAAGCACCCCAAATACACTTTGCAAGCTCCACTGCCTCTCAAACTCAACTCTTCATTTGAGATACAGGGTCAATATTCTCCAGGGGGGTGAGAGTGGCATAAAAAATAATAATTAACAAAAATATTAAGAACACTGTGCCTGCAGCCAGCAGACTTCAGCCTAGCAGAAGCTAGGCAAATTATTTTGACAAAAACCTGGAAGCTGTCTGTGGAGAAACGCCAGCTCCCTTTGAAGAAACTCGATCTCAGGACGCAATGAGTAGCCAGCGCTGATCGGGCAGATGATAAGAGGCAATGGTGGTGTGCACGATTGCAAGGGGCGCTCAGGCAGGTGAGCATTTTTTTGTTAACTCCCTCCCCCAGAAGTAGAGAAACTGTGGTGAATCGCCCCCCCAAAATCGCTCAACCACCATTGGCTCTCTTCTGCAAAAAAAGCTCAACAACTCTGGGCAACCCCATTTGAGTCCCCCAAAGTAGGGGGTAATTTTATACATGGGGGCATCTAATTCACAGAAAAATACGGTACATCCCACCCCATATTTTATTCAAGTTGGCATCCCTGATTGTAGCTCTGCAAGGGGTAAACTACCATTCCCAGGAGTCCTTGGGGATGAAGTGTAAGCAGGCTCGGTTCTAGGGCAGCTTGATACAAACACAAACACACCTACACCAGGTGGAGGGATTCTGCAAGAGCCGATGGATTGCTGTGATCCAGCTCCTGCATCCCGGGAGGTAAAGTCTGCATGTGAAATTATCGAGCCGGTTTCTCTAAACAGGCAGAGATGATAGAAAACTCTTGCCCCAAAAGCCATCTGTTTCCATTAACTTGTCAGAGATGTCAAGGCATGGATTCAATCCAGGTTGACCTTCTATAGTTCAGTATAATTCTCCATTCCCTTTCTGCCCTTCTGCCTTTGATGTGTTTCCTTTGGCTTTGCCCCCCCCCCCACACACACTGCCTCTCCTGTTCATCTGGTCATCACAATTGGAGGTTTTTTCCTAGCGATCAATTCCCTGTCTTGATGTTCTTCAAAGCTGTCTCTTCCCCTACTCCGTTCCTTTCACTCCTTGGTTGTTTTTCTTTCTTTCTTTCTTTCTCTTGCACTGCTAAGACATCTTTGGGTGATGCTGGGCCACCAAGACCAATCATCTTTAACCAGCTGTGGCAAACGCAACACAAAGAAATCATTTATCTGCATTTGCTGTGGTGGTAATCAGATTTGAAGGCATGGCATTAGATGAAATGCCAACGTGAGTTTCTCTTGCGTGAAACTCTCCCCGGCAAAACAGTAATGGATTGGGTCTTTGGGTCCCAATCAATTTATGTCCTAGCATAACATATAAACATTTCCCAGTCCTCCTGTGTACTGAGGATTGTTTACGAATCAGACGAAGTTCTTGGAGAGTTGACTGCAAAAAAACATTTAAACAAATGGAAGACAAATGGAAGACTTCATTGGAAGTGGAAGTGAAGCAAAGCGGTGGTAGTTGCATCCTTCATTCTTGCTTGTTGATATTCCACCATTAGTGTATATCTGTGGCTGTTGGCAGACTCAAACTCCCATGAGCCCCAGTCAATGTGGCTAATGGTCAAGGATGATGGGAGGTGCAGTAGCATAAAAGCATAAAAAGAGCCCATTGAATCTAGCTTTCTGTTCTCACAGTGGCCAAGCAGATAGTTGTGGGAGACCAGCAAGCAGGATCTGAGCACAAGAGCAGCTCCCCCCTCCTGTGGTTTCCAGCAACTGGTTTTCATAAACATTACTGCCTTCCACTGTGGACTAGGGGTTCTCAATGGCCTTCTCTTCCAAAACAGGTTTCCCACCCCTTGTGCATATGATAGTGCTTTTCAGAAAAATTCAGACTTTTCAGAAAATTTCATATATATTTTCACTAATACGCATTTTAGTACACATCAGTTGGCTGGAGAACTGTGTTGCAAAATGCAGAGAAGTGTGAATTTTGAAAGATGCCAGCATTTCAGTTTGCACAGGGTTGCCGTATTTCGAGAAGTAAAATTCATGACACCAGGAAAAACAGTGTTGCTCAGCTTATTAGGCAATCAACCTCAAAATCGCAGACAATTCCCCCCGGACACTATTTTCGCTGGTTAAACCCCGCACGTATCCGGACGTATGGCAACCCTAAGTTTGTGTATTTTCAGAAAGCACAAATCAGGTAGGTTCACCTTTCAATGTGAACTGAATCAGATTTCTACACCGTCCCTACCACAAACTTTGAGTCTGAGTATAAAATTCCACCCTAGCTTCCATTCTAGGCTCCCAAACTGGATTGAGTAAGATGATGAACTATGCCTAGGGAATTACATTGACTATTTACAATGGGAAGTTTGCAATTTACAATTTACAATTGGCATTTCCCTCTGGTCAGTTGCACTGTCCATTTGTTGCAAACGAAAACTCCAACATCTGTGCATCATTGCTAGCATATCATGTGGAATTTTCTCTCTAAAAATCAGCCACAACTTAGCCTTGGAAGGATTTGTATCCTGAAAGACAGTATATAAATCACTGTAGTAAATAAATACTTGGGCTGCTCAGCCAGGAAGTGGAGGAGGGACACGGTTAGACTGGCTCCTGCCAATCTGTGTCAGGGATGGACCAATCAGTCAATTATGGTTTCTTCCAGAACCATATTGCTCCAATCTCATGGACAGTTTTTACATTAATTTCCACATCTGTTTGTGATTCTCTTTTTTTAAAAAAAAAAATAGTCTTCATGAAATAAGAGTTCTCCCGATATGCACATCTTTGAACGCAACATTGCCTAAAATTGCAAAGCATTTCCCCCCAATTATTGCATTTTTCTTGGCTATTGTAATGAACATGGTTATTTTTATACATGCTTTACTTTAGTGCAGGGATCACAAACCATTTTGGACCAGTGGGCACATTTCAGATTTTGAGAGAGTGCTGGGGGTGGCCACAAAATAGCTGCTATCTGTGGGGGATACATACCACAGAATCAGAAAGACAGACACCCCTCTTAGTTGCCTTCCCATTGTAAACATAAAGCTATGTCCTGCTGGTCTAGGACTGCCATATGTCCGGAAATTCCTGGACATATCCGGGCATCTGGTTGGAATTTTCTAAAATCAGTTCAAAAATTTTTTGGAACTCAGCAACTTTGCACACACACACAAAAAAGGCTCGACAACTTTTGTGTCCAGATTGAGATATGGCAAACTTAGCTGCTGTTCCTGATTATGGCCATCACACAATATTGATTTTATATACACTGATGCTGGAGATAGCAACAGGGAAAATTTCTCAGCACTGGAGGTGACCACCAGAGCCAGCCCTACAGCCAGGCTGGGTGGCGCAGGGCACCACGGCGCCGGCCCACCAGGAGGGCGCCGTGAGCTGCGTCCGCTGCGCAGCTGCGCCCACAGCAACCACGCTGCGCCCGCCCACCCGCCCACCACGCTGGGAAACGGGGCGGGGGGGCGCCGGAGGGATCCGTCGCTCCACGGTGCCAGGGGCGCTTAAGACGGCCCTGGTGACCACACTCACTTTCATTTCGCAGAAATGGCTTAGAAGGAACTTGCGTGTTTCCCCCCATAACTTCCTTTCTCAAAGGACCATGTCACCCAATTGGTGACTACTGCCTTAGTATATGAATTCGTGGGCACATTACTTGACTGGAGAACCATATTGCAAAATGTAGACAATTTCAAATGATAGCTGCATTTCGGTTCTCTGTATCTTTTTTGCCCCACGTGAATGAAATGCGAACTGTCTGGTGTGGGAATTAAAATCTAGTTCCCATTTGCAGAGCTACAGGTGGAACTCGGAAAATTAGAATATCGTCGAAAAGTGCATTTATTTCAGTTATGCAACATTATTATTTTTCCTTTTAATTTTTACAAATGCTTTCTTTTGGAAATTCCACAGTAATAAAACAAATAGTTACAATAATAATAATAATAAACATCACTATTGCATTTCATTAATTACATTCCATTTATAATTGGCCCACCTAATGACAAATAATTACAATTACAACAAATAATGGCTTGACATATCTTGCTTTGCATGTCATGCATCTATCTCATATATTGGTTTCACTTTTTAAGTTGCATTGCTGAAATAAATGCACTTTTCGACAATATTCTGATTTTCTGAGTTTTACCTGTATGCAGAAGAGAACCCAGGTCATTCGACCCTTTAATTAGTTCCCTTTTCCCATCCTATGAACCCTACGCAAGACACTCTCTCTGGGGGAAAAAGCAAGGGCTGAGGCGCTAAAGAAAGCTTGATCATGCATAATGAGATAAGAATCCAATGTCTTTGTTCATCCCAGGTGGCTCCATGGTTTTAAGCTTGGTAATGAGTTCCAATTCAGAAACTTCTCTTTCCAGTCTGTTCCTGAAAATTTTCTGTAATAAAACAGCTGCTTTGAGATCTTGTATAGAATGTCCTGGGAGATTGTCCTGGGAGACATTGGGTTCTTATCTCATTATGCATGATCAAGCTTTCTTTAGCGCCTCAGCCCTTGCTTTTTCCCCCAGGACCAATTGCAGTCATCAGCAGTCGTTAACAGCCACCTACAGGTTTACCACTCCCATCAGCCCATCACCCATTCCCACCCCCCACCCCCCACCCTCTGTATACACATAAGGGTCTGACTTCTGTTTCAAGTGTATCTGATGAAGTGTGCATGCACACGAAAGCTCATACCAAAATAAAAACTTAGTTGGTCTTTAAGGTGCTACTGAAGGATTTTTTTTATGATGTTGAGACTTGTTCATAACTGACATAGCTGTAACGACTGACATAGCTGTCTCACATGTAGGACATCACAGAGTTCTAGAGCCCTTATGAGAATTAAGCCTTTACTTAGCATTCCACATCTCATCCATGTATGTCATCAGGGACCCAGAGTGCATTGTCAGAAGGTGGGCTTATATTCCTACGTACGGCGTGCTGCCGGCCGGTTAAGCAGCTGCTTTCTTCCAGGAAATGCCACCGGCCCGACGGGTGTTATCCAAACCACACTTGGACAAAGAGATGCCCCACAGATGTTTTTAATCCAATTCCTTTCATCTATGAATCACTTCTTACAGAACATCTTGGAGCAATTTATTAATAAAAATGTCAACAATGAAAAAAAAATAAAAACAAATTTCATTGGGTTTTTTTGGGTGGGTGGTTTTTTTAAAAAAAAATTGCAAATCTAATACAGAAAGAGGGGCAGGGTGAAAATATCTCCACTTAAAAGACTTGTTTAGGAAAATCGGACCAGCCCTGTTGGGTCAGGACTGTGACTCATCTCAGACCCTCCAAGTGTCCCTCTTTTCCAAGGACAGTTTCAAGTTTACAGAAGCCGCCCTGGTTTCTGATTTGATCCCGGAATGTCCCACTTTTCCTCAGGACGTTGCTATTTTCATTGGAGAAATGTTGGAGGGTATGGAGTTGTGCGACCCCTGAGCTAAGGAGATAAATAACTATACAACCTTTAGAAGACATCTGAAGGCCATAGCTGCCAAGTTTTCCCTTTTCTCGCGAGGAAGCCTATTCAGCATAAGGGGAAATCCCTTTAAAAAAGGGATAACTTGGCAGCTATGTCTGAAGGCAGCCCTGTATAAGGAAGACTTTTTTTTAGCGTTTACTGTTTTATTATGTTTTTAATTTGTTGGAAGCCACCCAGAGTGGCTGGGGCAACCCAGCCAGATGCCACCATCTAACTGGAGTGGGTGGGAAGGTGAGCTGGGGGGGGTCTGCTTTCAGGGTACTTTTCCCCCAGCCCCCACCCCATCTTAAAGTTCTTCTTGGAACCAAAATTCTGACCTCAAGCCCTTAGAGCACACCCTGCAAATCACTACTCAAAGAGTAAAGACAAATTGGCCTCCCAACATCCCATGGTGTCTGAGAGCAAAGCAACAGCAGGGGAGGGCCATTAATTATAGCTGCTTACCGGGTGATTGACGTGAAGCAATAAACATTCCCAGAAAGCAGCCGCCTTGCTGAATACTGGAATAATTATTCCAGAAGATGGTGGCTGGAGGCCACAAAGGCCCAGCATTTAAACAAAAGTCACTGCCTACCGGTAGGTTCAGCAAAGCAGCGTGTGGCTGGTGTGTCTGGCAGAAGCTGGCGTAGGATGGATAATTAATTGGCATCTTGGAATCTCTCCTAGATGTCATGCCACCGTGTCTGAAATCACATAGTAGGTCTCCTCTCCCTCTTCTCAGGCTTGGGCACCTTCCATTCATGATTAGGTTTGCCAGACCTCTAGGTGTGACCTGAAGTCTCCAGGTTTGTCAGAAAAAAGGACTTGAATCTCCAGGAGGGCGAGATTGCATTTATTTTTTAATTTTTTAAGAGTATTAAGAAGACTGTGCTTTCAGCTTGCAAACCTCAGCTCAGCAGGAGCTGGGTGCAAATCATAGCATGGATACCCTTAGGGTGGGGGCTGCGAGCCCCATTTCCCCTCCCCCAATTAACTTCTGTCTCCAGGGCCAACCCCGGTTACATCAACCAGGTGCCACTTCTAGGTGTCATGTTGTAGATTATTTAAAAAATACATTCAAATGGCATATTTGCAATGGGGAATGGATTGAAAAGCATTAGGGAATCTGTAGGGTGAGTGTGTGTGGGGGGGGAAATGTTTAAGTAAATACAGAATAATGGAATTGTAGTCCAGCCCCTCCCCATTTAGGAATACCAGCTAAAGAAGTGCTGGCAGATAGCCATCCAACCATAGCTGCCAAGTACCCCGTTTTCCCCGGGAAACCCCCGCTTTTACTTACCTTTTCCCGGTGGTCCCCTGTATTACTTCGTCTCCCGTTTTTCTCCGTTATTTTCTCCTGCCGGCGGCCATTTTTTTCTGATTTGCCCTTCTATGGGCACAAAAATCACCGCCGCCGGCTTTAAAAGTGGCTTCTACACATGACCGGAAGTGCGTCGACGCAACTTCCGGTGTCGCCCCACCCATCTATGGGCACCAAAAATGGCCGCCGCCGACACCGGAAGACACGTCGACGTACTTCCGTCATGCGTAGAAGCTACTTTTGAAGCCGGCGGTGGCCATTTTTGGTGCCCATAGAAGGGCAAAGCGACACCGGAAGTTACGTCGATACAACTTCCGGTCCGGGACTTAGAAGGTAAGCATCCAACCTCTGTTTTAAAAACCTCCAAAGAAGGAGAGTCCATGACCTTCCGAGGAAGGAAGAGTGAAACAGCTTTTAATGATAGAAAGTTCTTCTTAATGTTGTGGCATTGGGGCAACAGAAATAAACCCCATTTTATTCTTTTTAGCCACAGCATTGCCTTGATTTCAGTGACTTTTTACAATACGGAAAACGTAATTCTTTCTTTCCCCCCCCTTCCAAATCAGGGTTGGCAAACATTTTTAAAGGTATTTTCACACTGACCTATCAGGAATGTTGCAGCACAGAATGGTGAGGAGGGAGGAGGAGGCGAGGAGAAATGTGAAGTATGCATTTTCACCACCAAACTCCTACACATGCACATAGGACTATATAAATAGCTCTGTTGGTGGAGCATGAGGCTGTTTAATCCCAGGGTAGTTGCCCACATTGGGCAAAAAGATTCCTCATTGGACTAGATGACCCTCAAGGTTCCTTCCAACTCTACAGTTCTGTGATTCTAAGCCCAGCAACTAGCATTGCCTAGCCGCACTACAGTATCCCAAGTGCAAGAAAAGACCCAATGAGAATCAACACCTCAATATGCATTCCCCTGTGGCTTAAGTTCATGTGCAGCCTTCGTTGTTGTTTAGTCGTTTAGTCGTGTCCGACTCTTCGTGACCCCATGGACCAGAGCACGCCAGGCACTCCTGTCTTGCGCTTCTTCCCGCAGTTTGGTCAGACTCATGTTGGTAGCTTCGAGAACACTGTCCAACCATCTTGTCCTCTGTCGTCCCCTTCTCCTTGTGCCCTCAATCTTTCCCAGCATCAGGGTCTTTTCCAGGGAGTCTTCTCTTCTCATGAGGTGGCCAAAGTCTTGGAGCCTCAGCTTCAGGATCTGTCCTTCCAGTGAGCACTCAGGGCTGATTTCCTTCAGAATGGATAGGTTTGATCTTCTTGCAGTCCATGGGACTCTCAAGAGTCTCCTCCAGCACCATAATTCGAAAGCATCAATTCTTCGGCGATCAGCCTTCTTTATGGTCCAGCTCTCACTTCCATACATCACTCCTGGGAAAACCATAGCTTGAACTATACGGACCTTTGTCGGCAAGGTGATGTCTCTGCTTTTTAAGATGCTGTCTAGGTTTGTCATCGCTTTTCTCCCAAGAAGCAGGCGTCTTTTAATTTCGTGATTGCTGTCACCATCTGCAGTGATCATGGAACCCAAGAAAGTAAAATCTCTGCCTCCACTTCTTCCCCTTCTATTTGCCAGGAGGTGATGGGACCAGTGTGTGTAACCTAACAACCCACTAAGTATGTCTCTCTCATTCTCCATCAACCAGCAGGTAATATAACATAGATGGGACATTTTAGGCTCAGGCAGCAGCGCAGTAATCCGATTGGGTGCCCAGGGCAGCGCAGGAGGGCAGGGCCAGTGGGGGGCAGGGCCAACCACCCGTGGGACTCCGAGAAGTCTGCCTGCCTCCTCCCCCTCAGCCGCCCTACAGCTAGGGGGGGCAGCAGGTGGACCTTTTGAGCAGCGGAGCCTGCGTGCACCCAAGCCACAGTGTCTCTCCCAGGAGAGACGCATGGCTCGGGCACGCCATGGGCCCCGAGGTGACTGCCGCATGGGATTTGTCACCCTTTCAGTGGTGGTACCCAGTGCGGCCCGCCCCTATCACACCCCCGTCTCTCTGCCCCCGGGCTCAGGGTCCAACTAGAGACCTCTGGATCTCAGATGGCTCCACCCAAGCCACACCCTTTCACCCAGGCCACACACCTCAACAGTAAAAAAAAAAATTCATGGCTGGAATATTACATCTGTTGCCCTGCACCCTTTTTGTCTCTGGCTTCCCCCGCCGCTGGCAGGCAGCACCTGCAGGGTTGTTCATGAGACAACGTGGCTGACAGGTTGACAAAGCTCCCCTCTTCCTGTTGCATAAGAACAAAATCCTGGAGAGAACAGCCCATATTTGGGCTCTTTCTAACAGAAATGCCATGGGAGGTATTCGACTAATGCATCTCATCAGAATGAGGATTTCCATTTGTGCTCCAGAACTTTCCCTGGGCCGCACCACAGATTTAAAACACATCTACTGCAAATGTAAAGCCCCCCAAAGGATCCTGGGAAGTGTTGTTTCCCCCTTGGCAGAGTTACAAATTCCCAGCACCCTTTAAAAACTGCAATTCCCATGGTTCTTTGGAGGAAGCCATGTGCTTTAAATGTGTACAGTGGTGCCTCGCTAGACGAATTTAATTCGTTCCACGGGTCTTTTCTTATAACGGAAAATTTGTCTAGCGAATCCCATAGGAATGCATTGAAATTTTTTTGAAATTTTTTTTGCCCATAGGAACGCATTAATTGAATTTCAATGCATTCCTATGGGAAACCGCGATTCGCTAGACGAATGTTTCGTAAAACGAATTCGTCTAGCGAGGCAACCTCCGCTCGAAAAATCATTTCGTTAAGCAGGGCATTCGTTAAGCGAGGCACCACTGTACTTTGAATGCATGGGGTGCACCCTGTCTCCTCCCCCTCACTCACCCCAAACGCTTACCAAATCTTCCCCAGAGGGCTGGGGAAACCCCTAGGGCAAATTTAAGGAGTGTGTGAGGGGGCGAAATTCCATCACACAAGCAGACAGCCTTGCACTGATGGGTCTCATAAGATGGACACCCAGCGAACCTTTTGGGACGGGATCGGAAACATGTTCATTTCTGAAACAACGGAACATCGCCTTGTTCTTTGTGCCCCGTTCATTCCCATCCGACTCGCCCCTCACCAAAGAACCCTCCCTTATAGATTTGCTCTGCTCCAAAGCCAAATTTTGGCCAGATGGCATGCTTCCAAACCTCACCTCCTCTCCACCCTCCCTTCTCCCTCCATCTCCCTGGTCGATTCCCCAGTCCCTGGCCACTGCCGGCTTCGTTCCGGCCATTACGCAGCTGTTTCTCAGCTGCTTCCTTTAACATACCGCCATTGGAGACGCGCGAGACACCGGAGCTGTTCCAAACATAGCGGTTTTCTTCCCCCCTTCCCCTTCTCTCCTTTTTACTGATGGAATAAGGCTCCCTGTGGGGCCTTCAGGGAACAGCTGTTAGTCTAGGATATCCGAATGTCTGGCGTAGCAAATGCCATCAATCCAGAGAGAAGCCGTCACATGGGATGGCTAAGATCTTTGGTTCAGGCTCATGAAATTTTCAGCTTCTAGGGTTCTGGGTGTCTTTGTTTCCTTCCTCGCCCCCCCTCCTTCCTAGAAAAGGCTCCCAAACTTACTCCTGTTGAGAGTATTAGGTAGGGAAGATCCAAGATTCTTCGGGCCTGAAGCTTCAAATGACACCATCACACTTTAGAAAAGTGTGCATCCATCTTTATCGAAATTCTGCATCAAATGAAAGATTCTTTGCAGGATCAGGCCAATGACCCACCTAGTCCAGAATCCCAGACTTTTCAAATGTCCCCTTTTCCCCTCAGGAACAGTCCTGGATTTACAGAAGCTGCCCCGGTTTCTGATTTGATCCTGGAATGTCCCGCTTCTCCTTAGGATGCTGCTATTTTCATCGGAGATATGTTGGAGGGTATGAATTTATGTGACCCCCTCCGCCAAGGAGATAAGTAACTATACAACCTTTAGAAGCCATCTGAAGGCAGCCCTGTATAGGGAAGTGTGTGTTGTTGTTTTTAGTGTTTTAAGTTTTATTAAGTTTTCGAATATGTTGGAAGCCACCCAGAGTAGCTGGGGCAACCCAGGCAGATTGGCAGGGTGTTATTATTATTGTTATTATTATTATTATTAAATAGGATTTCTCTATTTTCATCGGAGAAATATTGGAGGGTATGGCATCGTGCTCTCACAGTGGCAAACCAGGTGGTTGTAGAAATCCCACAAGCAAGACCTGAGCACAAGAGTCCTCTTGTGAGGTGTAGTGGTTAAGAGCGGTAGACTCAAAATCTGGTGAACCGGGTTCGCTTCCATGCTCCTCCACATGCAGCTGCTGGGTGACCTTGATCTAGTCACACTTCTCTGAAGTCTCTCAGCCTCACTCACCTCACAGAGTGTTTGTTGTGGCAGAGGAAGGGAAAGGAGAATGTTAGCCGCTTTGAGACTGCTTAGGGTAGTGATAAAGAAGGATATCAAATCCAAACTCCTCTTCTTCTTCTCCTCCTCCTCCTTCCTCCTCCTCTCTTGTGGTTTCAAGCAGCTGGTATTCATTGCTGCCTCCAACTGTGGCAACAGAGTACAGTGGTACCTCAGAACTTGAATGGAATCTGTTCCGGAAGTCCGTTTGACTTCAAAAACGTTTGGAAACCAATGCGCAGCTTCCAATTGGCTGCAGGAAGCTCCTGCAGCCAATCGGAAGCCACGGAAGCCCCATCGGACGTTCGGGTTCCAAAGAACGTTTGCAAACCGGAACACTCACTTCCAGCTTTGCGGCATTCGGGAGCCAAAACGTTCGGGTCGCAAGGCGTTCGTCAAGCAAAGTATGACTGTATAGCCATTGTGGCTTGCGGCCATGGATAGCCTTCTAATCCTGACATCCAAGCTGGTGGCCGTCCCTGCTTCCTGTGGAAGCGAGTTCCACAGTTTAACTATGGACTGTATGAATAAATATTTTCTTGCATCTATCCTGAATCTTCCAACCTTCAGCTTCACTGGATGCCTGTGAGTTCTAGTGTTGTGACAGAGCGAGAAAAAACTTTTCTGTATCTACTTTCTCCATTTTATAATTTTTATAAACTTCTGCCAGGTTTACTTACTCACCTTTAAACTAAAAAGTCCCCAATGCTGAAACCTGAAAAAGAGCTAGATTATATTATTATTACTTTAAATGCATTTCTAATATGCTTTATTTTTAAAAAAGCGGTGAACACTCTGTACTATATGAAAAAATCAAATAAAACAAATACAATTTAAAACCAATAAAACAATATAAAAGCCAATAAAACAGAGCTTCGGGGCATTCATGTGCATAAAACAGGGTCCAATCTTATGGGTCAGGGAAAAAGAGATGTCTATATAAGTCATCTAAAGCAATTCTTGATAGCTGCTTTGCACAGAACAGAGGGAAGGGCACTCTCTGCAGCAGCCTGGCTTTTGACAAGTGCCCAACTTCCTTCCTTTTGAACATTATATTCCGCACCCTCACTGTTGCGTGTTCCTTAGTCTGACTTTGCTAGACCTGTAGCACATTAGGAACCAGTGTGGAGCATCAAAGTCCCACCCAGTGATATTATAAGAAGAGCCTGCTGGATCAGACCAGTGGCCCATCGAGTTCTGGATCCTGGTCTCACAATGGCCAATCAGACACCACTAGGAATTTTGCGTTAGCCACCTGTTGGCCACCCACACACCTCTAAGCAAATATTTGCCACCATATGGGCTAGAAACTTTTTTAAAAAAAAATGCAAGCAGGAATAATCAGACAGCTGAATTCTGCACCCACGGCAGCGTTCTGCAAAACTCAAGCTCCCACAGTTCTGTCCTTCCATAAACCACTATTCCATGCCTTCCAAATGTTCCTATTTTCTGACTCCTATTCCTGACCAATCTCTAAAACAGCCAGTGCAATTATGGGCTGCATCAATAGGAGTATAGCATCTAGATCAAGGGAAGTAATAGTATCACTGTATTCCGCTCTGGTCAGACCTCAACTGGAGTACTTTGTCCAGTTCTGGGCACCACAGTTCAAGAAGGATACTGACAAGCTGGAATGTGTCCAGAGGAGGGCAACCAAAATGGCCAAAGGCCTGGAAACGATGCCTTATGAGGAACGGCTTAGGGAGCTGGGTATGTTTAGCCTGGAGAAGAGAAGGTTAAGGGGTGATATGATAGCCATGTTCAAATATATAAAAGGATGTCATATAGAAGAGGGTGAAAGGTTGTTTTCTGCTGCTCCAGAGAAGCAGACACGGAGCAATGGATTCAAACTACAAGAAAGAAGATTCCACCTAAACATTAGGAAGAACTTCCTGACAGTAAGAGCTGTTCGGCAGTGGAATTTGCTCCCAAGGAGTGTGGTGGAGTCTCCTTCTTTGGAGGTCTTTAAGCAGAGGCTTGACAGGCATATGTCAAGAATGCTTTGATGGTGTTTCCTGCTTGGCAGGGGGTTGGACTGGATGGCCCTTGTGGTCTCTTCCAACTCTATGATTCTATGATTCTGTCCCTGTTTTGTCCCCATTTTCTGCCTTGGGGCACTGCATTGTGTCAAAATGTTGTTGGACTGATCTAGGAGTGTTGTCCTTGTTCTGGATCCCCACTGTGGAAATGAGGCACTTCTAGTTAAATTACAGTCCTTTGCTCTCCATGTGCATCTATACATATAAATTAGCGTATGCAATTTGTATGCAAAACAGGGTCCCCTTTTGGGGGGAGGTGGGGATGATATAAAAGATGTGGCGCACGGTGCAATGTTTGTCATTTTGCACCCTGCAGCTGCTGAGGTCTGTGTTGAACTGTTGCTAATGTATTCCAGGACAATTCTGTTTTCCTGGTACTCTCTTCCACCAAGCGCCCTGCTCAGCTTTGAAATCAGCGGACAGCAGGCAAATTCCATAATTAGAACCCTCAGCATCCTGGAACAGGGGAGGATTGAACCGTGGCATGAGAAATTAGGGTCTTAAGACATTTATTATTGTGGGGGTGTTTACAGTACCAACAGTGAATACCAGTCATATATGCTGGGTTGATTTCCGTTCTGGATGCAAGACGAATGAGCAGACACTGGCAACTTCCGCTCCCCATTCTGCTTCTTCGAATTCTCTGACACCCCTCCTTGTGAGCGGGTGAGGCTGTTTTGCTTCGGTGGTGAACAGCACTCACACCCTGAAAGAGAGGGAACGATTCATGTCTTTATTGCTGTAGAATTGCTGTAGACCAGGGGTTAGGCATCCTAAGGCCCGTGGGCTGGATGCGGCCCAATTGCCTTCTCAATCCAGCCCGCGGAAGGTCCAGGAATCAGCGTGTTTTTACATGAGTAGAATGTGTCCTTTTATTTAAAAATGCATCTCTGGGTTATTTGTGGGGCCTGCCTGGTGTTTTTACATGAGTAGAATGTGTGCTTTTATTTAAAATGCATCTCTGGGTTATTTGTGGGGCATAGGAATTCGTTCATTTTTTTCTTCAAAATATACCGTGTTTCCCACATTTTAAGACACCGTCTTATAATTTTTTTACTCAAGAAAATAAGCCTATGGCTTATTTTCGGGGGGTGTCTTAGTATGGTTCCTGCCTCCTCCTGCCGCGACCGGCGTTGCTGCTGCTGGGCTGGCAGCACTCTGCGAAGGCAGGAGAAGCCGGCCAGACCGCTGGGGGGGTGGGGTAGAAAAAAGTTCGGAGCGCGTCCCAATGGCAGCACTCCTCATGCGCCACAAAAGCTACCAAACAACTGGGGGGGGGAGGTTAAAAAGGTGGCCGGAGCGCAGCCTTATGGCAGCGCTCCTCACACACCACAAAAAAGACGCAGAAAACTGGCAAACAGCTGGAGGGGGCTAAAAAGCAGCAGCGGCCACAGCTTTAAATGGCTGGATCGCGCCTTCCGTCCCGCGCTTGCGCTGCGCGCCAGGTTTTGCCCGATCCGTCGGGGAGCAGGGAGCGCTCAGAATCTGGTGAGGGGGGTCTTTCTTCCCATTTGGGCGCCCGAGCATCGCCGCTCGAGAGGCCGGAGGCTCTCGGCGGAGTGGTCTGGAGGAGCGAACGCAAGCTCTTGGCTGGCTGGCTCGCTTTCTTTTTGTTGCTCACGGAAGGCGGAAGGGGCCAGCAGGGCTCCCGCCACCGTCAGTCGCCCCGCCGCCCCTCTGCCTTGGGCCATGCAGCCCACAACGTTCCGGCAGCGCGGCTCCCGCTGCCGTCAGTCGCCCCAGCGGCGCGGAAGGGCCAGCGGACCCGGCCGCCGCTCTGCCGTGGACCATGCCGCCGCTCTGCCGGCCGCCGCTCTGCCGTGGACCATGCAGCCCACAATGTTCTGGCGGCGCGGAAGGGGCCAGCAGGGCTCCCGCCGCCGTCAGTCACCTCCGGCCGCTGCTCTGCCTTGGGCCATGCGGCCCCAGAACGTTTCGGCGGCGCGGCTCCTGCCGCCGCCTGTCACCCGCCGCCGCTCTGCCTTGGGCCATGCGGCCCCAGAACGTTTCGGCGGCGCGGCTCCTGCCGCCGCTTGTCACCCGCTGCTGCTCTGCTTCGGGCCATGCGGCCCCACAACATTCCGGCAGCGCGGAAGGGGCCAGCAGGGCTCCCGTCACCGAGGGGTTTCCCGTCACCGAGGGGTTTCCCGTCACCGAGTGGGGAGGCTCCCAGCGCGGCTCGCCTGGCGACGCCGAAAGAGGGCCGAGCGCGCGGTGCTTGTGCCTCCTCCTGCTTCTCCCCCCCCCCCGCCCGTGTGAGAAATTAGCAGTTGAGGGCGAGGACGGATAGAGAGCTGCACGGCGCTTCAGCAGCAGCAACAGCAGCAACCAGTTCCAGGTGGCTCGGGGTATGGCTTATTTTCGGGGTATGGCTTAATTCCGCAAAAGTGTAAAAATCCTGCTACGTCTTATAAAATGACTACGCCTTAAAATAGGGGAAACACGGTAGTCCAGCCCCCAACATGGTCTGAGGGACGGTGGACTGGCCCACGGCTGAAAAAGGTTGCTGACCCCTGCTGTAGACCCTTCACATCCTGGTCATCACTTGTTTGATTTACTCCCATCCGGACATTGGTACAGGACTCTATATACAAAGACGTCTAGGCACAGGAATAGCTTTTTCCCTTGTGCCATCAAATTGTTGAATCTGTAGTTGTGGGCGAAAGGGAGGCCAGTTGGTGGTATGGGGTTTTTTCACTGTGCTGTTGTATTGTGAGGGGAATAGTGTTTATCTGAGGTACGTTTTTTTCTTTACATTGCAATGTAGTTGAAGCAAAATTCCAAGTATGGTTGATACTTGGCCAATAAATTATTCTATTCTATTCCGGGCGTGTCCAACAGGTAGATCGTGATCTACCGGTAGATCACTGGATGTCTGTGGTAGATCACTGGTAGATCGCTGGCTCCCCCAAAGAAGCTCAATAAGTTTTGTTTCCCCCCAAAAAAGCTCTTCAACTTTTATCCGGAGCCCCCCAAAACAGGGCTTTCCTTCCTTAAAAAAGCTCAACAACTTTAACCAAAAAAGGGGGTAGATCACTGCCAGTTTTTAACTTTGCGAGTAGATCACAGTCTCTTGGGAGTTGGCCACCCCTGTTCTGTTCTGTTCTGTTCTATTCTATTGCCGCTTTTTCCCCTGGCAAAATGGACACTGAATTTCAACACCTGTGTGGCATGTTATCTTTGGCAGACCAGTAAAACCCATGGGGCTGGGGGGAGGGAGCCGTCTGTGGGGGTGGCAGCAGCAGCAGCAGCGGACTCTCTCCTCTCTAATGGTCACAAGCCTCTCTTTTGCCCACTGAGCACATTCTCATTCTGGGTTCCGCACACGGAGGAAAACGGTGATGCCGTTCTGGGACCTGTTTAACAAAGTGGGGCGATCTTTGGCGCTTTGTCTTTTGAAAGGGGAGAGGGGGTGTCAGCCATCAAGTCAAAGGAAACGCGGCCTTCACTGCTGAGATAAGCAAGTATAATACCGAGTGTCTCTCTCTCTCTCTTTCTCTCTTTCTGTTGCTCCTGAAAGGAAGCAGATATTCAGCGGCTCCCCGAAGAGCAAAACTCAAAGAATTATTATTATTTTTATCATAAATCAGCAAAGGCTGTCAAAGGAATCCAAAGGGAAGAAAATACAAGTGAAATGAGCTCTCATCATTTCAGCAGAGATGAGCATGTCTCCTGTTTGAGGAGATATGCAGAATGACCAAAATTAGGGCAGGGGTTGGTCAAGGCAGGCGGAAATCCATCAGGTCAAATTCCAATGTGCTGCTGTTTGCTTCTTGAGCTGTCGAAGGCAGCTGCGCTCTTCCAGAGGAAAGAAAAACTGGTGGAGAAAATATTGCCACCCCTGTCATCATTAGACAGGCAGTGTGGTGTAGGGGTTAGAGCATGGGTAGGCAAACTAAGGCCCAGGGGCCGGATCCGGCTCAATCACCTTCTAAATCAGAACCGTGGATGGTCCGGGAATCAGCGTGTTTTTACATGAGTAGAATGTGGGGATGGGGTGGGGAGAACCACATTTGCTACCTTGGAAGGTAGGTGGGATACAATTGTAAGAAAATAGTTTGGAGGTGCAGAAAGCTCTGCAGGTTTTGTTGGACTCTCATCGCCCCCAGCCAGCATGCTCAATGGTCAGGAATGATGGAAGTTGCAAACTTGGGTGAGCCGCAGGCTCCTCAGCCCAGAAATAAACACATAAATAAATAGGAAATCCACTTTTGCATTTCCACACACACGCACACCCAGTTGAATTTAGGAGGATATATGGTGGTTAACAAATTGAGGTTTTGGGGAACAGGGGGCGGGTGGGTGTGGAGGGCTCCCAGGTCCTGAATGGGGTAACTGTGCCCCTGAAGGACCAGGTGCGCAGCCTGGGAGTCATTTTGGACTCGCAGCTGTCCATTGAGGTGCAGGTCAATTCTGTGTTCAGGGCACGCAGGCTGAGACCCTACCTGCCTGCAGACTGTCTCGCCAGAGTTGTGCATGCTCTGGTTATCTCCCACTTGGACTACTGCAATGCACTCTACGTGGGGCTACCTTTGAAGGGGACCCAGAAACTGCAACTAATCCAGAACGTGGCAGCTAGACTGGTGACTGGGAGTGGCCACCGAGACCATATAACACCGGTCCTGAAAGACCTACATTGGCTCCCAGTGAGTTTCTGAGCACAATTCAAAGTGTTGTTGCTGACCTTTAAACCCCTAAACGGCCTCAGCCCAGTATACCTGAAGGAGCATCTCCACCCCCACCACTCCGCCTAGACACTGTGGCCCCCCTCCAAAGGTCTTCTGCTGGTTCCCTCACTGTGAGAAGTAAGGTTTCAGGAAACCAGGCAGAGGGCCTTCTCGGTAGTGGCACCCTCCCTGTGGAAAGCCCTCCCTTCAGGTGTCAAGGAAATAAACGACTATCTGACATTTAGAAGACATCTGAAGGCAGCCCTGTATTGGGATGTTTTTAATGTTTGATGTTTTAGCAGAGTGGGGGTGTCAAATGTTGATTTCACGAGGCTGTGCTGAACACTCCTGCCATTTTGTGGAGTCTATGCAGATTTGAACTGCTTTAATCTGTGTGTGATTGGTTGGGGGTGCGATCCTGGGAACCGTAGTTCAGAAGGTGGCGGGGGTTCAACAGAAAATGATAGGCACCCTCCCCAAACTCCCAATTCCATCTTCCAATCTGGGCAAAGAGTACCTAGCAGGCACCTTTGGACCGTTGAGATAAACCAGTTAAAGGGTGACGAAGCTGTGATTGCTTCCCCAATCTCCTCTTTTGCAAGGAACTTTATCCAGCTTCCTCCTAATTCGGCAGCAGCTGCCCCTGGGTGCGTTTCCATCTTGTTTCCTTGGCAACACTTAAACCAAAAAGAAAAAGAAAAGATGTATCCTAGCAGCAAGGCAGGGAGATCCCAAACTATACACTATCCTGTTTAATTACGGGGTTGAGTCCCTCCTCACACTGCCTTGAATACTTGGCTATTTCTGTCTGCCAAGAAGTGAGACGGGTCCCCCTGCCCCCTTATTTTTAGACCTGTCAATGGTGTTAAGGACTGGAAGAGATCAAATTCCAGCTATACATTGACCAAGGGAAACCCCCACTCTCACCCCCGGGAGCCTGCACGCCTGTCAGATTCCATTCCTGCGATTCCAAGGTCCATATTAAGGAAAATGCCTTTCTTAGCCCAAGCAGCACAGCACGAAATAGTGGGCATCCCCAATTTCTCCAAATGCAAACTTTGGGGTTGCCTCTCCAACTAAGGTCCACTCAGAGGAGATCTCACTGTTATGAAATTAGCATGGCTAATTTCGGTTCATTGATTTCAGTGGTTCTGCTCTGAGTGCAGCTCAGTTGGAGACAACTCTTTGAGTTCACCAGAACCTTCTCCAAGGCTAGATGGTAAATAAAGCAATGGAGATGTGGAAACCCAACTACAAAATGGGTTGTGGGGGCTGATACGAAGCTGAGCTGAGCAGGAGTATAGCATCTAGATCAAGGGAATTAATAGTACCACTGTATTCCGCTCTGGTCAGACCTCACCTGGAATACTGTGTCCAGTTCTGGGCACCACAGTTCAAGAAGGATACTGAAAAGCTGGAACGTGTCCAGAGGAGGGCAACGAAAATGGTCAAAGGCCTGGAAATGATGCCTTATGAGGAACGGCTTAGGGAGCTGTGTATGTTTAGCCTGGAGAAGAGAAGGTTAAGGGGTGATATGATAGCCATGTTCAAATATATAAAAGGATGTCATATAGAAGAGGGTGAAAGGTTGTTTTCTGCTGCTCCAGAGAAGCGAACACGGAGCAATGGATTCAAGCTACAAGAAAGAAGATTCCACCTAACCATTAGGAAGAACTTCCTGACAGTAAGAGCTGTTTGGCAGTGGAATTTGCTGCCAAGGAGTGTGGTGGAGTCTCCTTCTTTGGAGGTCTTTAAGCAGAGGCTTGACAGGCATATGTCAAGAATGCTTTGATGGTGTTTCCTGCTTGGCAGGGGGTTGGACTGGATGGCCCTTGTGGTCTCTTCCAACTCTATGATTCTATGAATCTATGAATCACACAGGCAATTGTGCCCTCATAGTGCTGCTCTTTGTATTCTGGAAAGCCTGACTTTAGCCACTGGAAATCCACACACTGATATGATATGATGATATGATGATATGATGATATAATACATCACATCACATTTTACATAGAACTGTAGAATTCAAAGGAACCCCAGGTGTCAACCCCCTGCAATGCAGGAATCTCAACAAAAGCATCCATGACAGATGGCCATCCAACCTCTGCTTAAAAATCTCCAGTGAAGGAGTATCCACCACCTTCTGAAGGAGTCTTTCCCACTGTCGAATAGCTCTTACCATCAGAATCTCCTTTCTTGCAATTTGACTCAATTGGTTTGGGTCCTGCCGTTGGAGCAGCAGGAAACAAGCTTGCTCCGTCTCCTATGTGTCAGCCCTTCAGATATTTGAAGATGGCTACCATACCCCTTCTCAGCCTTCTCTGCTGCAGGCTAAATATACCCAACTCCCTCAACCGTTCCTCGAAAGTCTTGGTTTCCAGATCTTTGATCAACTTGGTCACCCTCTGAAATATACTCGGAGTCGAGAGTGAATTTCATGCTCTTTATTCAGCTCGTAGTCATCAAGGAGAAGAAGAGAAGAAGAATGCCCTTTTCCCAAAACCATCTGCTTATATACATAATTTACACAATGGGCTTTGCGTGATTGGCTACTTCAGGGCTACACCTGTGGGCCAATCAGTTTGTGGATTGACTTCTGCCAGCAGCCTGATTGGCTGCTCCTGCAGGCCAATCAGGTTGCGGATTCACTTCCACCTGGAGTTGGATTGGGTGGCTCCTACGGACCAATCAGACTGCTGATTCTGGATCCTATTGTTCTATGGTTCAGCTCAGTACATAACACCCTCCTCTACGCATGCTTTGGAATGTTCAAAGCCCTCACTGATGCACAATCGGTGTGCTACTCTATGAAGAGTAAGAGGGCAGGTCTCCACCCCAAGGACCTTACACTATGCACTTCCAGCTTTTTAATATCCTTTTAAATTGTGGTGCCCAGAACTGGACACAGTATTCCAGGTGTGGTCTGACCAAGGCAGAATAGAGTGATACTATGACTTCCCTTGACCGGGACACTAGACTTCTGTTGATGCAACCTAGAAGAATGCTGTTGACTCATGTTAAGCTTGTGGTCAACTAAGATCCCTAGATCCTTTTCACATAGACTGTAGGTAGGTAAGCAGGTAGATAGAATATGAAATTGCAGTTTACAGAACCTCTGCCTGCAACACATAGGACTTCTCCTCTGGATGAATTCACGAAGCTAAAACCTGAGAAGACACACCCAGTTATAGCAGAAGGCCTTTTTCATTGTCACACAGAAAGATAATATTTCACAGCATTTCTAACAAGGCAAGAGACTTTTCCAACCTTGGTCTCGTTTTTTTCTCCTGTGCAGCAAAGTAGGTCACTACTTTTCTCCTGGCTTTTCACAAAGCACCTGAGGATCAAGGGAAAGGGAGGGTGTTGTAATGTCTTATGGAGCCAACTAGGGCATTTTGAAATCCTAGAAAGAAATGTGAAAAGGCCGCCTCATCATTTTCCGTACATGGAGATCTTAAAGCCAGAGAGTTTTCCAGTAAGAGGAAGTTGATGGCACCAGGACAGGTTCTACCATTGGATAAAGTGAGGCAGCTGCCTTTGGCAGCAAATAGGCCACCAATAGGGGAGAGAGTGGTGACAAAATGTTGATGGACAGATATTTGTGTGCTGTGGCCTGTTCTCTACCTCTTAAGCTAGGGAAGGGGAACCTGTTCATTTGAGTTTCTCTCCGTTTTCCATTTTTCCATTTTTGAATTCCATTCTTCACATTCCCCCACCAGTTTGTGAATTACCTTTTAAAATGTTATCATGGAAATTATAAACATCTTTTAAAAAAATAAACTTTATTAAGATTCGAATTAAAACATACATCAAATTTAAATCATACTAAATATATATAACATAATACTAATAATATATACAACATTCAACTATAAATTCCAAATCAAATATCACATATAACATATCAATCTCTCCAATTTGTGACTTCCCCTTGTCTGTACCTCGGTTACCTCAATTTCTTTCTAGATACTGCTTCCCTTTACATACTATGTCCACCTTTCTTTTTACTTCCTATACATCTTATTTTCAGTGCCGATCATTAGAAGTGGATCCAGGATTTTATTGCGGGGCATTGTTATTTCATGTAATTTCCAAATTTTTCCCAATTTTGCTCTAATTTTTTGCTCTAATTTTTGCTTGTTACCTGAAATTATAAACATCTTGGTATGGATGTCGCCAGATATAGCTCAGTTGGTTAGAATGTGGTGCTCATAATGCCAAGGTTGCAGGTTCGATCCTTGGGTGGGATAACTGCATTTTCCTGCATTGCAAGGGGTTGGACTAGATGATCCTCAGGGTCCCTTCCAACTCTACGATCTATAATATGCACTGTTCTATACATTTTAATGCACCCCCAGTATATGCATCTCTGTACACAGGATGTGGTTGGAGAACTGCATCACAAAATTCAGGGAAATGTCAATTTTTTAAGGACAGCTGCCTTTTGGTTGGTTCTGAGAGTCCCGGTTAGGTAGGTTCACCTTTAGATGCAAATTGAACTGAATTCCTCCTCCATCCCTACAGTAGAATATAATTTTGGTCTTATCAAATTGCATGGTTTTATTCACAATAATGACAATTTGCACTCTGGCAAAATGAATTTACTTCATGGTCTTTCTGGTCTATACCCCGTCAGTTCAGCTACAAAGAGGCCTTAAGGTGGCTTCTGATAAAACAGAATGTGTGCCTGGGGAGATTTCTGCGGGCCACATTAAAGAGCTGTGGAGGGCCACATTCATTCAGCTCCCGGGCCTGAGATTCTCCACTCTCACTTTGAGCCATTGCATTCATTTTTAACCTGCCCATTATACTGTAAAGTTAACCAATCAGGGAACCCTGTTATAGTTTCTACAGGGTGGTCTACAAATCTGGGAATAGGTAAATGGAATTTCACTAGAATGGAGCCAATGGGCCTCTCTTGAGAGGGATCAGCCTCTACTTTTGATCTGGTTCACATTCTGAAATTAGGGAACCATTTGTTTTATGAGTTTCCCCTAGATGTATTTACTTATTACAATTTATAAGCCAACCTAGGAACAACCTGTTGGATCAGGCCAATGGCCCATCTAGTCCAGCATCCTCTTCTCCCAGTGGCCAACCAGATGCCCCTGGGAAACCTACAAGCAGGATCCAAGCACAAGAGCTCTCTCCCCTCCTGTGGTTCCTAGCATTCAGAAGCATGGCTGCCTCCAGCTGTGAGGAGCACAGCATAGTCCTCATGGCTAACAGCCACAGATAGCCACATCCTCCTCCTCTTTCAAAGTGATCCATGTTGGTGGCCATCACTTGCCACCCTCTGTCCAAAACTCGGGACAAGTTGCAACCATAAATACAGGCAATCAAGTATTAAAATCAGTTAAACTATGTTCTGTACTCCAGGCATAATAAAAAAATTCCTTCAGTAGCACCTTAAAGACCAACTAAGTTTATATTTTGGTATGAGCTTTCGTGTGCATGCACACTTCTTCAGATATCTGAATCTGAATCTGAAGAAGTGTGCATGCACACGAAAGCTCATACCAAAATATAAACTTAGTTGGTCTTTAAGGTGCTACTGAAGGAATTTTTTTATTTTGCTTCGACTCAGACCAACACGGCTACCTACCTGTACTCCAGGCATGTTATATGGGTGCACATTTTCAGTTGGTGTTGGAAACTAAGCCCATTGGCCCATCTAGCTCAGTATTGTTCACACTGACTGGCAGCAGCTCTCCAGGGTTTCAAGCACTGGATACCTAGATAGGCTGGGGGTTGAACCCAAGACCTTCTGCATTCAACGCCCTACCACTGAGCAGTCACTCTTTCCAAAGCAGGGAGCTGCTTCGAAAATATGCTCTAGGCAGACACAATGAGGATTCTTTCCCATCTCTGCTATTTTGATCGAATGCCCAAAATTTCCTCTCCCTTTTGCAAACAGTCATATTTGCAGATCCTACCCATCTGAGTCAACAGACTCAGAACGCAATGTACTCTGCACCTTCTCTGAAAAGGTTGAGGCTGTTGATTGCACCAAAAAAAAAATTGTTTTGAAAGGACAGCCAACATTCTCTTTTTGTTTTATAGTGGCTTGCTTTTATTTTTCCAAGGGAGTCTTTGTGCAATATTCTCCGCAGACAGAAATGGATTGGGAAGGTGGGGGTGCGTGTCAAGGATTTGAGTGGGAAGGGGTAGCTCATAAGAACCTAAAGGCGGCCTGCTGGATCAGCTCAGTGGCCCACTTAGTCCACCATCCTCTATTCAGAGGGACCAACCAGATGCCTAGATGGGAAGCCTGCAAGCAGGGGCTTGAGTTCAAGAGTGCTCTCCCCTCTTGTGGTTTCCAGCAACTGGTATTCAGAAACAGTGCTGCCTCTAACCGTGGAAGCAGAGTAAAAAAATTCCTTCAGTAGCACCTTAAAGACAAACTAAGTTTTTATTTTGGTATGAGCTTTTGTGTGCATGCACACTTCATCAGATACACTGAAACAGAAGCCACCAGACCCTTATGTATATTCAGAGGGTGGGGGTGATGGGAATGGGTGATGGGCTGATAGGAGTGGTAAACCTGTTGATGACTGTTAATGACTGTTAACGACTGCAATTGGTCTTGCAGGGGGGGAAGCAAGGGCTGAGGTGCTAAGGAAAGCTTGACCATGTATAATGAGAAAAGAATCATATGTCTTTGTTCATTCCAGGTGGCTCCATGGTTTTATGCTTGCTAATGAGTTGCAATTCAGCAACTTCTCTTTCTAGTCTGTTTCTGAAATTTTTCTGTAATAAAACAGCTGCTTAATGTCCTGGGAGATTGAAGTGTTCTCCTACTGGTTTCTCTGTCTTGTGGTTCCTGATGTCAGATTTGTGTCCATTTATCCTTTGGCGTAGGGTTTGGCCTGTTTGTCCAATATAGAGAGCTGAAGGGCACTGTTGGCATTTGATGGCATACACAATGTTAGAAGATGAGCAATTAAATAGTCCTGAGATGGTATGTTGGATGTTGTTGGGGCCAGTAATGGTGTTGTCCGGGTGTATGTGGCAGCAAAGTTGGCATCTGGGTTTATTGCAGGCTCTGGTACCAGGGTCCATGTTAAGTGGAAGCAGAGGATAGCCATCAATAATAATAATAATAAATTTTTATTTATACCCCACCCTTCCCGGTTTAAAAACCGGGCTCAGGACGGCTAACAGCAAATATTAAAACACTGATTAAAATGCGACTTTAAAACAGCATAGAATACAACATAAAATGCAGCATCAATATCAATAACATTCACAAATTCAGGGGTCATTTTTGGAAGGAAAAAATAAACCACATTCAGTAGACATTGAATGATCATCAGGGCTAACTGGCCACGTTGGTCCTACTAGGGCCAGCAATGAGGTTTGTGAATAAGAATTTAAATGTGGGGTTTCTTCATAGAAGAGGAAAGGAAAAATGGAAGAGAGGGTCAGGCTAATTCAAATTGAAGGCCAGGCGGAATAGCTCTGTTTTACAGGCCCTGCAGAAGCAGATCAAGTCCTGCAGGGCCCTAGTCTCATAGGACAGAGCATTCCACCAGGTTGGAGCCACCACTGAAAAAGCCCTGGCCCTGGTGGAGGATAGTCTGGCTTCTTTAGGGCCCGGGACCTTTAAGTTATTATTATTCATGGACCTTAGGGTCCTCTGCAGGACATACCAGGAGAGGTGGTCCCATAGGTACGAGGGTCCTAGGCCGCATAGGGCTTTAAGGGTCAAAACCAGCACCTTGAACCTGACCCTGTACTCCACCCGTGGCGCTGCGGGTTACGAACGCTGCGGGTTGCAAGCGTGCCTCCCGCACGGATCACGTTCGCAACCCGAGCGTCCACTGTACAGCCTCCCACTGTTGGCAGCAACAGGAGGAGCCAGAGGAGGAGCTACCGGCATTGAAGTCACACGATGTCACAATATTGGGACGCCACACGCACAATGTTGCATCTCCCAGTCACCCTCGTAAGCTAGTGCTTCTGCTGCCAAGTCTTGCAACCGGGTGGCAGCTCACCAGCTTGGCTTTAAGACTTCCAAAATCTGCTGCTTTTCTCATTTCGCAACAAAAAGTTAATAAAAATCAAGTGGAGGGGGATTTGGTTGAAGTAGTGTGTACATTATTTAACGTCCACTGATTGAGACAAATGGTTGGCGGTATCTCCTGCATACGCCGGGTCGGAGATTGTCAGTGTCTTTCCTGGAAGATCTTCCTCCTTTTAAATTTCCATCTCCTTTTAAAAAACAAGTTTCATTCCTTTTTCTCTCCTAATCCAAAAAAACAACTTTCTCCTTTACTGCAAGAGTACTGTCAGGTCTCCTTTTTCTAGGTTTGGGCAATATTTTGATGCATCAGCCCAGACCGGTTTGAAGTCAACATTGTGATAATGGTTTTATATTTTTTGTCCTGCCAATGATATCACGAATCAGAGTGTGTGCGCTATGTAAAAATCACAAGGGGGGGACGGGACCATGAAGCCAGCCAATGCTTCTATGTGAATCATGAGAGCAGGCACCAGCAAAAATCACAATGCAGGAAAAACTGTGAAGCCAGCTGATGCCTCTACATAACGGCATCCTTATTTCAGACATTGTGATATATCGGTATATCGTGATGTTTAGCTGGTGATATAGCACAATGTTGAAAACCAGATATTGCCCAGCCCTGCCTGGTACTAGTCCGTCATCTTTTGAGTCATCAGACTCAAACACAGGGCCGGCCCTATGGCCAGGCTGGGTGGCGCAGGGCACCATGGCGCCGGCCGGCCAGGAGGGCGCCGCGAGCTGCGCTGGCCGGCCGGTCCGCCGGTCTGCCACGCAGCTGTGCCCATGGCAACTGCACTGTGCCTGCCTGCCCGCCCGCCGGAAACAGGGCGGGAGGGCGCCGGACGGATCCGGCGCACCACAGCGCCAGGGGCGCTTAAGACGGCCCTGCTCATGGTGCCTCTCTATTCCACATTGGCCAGACCTCCCCTAGAGCACTGGGTTCGATCCTGATTAAGGTAGGCCACATTCACACCATACATTCCACACACTATGATACCACTTTAACCCATCATGGCTTCTTCCAAAGGATCCTGAGAGCCGTAGTTCATGGGTAGGCAAACTAAGGCCCAGCGGCCGGATCCGGTCCAATTGCCTTCTAAATCCGGTCCGCGGACGGTCCAGGAATCAGTGTGTTTTTACATGAGTAGAATGTGTCCTTTTATTTAAAATGCATCTCTGGGTTATTTGTGGGGCATAGGAATTCGTTCATTTTTATTTTTATTTTCAAAATATAGTCTAGCCCCCCCACAAGGTCTGAGGGACAGTGGACCGGCCCCTGCTGAAAAAGTTTGCTGACCCCTGCTGTAGTTTGTCAATGGTGGTAAGAGCTGTTGGGAGTTGCAGTTCACAAAGTGGCTTAAGAATCGTTCTCTCTTCCTGGCCACAGAGCAATCTTCAGCTTGGGGCTGATGAAGCAGTGCCCATTCACCATAATTGACCAACCTCCCCTGTCTTCGCCTGCTTTGAGAATTTCCTTTTACCCAGCATCTTCCAGAACAGATCAGAGATTCTTCTGGGTCTGGGTGACCTTGGAATGTCCCTCTGTGTCCCCCTCCGTTTCAGCTCCTCCACCCACCAGGGATGGGAGGGAGAACAGATTTTAAAAGTACTGTATTCCTTTTTTTCTTGCCTTGAAGAACTGTGCAGTTTGAGCCCTCCAACAGAGGTGCCTATAGATATATTTTTAAAGGCTTTGGTTTCCAACAAAAGACAGGTAATGCAACTGAAAGGGCTTTCCTTGCTCACCTGGGGTTTGGTGAGAGAGAGAGCAGGAGATGGGGAGAGAGAGAGAGAGAGAGAGAGAGAGAGAGAGAGAGAGAGAGAGAGAGAGAGAGAGAGAGAGAGAATATCATGGTCTCCTTTTCTCTTTGGTCCTTGAAAGGCTGGATAAAGCAGCCCAGCTTCAAACCAAAGAGGTCCCCAAAAAACACATCCCCCTCCCACACACACACTCAGCACACACTTTCCCCTGACTGCCACCAATATCTGAGCATGAAAAGGCAGGCCACAGTTGCTTCTTTGTAGCAAAAGAAAGACCCCCCTTCCTCCGTGCACATCAAAAATGTTTCAGCGGGGGGGGGGGAACAAATCGAAAGCCAGCCAAAGCTTCTCCTACACATTCACCTGCAGATTCTGTGTGCAAGTTCCTTTTTCTCTCCAAACTGCCATGCCTATTGCTGTTGGTTGGAAGGAAGGAAGGAAGGAAGGAAGGAAGGAAGGAAGGAAGGAAGGAAGGAAGGGAGGAAGGGAGGAAGGGAGGAAGGAAGGGAAGCACAGAGCCTTCCTATACTAATAATAATAATTTATTATTTATACCCCGCCCATCTGGCTGGGTTTCCCCAGCCACTCTGGGCGGCTTCCAACAGAAAAATAAAGTACAGTAATCTATTAAACATTTAAGCCTCCCTGAACAGGGCTGCCTTCAGATGTCTTCTAAAAGTCTGGTAGTTGTTTTCCTTTTTGACATCTGTTGGGAGGGCATTCCACAGGGCAGGCGCCACCACCGAGAAGGCCCTCTGCCTAGTTCCCTGCAACTTGGCTTCTTGCAACGAAGGGAACCGCCAGATGGCCCTCGGTGCTGGACCTCAGTGTCCAGGCAGAATGATGTAGGGAATATTCATGCCCGCCCCCCTTTCCTGGCATTTCATAATGCAGGTTATCCAGAAGGTTCCTTGTGGAAGGACTTCTGATCCAGTGGTAACTGCTGCCCCTGGGGACTGATAGGACAAGTGCCAGGGAGTTCAACAGTAGATGGCTCCAGAGAGCCAATGAGAGCCAGAGCTGTGTCTCAGCTGTAGAGCATGCAGAAGGTCCCAGGTTCAACCCTTAGCATCTCCAGGTAGGGCTGGGGAGACCTTAACCTGGAGAGCCGCTGCCAGTCAGTGTAGGCAATACTGCAGTAGGTGGACCAAAGGTCTCACTCACATATAAGGCAACTTCCTATGCTCAATTCCAGACAGAGGCAACTAATTCTAGTTTTGCCTCCATCCTCTTGCCGGTTGAAATTCGTTTTGTTAGTTTGGGCCCAGTTCTTCCATCCGTTAAGGTCATCTTGAATCCCGATTCCGTCTTCAGAAGCATTGGCTACCCCTCCCAGTTTGGTGTCAGCTGCAGATTTGATGAGCATCGCCTCAATACCTTCCTCCAAGTAGTTTATAATGATGTTGAGCAACAACACGCCAGGACAAAACCCTGTGCTGCATCCCACTTGCCACTTTTTCCCCAGGATGACAAGGAACTGTTAGCGAGTACACTTTGGGTTTTGTCAGCCAATAAGTTACAAATCCACCCAACCTTACCCAATCCATATTTTACTAACTTCTCTGCAAAAATATCATGGGGGACTTGGTCAAAAGCCTTACTGAAACCAAGATACATAATAAAATATACTCTGAGTCGAGAGTGAATTTCATGCTCTTTATTCAGCTCATAGTCATCAAGGAGAAGAAGAGAAGAATGCCCTTTTCCCAAAACCATCTGCTTATATACATTATTTACACAGTGGGCCTTGCATGATTGGCTACTTCAGGGCTACACCTGTGGGCCAATCAGGTTGTGGATTGACTTCTGCCTGCAACCTGATTGGCTGCTCCTACAGGCCAATCAGGTTGCAGATTCACTTCTGCCAGCCGCCTGATTGGCTGCTCCTGCAGGCCAATCAGGTTGCGGATTCACTTCCACCTGGAGTTGGATTGGGTAGCTCCTGCGGACCAATCAGACTGCTGATTCTGAATCCTATTGTTCTAGGATTCAGCTCAGTACATAACACATAATATTCATAGCATTCTCCTGATCCACCAAGCTTGTAATTCTACCTTGTTTCCCATTCTTGAAGATGGGGACAACATTTGCCCACCCTCCTGTCTGAACATCACCTGTTCTCCAAGAATTCTCAAAGGGGCTCTGAGATGACACCACAAGCTCCTTTGGTACCCTTGGGTCCTGCTCATTGGGCCCTGGAGATTTGAATTCATTTAAAATAGCTAGCTGTTCCCTTACCACCTCTTTTCCTATCTTGGGCTGCAACACCCTCCATTGTATTGTATTGCTTATTTTGTTATCACCAGGTTGGGCACTGTTTTCCGTTTGGGTGAAGACAGAGGCAAATAGGTGTTGAGCAGACCCACTTTCTCTCTATCACCCAAGAGCATGTCTTCATCTCCACACAAATGACCTACTGCTTGCTTGTTCTTCCTCCTGCTTCAAACATAGCTGAAGAAACCTTTTAAATATCTTTAACCTCTCATTCTGAGTTTTGGCCCACCTAACCTTCTCCCTGAAACTGCTGGCTTCTCATGCACAATCTTCCTTCATGGTTTCTCCTATCTTCCATTTCTTATACACCCCTTCTTACATCTCAGCTCATCAGTAAGCAACTTTGGGGGGGGGATTTGTTTATTTGGGTTTTTCAAATTAAAATTTTACAACAACGTATCAACATACAATATAGAAACAAGATTCCACAGAATCTCCTGGACTTCCCTCCTCCCCTATTGTTAGTCGTTTCCTCCTGCATCTTTTATAATAATCCAAATCTTTTGCATCTCCATTATGCCAAAAATTCACCATTAAACTACAAGTGTTATTCCAATCCCACTGACAATTTTAGCTGTTTACAATGGTTTTTAAGATAGATCATAATTTTCTTCCCATTCCTTGTTAAAATTTTGGTCCTCCTGATTTCTGATTCTTCAAGTCATTTTTGTCATTTCGGCATAATCCATCCATTTGATCTGTCATTCTTCTCTGGTGAGGACCTTTCCTTCTTTCCATCTCTGGGCTAGTAGCAATCGTGCAGCCGTGATCGTGGACCACAAACTTGACATGAGTCAACAGTGTGATGCAGCAGCTAAAAAAGCTAATGCAATTCTGGGCTGCATCAATAGGAGTATAGCATCTAGATCAAGGGAAGTAATAGTACCACTGTATTCTGCTCTGGTCAGACCTCACCTGGAGTACTGTGTCCAGTTCTGGGCACCACAGTTTAAGAAGGATATTGACAAGCTGGAACATGTCCAGAAGAGGGCAACCAAAATGGTCAAAGGCCTGGAAACAATGCCTTATGAGGAACGGCTTAGGGAGCTGGGTATGTTTAGCCTGGAGAAGAGAAGGTTAAGGGGTGATATGATAGCCATGTTCAAACATATGAAAGGATGTCATATGGAGGAGGGAGAAAGATTGTTTTCTGCTGCTCCAGAGAAGCGGACACGGAGCAATGGATTCAAGCTACAAGAAAGAAGATTCCACCTAAACATTAGGAAGAACTTCCTGACAGTAAGAGCTGTTTGGCAGTGGAATTTGCTGCCAAGGAGTGTGGTGGAGTCTCCTTCTTTGGAGGTCTTTAAGCAGAGGCTTGACAGGCATATGTCAAGAATGCTTTGATGTTGTTTCCTGCTTGGCAGGGGGTTGGACTGGATGGCCCTTGTGGTCTCTTCCAACTCTATGATTCTACATAAATAGACCTCTACTCCAACAGTAAGCAACTTATGTAGTCATCACCAGTTTCCTTAGGCGCCTCCCACTTTTCTTGTTGGAATTGTCTATCTCTGTGCCTCCAATATTTCACCATTAAGAAACTCCCATCCATCTTGGACTCCCTTCTCTGAATATTTGACCCCTTGCTGCCTCCTGCCTCTCACAGAGGACGATGGAGCGGTCCATAGAGATGTCGAGATAGAGTGGCCCAAAGACCTTTATTTCACCACATAGCTTTACCTGGGTGTTTTCTATTGGGCATTTGTTCTTAGGCAGGGATGCATTTAATAGCTGCAATCTGATTTTCCCTTGATCCTAATGCTGTTTTCAAAGAGATTGATTCACTGGCTTCGCTCGCTGGCCTTTTATTCCACCCCGACTTCTGCTGCCACTGCCCCCCGCCCACTTACCTTCCTTTTTTAAAAGCCGTATTCATCTCTAATCCATCATAATACTATCTCTGCAGCTTTTAATGTGATTAAATAAAGTACAATGCATGACGGCACTGGGGTGAACAGTTTCCCAAAGTGTATTAGATTACATAATACAGCATCGTAGACGGTTCTTGGGGCACGCACACAACAGTGGACAACGGCTCATTTTGGGTACAGAAATGGCCATAGATTCCGGTTTCATTAGTTCCCAGCAAAGGAAGTCTATTGCTTTCTAACGGCAGCATCTTTCTGCTCCTGCAGTGGGATTTCCCATCACTTTTCCGGGTGTGCATGAGGACTAGAAACTTTTCTATTATTTTTTTAAATCATTTTTATTAAGGATTTTCTTGGGTTACAAAGGTAGAGCAGTGTCTCATGCCTCATTTTTACACATCATTTTTACTTGTTGAGACATTAGGAGGAAGGGGAGGAAGAGGTGGGTGGGATGGGGAGTTGGATGTGGTGGATTGCCGATGTTTCTGTTTTTCGTGATATGTGTAGGGGTTCGGCGTCAGCGTCGTTTGTGCAGGTTCTTGGCCATGTAGCTAGAGTTCAAAGTCCACAACGCCAACAGAATAACTTCAGGACTGAATGGAGTGCACAGCTTGTGAGAATCCCTAAAATTTTCTCTGCCTACTTTGAAATGAATCCATGCATTTGTTTTCCGTTTTTCTAATGGAAAGCTTTGAAGTCCTAATTCCCCCCCCCCACACACACACACACCACAGTTATTTTAAATCCACGAACACATTATGAAAAGGGATAGTTCTAGATTTTCTTTGTTGTGGGAGTAGCCAATCTGGTGCACTGCCCTGCAAGTGTTGCGGACTACAAATACCATCATTCCTGACCATTGGCCATGCTAGCTGGGGCTGATGGGAGTTCGAGTCCCACAAATTTTGGACAGCACCTGGTTGGCCATCCCTGGTTGGATTTCAGACGTAGGATTCAACACCTCAGGAGTCTAAACCCACCCTCTGAATATTCAGTACGGTTTGGATTGTATTCAACAATCCTTTAAATGAAGCTTTACAAGAAGGTTAGAGACATTCATTGAGGTAAAGGCTAAAAGTGCTAGCCACAATGGTTACCGTACTTTTCTGTGTAAAATGAGGTTTATTTATTATGAAATAATGTCAGAAATGGGGGGGGGTTCGTCTTATACATGGATAGTGCAGGGGTGGGACGGGGAATGAGCAGGATATTTTTTTTCTGCGGCAATTGGGTGGGTGATTGGTGGCTGCTGGCGGTTGGTGGGTTTGGCAACACGCACTATTGCCACTGTCGGTCTGGCGGGTGAGTGGCTTTTTTGCAACCCCCCCAAAAGATGAAGAATTCTGTGCAATCCCCCCCAAAAAAGCTCAACAACTCTTGGCAATCTCCCCCCATTTTCTTAATTTTTCATCCCCAAAAATAGGGGGGTGTTTTGTACACAGGGGTGTGTTATACACGGAAAAATACAGTATGTTTTGCTTCCATCATTGGAGGCAGTATGCTTCTGGTACCAATTGCTGGAGACCACAGGAAGGGAGAGCGAACTTGTGCTCAGATCCTGCTTCCTGGTTTCCCACAGGCATCTGGTGGGCCGCTGTGAGAACAGGATGCCTGAGCAGATGCTCCATTAGTTTGATCCAGCAGAGCTCTGCTTTATGTTCTTACAGTTCCATCATTGCATTACCACATGCTACCAATGGCTTCTAAGAAAGGGATGATGTGATGGACAGGGTGGGATGATGTGATAGGGTGGGATGGCGGGATGGACAGGGCTCTCCTGCAAAGTCCTGGTCAAATTCTCACCATTTCTTTGCAGCCAGCATGGGGGAGACCTAGCTGTGAGGTCCTGGAAATGGGACCTCCCAGGTAACCAAGAATCACAATTCCTGGCTTCCCCAAGAGAGTTTTGGACAGGATGCCTGAGAATGAAAATCTGATCCTTTTATTGAATGATTGGGGATCTTTCGAGCATTAAAGGATTGAGCTAGGTCAACTCGTTTCACTTAAAACAGGGAAAGAGAAGCTATAGCTCCCCAAATGTGCTCGGACTCATAGCTGCCCTCTTCGCTAGTCAGGGAGTCTCATGACTGAGCTTGCCCCACCTTGTGTCTATTATCTTGGTTGGCGGAGCAAGAGAACTGTTGGGACATCTTCACTGCTTCCGTTCGGTTTCACATCACTTGCTTTGCTGCTGAGATCTGCTTCCAGCGCTAGCTGCTTGTGCTTGCACCGTTCTGAGACGGAATAAAGATCAAGCTCTGTTCCTTGCTCTCTGACCTGGCTCCCTGTTTCTGCCAGATTCTTTAATGCTCCAGTCGGCGTGATACACAGGCAAAAGGCTGTTCAAAGGCACAAGAGGTGCTGCCCCTGGCTGCACAAGCAAATTCATTGATCCAGCAACAACAACATGCCCCCTACAGCCCCGTTATAAGAGGAAAGGGGCAGGGAGAACTTAGTGCAGCAAATGGTTTTGATCAGTGCTATTTTTCTAGAAAAATAGGTGCCGGAGCCATAGGAGCCAACTCCTAGGTACTGAGCTCCCTTCATCTCCCCCAATAAAATATCTGAGGGGGACACCCCCCCAGTTGATAGGCATTCAAATGGTGTGCGTGCATCACATCATGTGATCGGTTGGGCAGGGTAGAGCTTACTTGCCCCCCCCCCTATTTTATTCAAATTGGCACCCCTGGCCAAAGTTCACCATCAACTTCTTCTGTTCGGATGGCAATGGTGCCCACCTGCCAGGTGCCAAAGCTGAGCTCCAGTGAGCTCCAGCTTTAAAAAAAGAAAAAAGAAAGCCATTAGACAGGGCAAGCAACCTGGTGCATCTCTGAGAAGCCTGAACCAGTCCCACCTGTCCATGCCTGAATTGGTGTCTCTGCAACCTGGGCTACAGAGGAGCCCCTGGTGCCTCCTCAAAGGTGGATGAGATGATGGGCGGTGTGATCCCTTCTCCTTGAGAAGTGTGACTGGGCATGGTTTTTGACCATTCCAATTCCAAAGGTGGAGTGAGTGGAGCGATAGGCAAAGTAGATGGCCCACAATGAGCCTCTGAGAGCTCCACGGGGGGAGTCTGTGCCTTGAGCTGGTGAGAGAGGAGATGGGACAACCTTTAGAAGACATCTGAAGGTCCAGTCGTGTCTGACTCTGGGGTTGCGGCGCTCATCTTGCTCTATAGGCCGAGGGAGCCGGCGTTTGTCCGCAGACAACTTCTGGGTCATGTGGCCAGCATGACAAAGCTGCTTCTGGCGAACCAGAGCAGCACACGGAAACACCATTTACCTTCCCGCCAGAGCGGTCCCTATTTATCTACTTGCACTTTGGTGTACTTTCGAACTGCTAGGTGGGCAGGAGCTGGGACCGAGCAACGGGAGCTCACCCCGTTGCAGGGATTCGAACCGCCGACCTTCTGATCAGTAAGCCCTAGACTCTGTGGTTTAATCCACAGCGCCACCTGGGTCCCCTTATAGTTAAAAGTAGAAGTTGGCAAATGTGTCCTCTTTTTTTGCTCTTCAGAATATGGCAACCCTAGATGTTTTGTTATGTTTTTATATATGTTGGAAGCTGCTTGGTGAATTGTTGGAGGGTGTGAGACCCAGGGCACTCTCATGTTGCAGCTTCTGTCATGGTTTGGGATGGGGGAACAGCAGCCCGTGCTACTAATTACAACCTTATCTGCCAATTCACAATTCAAATCCCTTTCTCCAGGTTTCCTGCTTCTTCTGAATGCCATTGTCATGAGGACTTGTCGCACATAACATGTTGCTTAATGCTTCTTGCGTCCAGCTGCCCTGGAGGGAAATAATTCCTTTTTCCACTGCAGCTTAGGGTCAAATGTAATGGCTTTCACTTTAATTAAGCAGTCTAGGGGAAAATAAATCAATTCTGCCCAAACTAAGTTGCAGTTTAGTTTTTGCTCTGGAGTGGCAAACCCTGAGAAATCAGACAGGGAGTGATATGGGATAACTTTGCTGAAAGCAGGGGTTGTATACCCTCAATTCCAGGGGCTGAATATGACCCTCCAAGCACTTCTATCTGGCCCTTCCAACTGTCCCCAGGTCACACATATTTCACTGGCTACAATCCTCACTACCTCCTTGAATGGCTTTGCTTGGCTAGACAGATCATGTGCTTGAACCCTGATCATGCCTCTAGGACTTCCCTGGTTGCAGGATAGAACCGGGTATGCGAGTTTGTGTAGAAACTAGCCTACTTTACAGAGGTAAAATTTGCATTTGTTGCTCCACCCACCTTTGCAGCTGGCCACGCCCACCACTGCCACAAGACAAAGATGCCTCCTGTTTGTGGTTTAGGGGCGAGGTGGGGCTCAAGGTCAGTGCTGGATATAGCTTAGGGCCCCACTCTCTTGCCCCCCCAAAAAAAATAAACGGGGAAAAACTGGATGTACATTTCCAAAATATGAGATAAAAAACCAATAAAATAAAACCTACATACAGCAACAGTGTTTTGTGTTGTGTAGGCTCCTATAATGTAAATAATGGGCCCCACCTGCTCGCCTGCTCCCACAAATATCACTGCTTTGTTCATTTCTATATACAATGGAACCTCTACTTATGGATTTAATCAGTTCTGGAGGTCCGTCCGTAAGTTGACCTGGGTCGCTGGTAAAAGCGCCGTTGTGCGCAGGCACATTTGGCGGCAGCGCGCTTCTGCGCATGCACAAAAGAAAGAAGCCGCTTCTGAGCGTGCGTGAATCGCAGAAAACCCGGTATTTACTTCCAGGTTTGCCACAGTCACAACTTGGATCAGGCCCAAGTAGAGGCGGTCGTCAGTAGAGGTTCTACTGTACAGGGTGTCTCCATTCTGCATAGACTGGTTGCAGGGCAATGTGTGCAAATGGCTTTAGATACCTATTAGGTCCATAAATTACCATATAGCATATATTCAACATAGAAAAACAGTGACAATTTGTTGTTGACAAAGGACAGCTAGACATATAAAGGGTCCCATTACCTTCAGTAGCTTAGGGCCTCATCAAACCTACATCCGGCCCTGCTCAAGGTGTGTGTTTTGGTGGTGGTTCATGGACTCATAGAATCATAGAGTTCAAAGGGACCCTGAGGGTCATCTAGTCCAACCCCCTGCAATGCAGGAATCTTAGCTAAAGCATCCATGGCCTCTGCTTAAAAACCTCCAAGGAAGAAGAGTCCACCACATTATGAGGGAGTCCGTTCCACTGCCGAACAGCTCTTACTGTCAGGAAGTTCTTCCTGATGTTTAGTCAGAATCTCCTTTCCTGTCATTTGAATCCGTTGGTTATCTAATATATGTATCTGTATATATTTGATTAGTGCTGTGTTCACCTATTAATCACTTCCCGGGAATTTCTATTCTAAGCCATTTTGGCATGTAAGAAGGACATCAATTCATTATCATTATCTTTAATTGGGCTAGTGGCGCTCACTTGGAGCTGAGGGACGGCTCCGACGGTAGGGCATGAGACTCTTCATCTGAGGGTCGTGGGTTTGAGTCCCACGTTGGGTGAAAGATTCCTGCATTGCAGGGGGTTGGACTTGATAACCTCTGTGGGCCCTTGCAACTCTACAAATCCGTGATTCTGTGGCTAGGATCCTGCGTTGGCTTGCTACTGAAAAATATTGTGTTATTCCTAGACCCCTATGAGCCCCAGACCCAGGAGAACCTTACTAGCTGTGGTTCTCCAGGTTTTGGATCGATGAGGCTCTTCCCAAGCCCTGCTCTCTGAAAGAGCTTGTTTGTTGTGGCTTGGTCTCTCCCACAAACGCGAGAGGAACCTGGCTGTTAATTATTTCAGATTTATTGCTAGAAACAAACTAGGAAGGAGCTCCTCTACTCATGGTCCTCCCCAGAAGATGGAGTTGCCTGGACTGAGCTCCTCCCCCAGCACGGAAGCCCCCCACCTTCTCTTCCCGTATCTTTTGCGCATCTCGGCCACTTTTGAGATCCTACGAGATTTGGGAGAGAATGTCAGGCTCTGCTATCTCTCAGTCCCACCACCCTCACAGGCATGCTAGGTGGGGACATTGGACAGGGCCTTCTGGGTGGCTGCCCCCAGACTTTGGAACTCCCTTCCTAGAGAAATCAGACTGGCTCCCTCATTGCTGCCTTTCTGCCAGTCATTGAAGACTGTTTTATTCCCACAGTCTTTTGGGAACTGGCTGGTTGAATTTTAAGGAAAGGGTCCTTAATAGTGTGCAGTACTGGTCTTTACTATTTGCATTTTATTTTATTTTTTTCTGAAATAGTTTTTATTTGATTTTACAAGTATACAATTATAACAATACAACCATACACATACACATTTCCTGATTCCCACCTCCCCTCCATGGGTCCTATTATTAAACCTTCTCTACTGCATGTTTTCCAAAAATATGTATTTTATATAGCTCCGTTATCTCCATAGTGTTTGCTAAATTACAAGTGTTATTGCAATCCTGCTAATGTTTCCATCTGCTTACAGTAGTCTCCAAGATAAATGATAATTTTTTTTCTCATTCTTTATTGAAGTTTTGGTCTTCTTGGTTCCTGAGCTTTCCGGTCAGTTTTGCCATTTTGGCATAGTCCAACAGTTTAATTTGCCATTCTTCTCTGGTAGCGACTTTATCTTCTTTCCTTCTCTGGGCTAGTAGTATCAGTGCAGCTATCGTCACATACATAAAAAGCCTTTTCTGATCCCTTGGAATATCAGCACCTATAATTCCTAATAAAAAAAAGCCTCTGGTTTGTTTGTTTTTTTACAAAAGTTAATGTGAACATTTTTTCATGCCATTATATATCCTTTCCCAGAATGCTTTTATTACAAGGCCACCACATATGATAAAAGGTGCCTTCTTTTAATTTACATTTTACCAATTGCATTTTAATAGGTATGGTGGGGTTTCTTTGGTTTTGTTTTGTTTTTTCCATTGGTTCATTCTATATTTTCCTTACTCTTTATCAGTAACCTTCCATATGTCTTTAGCTACCTGTGTAATATTATATGTGAACCACCTTAAGTTCTGGGGGGACAGGTGGCACAAATACTACCCCTTTAAGTGGGGAAGCCAGGTTGAAATGGAGACCTTCTGTGTGCAAATATGGGCTCTGCCACTGAGCTTTATCCTCTCCTGCTACCTCATCATTTCAACATGAAATTGAGACCAAGGTCTTATTAGAACTTACCGCCCACACACTTCCGCTGCGCTTTTCTGCTTGTGTGGTGGCACCTTGGTAAAACCACTTCTTACTGTTTGTAGCAGAGTTTTCCCCAGAGGCAGAGGACAAAAACAGGAGTCGTACTCAAATTCACAGTCAAGAGCTTCTTTACTGCTTGACTGGTTGCACAAGCATTTCTGTTACTACCGTGTTTCCCCAATATAAGACACTGTCTTATATTTGTTTTTTCTCAAGAAGACACACTATGGCTTATTTTCAGGGGGTGTCTTATTTTTTTAATTACGCGTCCAACTTCGCCTCTTCCTTGGTGCCCTCTAGAACTGCGCCCATCACTATGTCTTATTTTCGAGGTATGGCTTATATTGCGCAAATGCTTGGAAATCCTGCTAAGGCTTATTTTATGGGTATGTCTTATTTCCAGGGAAACCGGGTATTATGTACAAGCTATTTGCATTCCTTCTGTATCTCTCCAGCACGGTATAATCTCAGTCCAGTAATTAACAATCCTGACACAGCAAAACTCATGGTATCAGCAGCGCACATTGTCTTGCTTCCACCCTTGTTGTCAGCGCGTGTGCTGACAGTGTGTGTGTGTGTGTGTGTGTGTGTGTGTGTGTGCTTTCCTTGAGCAGCCTGCAACTTCCTCCATTTATTTGCACCTCCAGCTGACACCATTTAAGCCTAGACACTAAAGAAAGTCCTGGAACCCTCTTTAAAGCTTCCAGGAACTTTTATCTGTTTCCTAAAGAATGTTCTCCTAACAGGTCTTCTCAACACCCCTGCAGTGTCAGATCAGCCCCTCAGTCACGGCAGATTTTTGCACAAGGTTCGTAGGAGAGACTAGTCTGTTCTTCCCCACCCCCACCTCCCCTCATGACAGTGACAGCAACTGCGTCTTAGGAATTCTAATTAAATTGAGAGCATATTTAAACCGTTTTTCCAAGGACTACTTACCAAGGAGCAAGAATATCCGGGGCATATTAGCCTGTCGGATTTAATAAATCTTCAATGCCGTGGCTGTGGGCCAGCACCAGTGCATAATCTTTACCAGCGCCATTTAATTAGGGCTGAGTGTTGCTCTGTAAACCTATTGTTTGTTCATCTGAAACAGGGAGAGAGGTAAGAGGCTTGGGAATTAATTGATTTGTTGCAATGGGTCAAGGGCTGCTCCCTTTCAGATGTTAAAACCAGACTCCTGTTGAATGGTAGGTGGCATAGATCCACACATGAATGGGTACAGTTTCTAAACCTCTGCAGTGGAGACAAAACCCATGCGTCCTTGAGTGTCTTGACTTCCTATGAGAGGCAGTGTGGTGTAGTGGTTAAGAGCGGGTTCGAGTCTCCGCTCCTCCACATGCAGCTGCTGGGTGACCTTGGGCTAGTCACACTTCTTTGAAGTCTCTCAGGCCAACTCACCTCACAGAGTGTTTGTTGGGGAGGAGGAAGGAAAAGGAGATGGTTAGCCGCTTTGAGACTCCTTAGGGTAGTGATAAAGCGGGATATCAAATCCAAACTCTTCTTCTTCTCCTTCCTCCTCCTCTCTTGTGGTTTCAAGCAGCTGGTATTCATTGCTGCCTCCAACTGTGGCAAGCAAGACCTGAGCACAAGAGTCCTCTTGTAAGGTGTAGTGGTTAAGAGCGGTAGACTCAAAATCTGGTGAACCGGGTTCGCTTCCATGCTCCTCCACATGCAGCTGCTGGGTGACCTTGATCTAGTCACACTTCTCTGAAGTCTCTCAGCCCCACTCACCTCACAGAGTGCTTGTTGTGGGAGAGGAAGAGAAAGGAGAATGTTAGCTGCTTTGAGACTCCTTCAGGTAGTGATAATGTGGGATATCAAATCCAAACTCCTCCTCCTCCTCCTCCTCCTCCTCCTCCTCCTCCTCCTCCTCCTCCTCCTCCTCCTCCTCCTCCTCCTCCTCCTCCTCCTCCTCTTCTTCTTCTTCTTCTTCTTCTTCTTCTTCTTCTTCTTCTTCTTCTTCTTCTTCTTCTATTGGAAACAATCTCTTGGAATCTCTTTCAAGCCACCACCATCTTTTTGATCATTCTGGTTGCCCTTTTATGAACCTCTCACCAAAAAAGACAGGAGAGAAATTTGATTTGGTGGGCATTAACTACGTCACACATTCTGAAACCAAGTGCTAGCTGAAACAAAGCTGTCCTTCAGAAGTACCGTAAAATAGAAATGTTGCCACCCGACCCCGACCCCACCCCCATGGCCCCCTCCACCTCTTCCCCCCTTTTCTTCCTAATGTAACACTAATGTCTCAACAAATGAAACTGACCTGTATAAAATCTAACTTGAAAAAGGAGGCATTGCACATACTTTTGTGAACCAAGAAATATTTAATAAATAAAAATAAAAGAACCTGCACCTCTCCATCCAAGTCACATGTACACAAATGCACAGTGTGTGTATAGGAATGCCTGCATTGGTGAAAATGCACTAGCATAGAAAAATCCATTGCCTTGGGGAGAAGTGCTCTGCAAAAGTGAGCACATTGGGCAAAATTACAAGCGTGTGCATACTAGGAAAATCTGCACTCAAGTGCTGATGAATTTACATGATTGTAAATTTATTTTATGTTGTAAATTGCTACAGGTTACGTTGTATGATTTTAGATGCATGAGTATTCTCTGTCGTCCATTGTAATGGCCTATGGCTTTATACAATAAAATTAGCTGACTGACTTTCACACAAATAAACTTCCTATCTTCCTATGCCAGTGGTTCTCAAACTTTTTTCTCTGGGACACACTTTCAGAATAAAAAAGTTGCTTGCCCTACACTGGATTTTTTCTATTGATAAGAAACACATTGGGAAACAAAAAAGAAAAACTATTGGGAAACAAAAAAGAAAACTATATCTATCCATATTCTGCATTTTTAAAAAAAGAAAAAATACTATACGACACTGATATGTTTAAATGTTTCTTTGATTGCCCTTGAATCTTCCTGCCACACTTGCCACACTAGTTTGGCATGCAGCACCCTTTGAGAACCACTGTCGTATACACAAGCCCTAAAGATTTGACTTGACCAAGTGATGTCTATGCAGTCCTGAACTGGCCGTTGGAGTTTGTGCCTTCAAAAATATCTTTGGGTGGCAGAGAGACAAAGCAAGATGATTGACAAAGGGATCTGCTCTTTTAAATCACCCTGCCTTGTGTTGAGGCAGCCTTCCACAGCACATGTGGGATTCCGATATTGGCATGCGCAAATTGCCTTCTCCCTCCCTCCTGGCTTCTGTTACAAGCAGCGCTGACATGCCCTCCCCTCCATCTCTCTGAAGTAGTCAATATCGCAATTACGGGCTAGAGTTGAAGTCAATTTTGTCCATTATGTCCTCCCCTTACAGCTGGTGCTGCCATTCTGACTTCTCCGAAAAAGAGCTGCTTCTCAACCAGCCATTTGAGTCTCATTTTCCTTAACGTCAAAATTACATACTGCGGATCCTTTCTCCTGAATCCGCTCGCCTCCCGCTTTTCCCACTCAGTAGCCACCAGATTTTCCAGTTTTCTCTCCTTCCTTTCAGTCCCTGCCCCACTGCCCAGTTTCCTGTTAGGGGCAGGCTCTTTGCCCTTACTATAGAGTTGAAAGGACCAAAATGTTCATCTCTATTTCATGGGTGGGGAGCCGCTGGAACATGGGCAGCTGCCTCAGACTATCTCTGCATTGTCCATGTTGACTGCAGCATTGCTCCACTGGTTCAGGGAAAGGACACTCTCAGCCCTGACCTGGAGGTGCTGGGAATTAACCCTTGGATTTCCCACATGCCTGGCATATGATCTACCACTGAGCTACTAATTTGTGAGCTGAACATTATATTCACTCCTGGGCAATCTTTGAGGGCCAATAAGCAGAACAAAGAGCGCTTACTAATAAGAGCCATGCAGAATAAGGCCCAAGGCCCATCTCGCCACACATCCTGCTCTCAAAGAGGCCAATGTGGAAAACCCACAAGCTCAGGAGTTTACAAGCAATGGCAACCAACTGCCTTTGCCCAAGCAGAAAATTGGTTTCCCAAAGTAAATTGTGACATCAGGTGATTGGCAGGTGGGTGGCCGAGCCTGTGAGTAGGTGCGGGAGGTAAGGATCCAGCCCACTTGCCAGGTTGAGTTTCCCACCCCTGAAGTATTGGAGAGGCAAAGGTGAATAAGCATCCTCTCCTCCACTATGAGGTGCCAATTACTCTAGCATCCATCTTGGTTGAGGCTCGCCTGCAACTGTCCTTGGTGCTGAAACGATTGGTCATAAGAGCTTTCGCAGAGTGGAACATTAGGGATAATCAGGTCAGGGGAGCCAACATGGCGCCTCTAGATGTTGTTGAACCAAAACCAACCATCCCTCACCACCGGCTGTGTTGTGTTGGGGCAACCAGGAGCTGTAGTCCAACAACATCTGGAACACACCACATTGGCTATTTTGGATGGATGATCTGTTTCCCACAGACCAGCACTTGGAGTATCTGAGACGGAGGCCATACATTTGATGGGAAGTGGAGTCCCACAACATCTGGAAGGGTATTGGCCTTCCTGAGTTAGAAGATACAAGTGCGGATTGGAGATATTGGAAAATAAATTACAGGCGCCTACTTCACTGTTTGGATGTTAGCAAGACAATAATCACTACCATGGCTCCCCTCCCCCCAGGCAGAACGTGCTGGAACTCAGTTCTGGCATCGTTCAGGTAGGTGCCATTGCCATTCTAAGAGAACAAGGGAGGTGTTTGTGGTGAGTTCCAGCACCTCTTTTTCTAGAAAAATAGTACTTGATCACTACCACCATCTAATATCTACATAGCAGCTATATTGGGGTCTACCCAACTAAGTTCTGCACAGAGTAAACTCATTGGCATTAACAGAGCTAAGTTAGCCAGCCAATTAATGTCAAAATGCAGTGTTCAGGGTTATTGTGTTGCCTTGGGGCTAGGATACCTTAGGATACCACCTGAACCCTTTGTGTCCCAACCTAATCGCGGAGGCCTTGTGCTTGGGTCCTGCTTATTGGCTTCCCATAGGGGCATCTGGTGAACAGGATGCTGGACTAGATAGGCCACTGGCCTGATCCAGCAAGCTCTTCTTATGCTTTTTCTTATTCCTGAGACCAATGCCTTCAACACATCCATGATAATGAGCAGCCAGCGGTGGACCTTGTCTGGTTGGCCCAGATGGCAATGTACAGTCCCCATTCTCATCAAAAGATGCAGCCCTCTTGCCCAGTGAGCATCACAGCCTGGCTGAGGACTCTGTATTTGCTACATGCATGCATGAACCTTCCTTCCTTCCTTTCTTGCAAGTTGAGGCTCAAATGTTTACTCTTGAATAAAGTGCATGCGAAAGAGGCTCACCCTCTTCTCCCCTCTACAGAATCTCATATGCATTTAAAAGATGTGTTTTAAAAGGTAAACGTAAAGGGACCCCCGACCGTTAGGTCGACTCTGGGGTTGCGCGCTCATATCGCATTATTGGCTGAGGGAGCCGGCGTACAGCTTCCAGGTCATGTGGCCAGCATGACAAAGTTGCTTCTGGCGAACCAGAGCAGCACACGGAAACGCCATTTACCTTCCCGCTGTAGCGGTACCTATTTATCTACTTGCACTTTGACGTGCTTTCGAACTGCTAGGTTGGCAGGAGCTGGGACCGAGCAATGGGAGCTCACCCCATCGCGGGGATTCGAACCACAGACCTTCTGATCGGCAAGCCCTAGGCTCTGTGGTTTAACCCACAGCGCCACCCGCTGTGTTTTAGATGTGTTTTAGCAGGCAGTAAACCAAAAGGCTACCCTTTCTCCATTGCTGCCTCTTCAGGGTTGGAGAAGCTTCATTATATTTATATTTTTATTTTTTAAAAGGAGAATGAATGCAAGTATAATGCTGAATGCTTCTGTTCTCACACCAGGCTGGCGTGGGCATCTGTTGCACAAGGCAGTGGAGAGAACTAGGTCCCAGATTGCTTGAGAACAGTTTTCAAGGGCTATAAATAATATTTCCAGAATTAGGTTTCTGGAACCTACAGAATCTGCTTCCCTAAGGAAGATGCAGGCCCTTATCTATGGGGGACCAGGGACTAGGGGCAAAATTCAGTTTGGGTCTTCATGGGGAACCATCGCATTCTCGCTTCCCAAAATGGTACAGGAACAGAAAGGCTACTACCAGCCTTCGAAATCTTTGTTTCTCTGAATTTTGCAATGCAGTTCTCCAACCAAAAAAAGTGTACCAAGAAATGTGCACATCAGTGTGCATGAAAGCACATCTCATGGTGGAAAGAGCATACAAAACTGTGTTACCTTAGTGAAAGCTGCATCCAAAAACCTTTACATTGGGAGAAATGAGCACTAAAATACTGAAACATTTTCACGGACTATATTCGTGGATGGCATCACTGCAGGTGATGCAAGGAGGGAAATGCATGTTTTAACACAGAGGTCAGCAAACCTTTTCAGCAGGGGGCTGGTCCACTGTCCCTCAGACCTTGTGGGGGGGGCGGACAATATTTTGGATAAAAAAATATATGAACGAATTCCTATGCCCCACAAATAACCCAGAGATGCATGTTAAATAAAAGCACACATTCTACTCACGTAAAAACACCAGGCAGGCCCCACAAATAACCCAGAGGTGCATTTTAAATAAAAGGACACATTCTATTCATGTAAAAACAGACTGATTCCCGGACCGTCCGCGGGCCGGATTGAGAAGGCGATTGAGCCGGATCCTTAGTTTGCCTACCCATGTTTTAACACCTGGCCGTGATTCAAAAAACCCTGCACACAGAGAGTTAGCACATAGGGGTTAGAGTAAACTTCAGCTATTCTTAGGGTTTTGCTATATTCTTGGGGGTTTGTGATATTTTTCCTGGCTGAAGTTCTCTACCTTTAACAGTTGCTTGATAACCAAACATTCGGATAATGGAGTTTTCTGACAACGCTACACCCCAAACGGTGTGTGTGTGTGTGTGTGTGTGTGTGTGTGTGTGTGTGTGTGTGTCAGCGGAACTTTTGCTTGTCATTTGCTTTCTTTCTTTTGTTACATTTATATACCATATTTTCCTCCAAGAAGCTCAAGATGGTGAACGTGGTTCTCTCCTCCCTGTTTTATCCTGACAACGACCCTGTGAGGTAGGTTCGGCTGAAAGACAGTGATCAGGCCAAGGTCACCCATCGAGCTTCATGGCTCCTTCTGTGCCCCACATAGGCAGCTGTTAAAACACCGAAGAGCTTAGCCAGTAAAAAAGAAATTGGGGGGGGGGAATGATGTCAACAATTAGAGTATTTTTTTCATTTTTCTTTACATGCTGGAAATTCTAACACATTTGTCATCAGATGGGGTGTGTGACTGAATTAATAGTAACACTTTTAATGTCAGATTGAAGGCAATGCCAACAGATGCCATTGGCGGTATGAATGAAATGCAGCTAGCTGCGAAAGATTTTTGGGTTTTTTTTTTAAAAAAAAGAAGGAACACATACATATTTAAAACATTAAAGCTGCCATTACATATTTTAACAGTACCGCCAGTTCTCTGCAAATTGTCTCATTTGAGTAATCTCTCTATTCCTGGAATATTAAAAAGGTGTCACAGCTGTGGAATGTAGATCGAGGGAACAACAGGGAGCGAACAGGAGGCGCAGAAAGATTTTTTTTATTTTTTTTAAAAAAAACCAATTTCTAATCTGAGCTGTAGACAGCTTTCTACCTCCCACGGTGTAGGCAGAACGTAACCCGTTCGCAGCTAGTAGCCGTCTTCTCCAACGTAAAGTTGTCTAATTCGCTTTCAAAGCCTCCCAGCTGGATGGCCATCTCATAGTTGAACTATGCTCTGTGTGAATCACAGAATCATAGAGTTGAAAGGGACCCTGAGGACCATCTAGTCCAACCCCTTGCAATGCAGCTACAGGCAGCTCTCCCATACGGGGGTTGAACCTGCAACCTTGGCATTATCCGGACCATGCTCTAACCAACTGAGCTATCCAGGCTGTCCCCCCGAAGTCCTTTAAGTGACTCCCCTATGGTCTGATTCACTATGACAAATTCCCATGCTTCAATAGCTCTGTCGGTAAAGAACGAGACTCTTAATCTCAGGGCCATAGGTTTGAGACCCACGTTGGGGAAATAGATTCCTGCATTGCAGGGGGGTTGGACTAGATGGCCCTCAGGGTCCCTTCCAACTCTACAATTCTATGATTCTATGTTCCTATTGCCGGAAGAAATGCCAACAACTTCAGATATGCAGATGACACAACCTTGATGGCAGAAAGTGAGGAGGGATTAAAAAACCTTTTAATGAGGGTGAAAGAGGAGAGCGCAAAATATGGTCTGAAGTTCAACATCAAAAAAACTAAGATCATGGCCACTGGTCCCATCACCTCCTGGCAAATAGTAGGGGAAGAAATGGAGGCAGTGAGAGATTTTACTTTCTTGGGTTCCATGATCACTGCAGATGGTGACAGCAGTCACGAAATTAAAAGACGCCTGCTTCTTGGGAGAAAAGCAATGGCAAACCTAGACAGCATCTTAAAAAGCAGAGACATCACCTTGCCGACAAAAGTCCGTATAGTTAAAGCTATGGTTTTCCTAGTAGTGATGAAAGTAAAATTTCTCACTCCCTCCATTTCCTCCCCTTCTATTTGCCAGGAGGTGATGGGACCAGTGGCCATGATCTTGGTTTTTTTGATGTTGAGCTTCAGACCATATTTTGCGCTCTCCTCTTTCACCCTCATTAAAAGGTTCTTTAATTCCTCCTCACTTTCTGCCATCAAGGTTGTGTCATCAGCATATCTGAGGTTGCTGATATTTCTTCCAGCAATCTTAATTCATCCAGTTCTTCAATTATGCCACTGCAAATTTCAAATGCACATAAGAACAAAAGAACAGGCTGCTGGATTGGACCAATGGCCCACCTGGTCCAGCATCTTGTTCTCACAATGGGATGCCAGATGCCTGTGGGAAACCCAAAATCAAGACCTGAGCACAGCAACACTCTTCCCTCCTGTGGTTTCTGCCAGCTGGTATTCAGAAGCATGACTGTCTCCAACCGCAGAGACAGAGCACATTCATCATGGAGAGTAAGGGACAGTTATCAGTTAACTCTGCCCATCTGCCACTGTCTCTCTCTCTCTCTGTGAAGCCTTGAAGTCATGATTCCTGCTCATCGCCTGCTCTAGTTTGCATTGGGCACATTGTAGCGTGGCAGAATGCCTTGTCAACTGGCTTCTGTACACATGGCTGGATCAGTCATTCGGATCCCACAATATTTGCCAGAGCTCTTCCTGAAAGTACAATTGTTGTTGTTGTTTAGTCGTTTAGTCGTGTCCGACTCTTCGTGACCCCATGGACCAGAGCACGCCAGGCACTCCTGTCTTGCACTCCCTCCCACAGCTTGGTCAAACTCATGTTAGTAGCTTCAAGAACACTGTCCAACCATCTCGTCCTTTGTCGTCCCCTTCTCCTAGTGCCCTCAATCTTTCCCAACATCAGGGTCTTTTCCAGGGAGTCTTCTCTTCTCATGAGGTGGCCAAAGTATTGGAGCCTCAGCTACAGGATCTGTCCTTCCAGGGCTGATTGAAAGTACAATAGCAGCTTTCAAAGGGTTGAGAACTTCAGAGTGGACGGTGCTTCAAAGAGAAGTGACAGTTGTGTCATTTGTTTACATTGCATCCATTTCCCTTTTCATTTTTATTTCTTGGCTTTGATGGGAAACTCATGTGCTTTCATCTGTGCTGGAAAAATTCCAGGGAAGTCTGAAAGGGTTTGAGGAGAAATTGCTGTGCAGTTTCCAGGTGGAAGGAAAAAAACTTTAGAAATACCCTTGACCGGGAGTAGTCAATGTGGTGCCCTTCAGGAAGTGTGGGCTGCAACCCCCATTGCCCCTGACCAGAGGCCATGTTTGCTGAGGCTGGTGGGAATTTTAGTTCCAAGAACATCTGGATAGACCGTGTTAGCTACCCCTCAATTATACAATGAAATGTATACTTTGTTCTTTCATGCTCAGAATCAAGTTCTGTTGATAAAAATAAGAATATCAGTATCAGTTGATATTGACATCAGCTAAACACTTTCCTGATTGCCCAATAGTAGGAGTAGGAGTAGGAATTTTGTACGCAGAGGCTGTTGAAAATAATGAAGGATTAACATCAGAATGTATTAAGAGAATTATTGTAATATTTTGAAATGCAGTAGAACCATGAGATGGTTAGGATTCGCTCCGATCTCGAAGCATGGGAAGTCAGCTAAATAATAATAATATTTTATAATTAGGCATAACATTGGGATTTGTTTAATTATTGGATAATTTGTATAATTTGGAATATTGTTGTTGTTTAGTCGTTTAGTCGTGTCCGACTCTTCGTGACCCCGTGGACCAGAGCACGCCAGGCACTCCTGTCTTCCACTGCCTCCCACAGTTTGGTCAAACTCATATAATTTGGAATATATAATTTGGTTTGATTGGAATTTTTTAATTATTATTTTTTTTCAGGAATTTTGTAGGCGAATTTTCTGCTGTCAGCTATCTGGGATTTAATTTTGTCTCGTATTTTTCTATTCTTCTTTGTAGGTTTTAAATTTTATGTTCTGTGAATTAATTATAAGGCAGAGGGCCTTCTCGGTGGTGGCACCTGTCCTGTGGAACGCCCTCCCATCAGATGTCAAAGAGAAAAACAGCTACCAGATTTTTAGAAGACATCTGAAGGCAGCCCTGTTTAGGGAGGCTTTTAATGTTTAATTGTTTTATTTCATTTTTCTGTTGTAAACCGCCCAGAGTGGCTGGGGAAACCCAGCCAGATGGGTGGGGTATAAATAATATATTATTATTATTATTATTATTATTATTATTATTATTATTATTATTATTAAATGTATTTATTTAAAGAAAGAAAAGCAGAAGTTGGGACTCGGTTCAGAGGCTTAGGAGAACCTTTATGAATAAGTTTACTTTGCAAACTTAATTCTTTGCCAACTCATACTGTAGGTGAAAAGGAGCACTGAGAGCTTATGGTTCTTATGTGTTCGGGAGTGAATAGCTATTATTGTGAGTCCAGGGGGAAGCACAGGCAGGCGATGCTACTCCCACAGCAATATCAATGCCCTAAAATACATAAAGACGTCATCTGTCTCTAGGTAACCTCTGCTAGCCCATTCCAAAGCAATGACCCTTCCACCCTCCCTACAAACACCCTCTCAGCAGATGAGTTAGTCTGAGCCCCTTCCAGCAGGATGTGTGGCTCATTTCTGAGGCCGCTATCCAATGTCTCCTAGAAACAAACATTCCTCCCCCAAAACTTAAAAGCTATTGTACTGTTACGGGAAAAATATAGGTGTGAGGCTACTCAGCCACCTAGCTTGTCAGGCAAGGGCCTGCGGTTCACTGCGGACGTAAAGGAAGGAGTCCAGCCACCATCCGGAGCAAAACAGCAAAGTTTATTACTGCGCAGCAGGTTCAAGCCAAGGCTGAACACCGAGAACAGGGTTACAAGAACTTTTAAAACTTCCCACCTGAATCCCATAATGCATTTCAAAAGCGTCATTCCTACATCACTGTTACATAGCTAAACGTCAGAAAAGGGGAGGTACGTACAATATTAACATACTAGTAAACAAGATTAACATAAGGGTAATGGTTCAGGGCGCTAGGGACCCAGGTGGCGCTGTGGGTTAAACCACTGAGCCTAGGGCTTGCTGATCAGAAGGTCGGCGGTTCGAATCCCTGTGACGGGTTGAGCTCCCGTTGCTTGGTCCCAGCTCCTGCCAACCTAGCAGTTCGAAAGCACGTCAAAATGCAAGTAGATAAATAGGAACCGCTACAGCGGGAAGGTAAATGGTGTTTCCATGTGCTGCTCTGGTTTGCCAGAAGCGGCTTTGTCATGCTGGCCACATGACCTGTAAGCTATACGCCGGCTCCCTCGGCCAATAATGCGAGATGAGTGCGCAACCCCAGAGTCGGTCACGACTGGACCTAATGGTAAGGGGTCCCTTTACCGTTACCTTTAATGGGTCAGGGCAAAAGTAAATGTGTGATAAGTACCGGGAGGAACTTCTTGAGGGTCTGATTATGGGATTAGGCTTGGCCAACAATCAGATCAGCAAAGTGCCTCTGGGCACTTCCTGGAGTCCCTTTTCAAGGGCAAAATAGTGTTGGAATGGGGAAAACTGGAGTTGATTTTATATGATTTTTTAAAACTAGGTAACTTCCCTGAGCTGTCAAGTCGAAAGGATACATTTATGCATAATATTTATAATATAGATGTGCCCCCCCCTGGTGATTTCCATAACAGTACCATTTTGCAAAACGCAGCAAGGCCACACCTGTACCATGCATTTAAAGCAGTATCATGCTGCTTTGAACAACCATGGCTCTCCCTGCCTAAGAACTGCAGTTTGTTAAGAGTGCTGAGAGCTGTGAGGACACCCCTCGCAGAGTGACAATTCCCAGAGCTGTAACTCTGGGAGGGGAAATAGGGTCTGCCTAACAACTCCCAGCACCCTTAATAAACTATTGCTCCCAGAATTCTTTGATCTGGCTGTTCAAAGGGGACCGATGCAATTCTGAACAGCATGCTTTTTTAAAACAACAACAACAACACCACGTGTATACCCTTAATCCAGCAGTTTGGGTGTGACCTCATCAAACAGATGCAAGTAAATGAAAACACGGGTTGCCTTTTGAAAGGAAGCAGCCATTGCCTGCAGCCAGACCCTCACATTTATCTCTATCGTAAGAGGTGAGGCACAAGGGTTCCTGCCTTCCCTACTGCCTAATTGATGACTTGGTTTGGCAGTTCTTCCATTGCTTCATTCTTGCCAATCCTCCCGTCTCCACCCATTGCTCTCTCCCCTTTTCCATCTTTTTTCCTCCCTTCCCAAGAGCCAATGTTATCTGTGACCCAAGAAGAAATCTAGTTTCTGTCCCTGGACGTTTGCCCTGCCTTGAGTTCCATTCGGTCCATTTTAGCACCAGTCTGTACTCTACAGACACATTTCCTCTTAAAATATATATACCTGCCCACCTGCCAACACTGTGATGTCTATCAGGGGCTCCTTGGGGTCCATGGGGATCTGGCATGGTTTGGCAGCCCTGGGTGGATGAGAAAGAAGGAGATGGAACAGAGACAGGGGACTTGAAGGCTGGCACCCAAGGCTAGAGGACAGAAGCTTCCCCCTTCTCACTCTGATGGGGAAGCCAACTCTCGTCACTGCCCTTCCTGCAGAATGCAGAGCATCGTCAGTGTGGAAGGACTTCATTCAGCCTGTGAGAATGACTGGGCAAAAACGTGTGTGGAAAAGTCAGAATCAGAGGAGCAGGAGGCAGGTTTGCCGCCGAGAACCAGGTGCTGTCTTTGTTAATAATAATAATAATAAATTTTTTATTTGTACCCCGCCCATCTGGCTGAGTCTCCCCAGCCACTCTGGGCGGCTTCCAGTCGAATATCACAACAATACAGCAATAGCACAATTACAAAAGTCACAAACAATACATAAACCACATCAAAAAATACACAACCGAATAGAAAACAATTTCAACATAATCTAAAACTAAGAATACATCCTTAATACAGTTTAAATAACATAGGTAAAAAATAACAGGAATTTAAACAAAACAAAACAAAATGGAGCCCTCTTTGCCCAGCAGCAGCGGCGGCAACAGTCCTTTATAAAGCCCATCAGGCCCCGCCCTGGGCCAGGTGGTGAGTGGCAGGACCGGGGCCTTCAGGCGCTGAGCAGGGGAGTCCTCCTGGCTGGTAGCAGCAGCAACAGCTGTTCTTATAGGCCTTGGCCCCGCCCTGGGCCAGGTGGTGAGTGGCAGGACTGGGGCCTTCAGGCGCTGAGCAGGGGAGTCCTCCTGGCTGGTAGCAGCAGCAACAGCTGTTCTTATAGGCCTTGGCCCCGCCCTGGGCCAGGTGGTGAGTGGCAGGACCGGGGCCTTCAGGCGCTGAGCAGGGGAGTCCTCCTCTTGTTGTTGTTGTTTAGTCGTGTCCGACTCTTCGTGGCCCCATGGACCAGAGCACGCCAGGCACTCCTGTCTTGCACTGCCTCCCGCAGTTTGGTCAAACTCATGTTAGTAGCTTCGAGAACACTGTAGATGGGAGCAAATACCCCAAAGAAGGATATCTGCACGTGAGATACCCCCATGAAATGAGGGAGTCTTGCCAGTGAGGTCGCCATGCCTTGTATTTAAAAGTTGGGCTGGAGGGGCGTGTCGCCCATTGGGACATCTTCATTGCTTCCCTTCAGCTTGTGTTGCTCGTGTGCATTGGAATCATGGCTTCGGGACCCTGAGCCTGTACCATTAGTAACCTGTATAAACAGCTCATTCTTACAAGCACATTCTTTATTACAGTCCAAAGACCCACAGAAACAATTTTGAAAGCAAAATACATCAGATATACAGGGGGAACATTGCTAGTCATTGTTTTATATCTAAAGCATGTTGATTTCTAATTCTTATTATCCCCGAAAGGAATTTTGCCACTGCCAGGGTTATATCATTTATCTTATCTTCAAGGAGATGTTTGAGATAAAAAATATCTGACTTTCCAGATAAATTTACCAATAAAGGTTTGATTAATTGGTTCCTGGCTTGTTTATGCAGCCCACAGCTTACACACAAGTAGGAGCCTCTGTTGTTATGTTGGACACTGTCAGATGAGATGCTTTGCCTTGCCTGTGTGGCTTCACCTGAAATTTCACAGGTAAAGGAAGTGGAATTTGCCCTCACTGATAATAAGGATTGGAATTAGAATGGAGGTTGGTGGAATATCGGCTGTTTGGATAACTATCATAGGTTGATGGTCCAGCCGCCAGCATCATATTTCACATGTAACTACTGCAAATGGACCTCCAATCAATGTCAAGTTGCGCATTAATGCAATTCTGGCATGTCTGTGTCTATTGGTACGTTGTTATAGCCTTGGTGGCACTGAATTTATTAGTGACGTGCTTTATTGCTGCGTGATTTACTCCCATGCCCTGATGGAATGTGAAGTCATTGCTCTTAATAACCATTTAGTGCACATAATGTAATGTACATTCCTTTCTGTTCAAGTGCTCCTGTTCTGTGTTTCTTCAGAAGTGACAGGATCCCTGGGGGAGGGCATGAGAGGTGGGTAGAGAGAAATTCCTCTCCATTTTTTGCTGGTGCAAGAAATAAAGATGAATGAAATTGCAAAGCTATCCCTTTGGGTTGCATTAGAAATAACAAAGGGCTCACAATATATGGGCTTTTCTTTGTGCAGGGAAGTGTTATGGGGGGGGGGACTGCTCCTTTTCCCCTTGCGGGGTACCCAAGAGCCTATATACTTATGTAGGTTCTCTATCGGTAGGAGAAAATAACGGAGGCCAACCAAAGATTATTGAAAAGGAAAGCTGCTAGTAAGCCTGATGTTCATTAATCTGTTGCAACAGGGTGCTCACACACACACACATGAGGGAGGAGGAACCCAGAACAATGGTGTGCAAGCCCTTACACAATGGTACATCTGGTTAAGTACTTAATTGGTTCCGGGGTGCCATTTGCACCCCCGAAAAGTACTTAATCTGAGCGGCGATAGTGCGCATGCATGAAGTGCTGATAGAGCATTTCTGTGCATATGCAAACCACGCAGGTCGCTTCTACGCATGCGTGGACCACGTAGATCGCTTCTGTGCATGCATGCGCCGCGGAACCCGGAAGTAAATACTTCCGGGTCCGCGGAGTACTTAAACTGAAAGTACTCAAACTGAAGTGTACTTAAACCGAGGTATGACTGTATAGACTTTGGAAATTGCCACCCTGTAGCTTAAGACAACCCGCTAAAACATCATACATACATCACAGAAGGAGCGGTCTACAGCAGAATCCTGTCCGGCAAGAAACCTGTTAATAGGTTTACCTGGACAGCCTTTATCTTTTGTGATGATAAATACTTACCGTAATTCCTGAGTCCAGGTCACAGGCTCACCCTATTCATATCTTAAATGTGCTCTTAAGGCAGGATTTGTGAGGCTTTCCCCACTTCCATCCAAACTGCAGAGGAATATTTGAGCTCACTGAAAGAGCCAAAATGGCTTTAGGACTGTTTTCCTGTACCGTTTCAGATATGTGGTTTATATATTTATGTATGTGTTTGCCTGGTACATTTATGAACATACATTTATTTTATATCTTAAAGGGTAAAGGTAAAGGGGCCCCTGACCATCAGGTCCAATCGTGTCCGACTCTGGGGTTGCAGCGCTCATCTCGCTCTATAGGCCGAGGGAGCCGGTGTTTGTCCGCAGACAGCTTCCGGGTCATGTGGCCAGCATGACTAAGCTGCTTCTGGCGAACCAGAGCAGCGCACGGAAACGCCGTTTACCTTCCCGCCGGAGCGGTCCCTACTTATCTACTTGCACTTTGATGTGCTTTCGAACTGCTAGGTGGGCAGGAGCTGGGACTGAGCAACGGGAGCTCACCCCGTTGCAGGGATTCAAACCGCCGACCTTCTGATCAGCAAGCCCTAGACTCTGTGGTTTAACCAATTCTCATTACAGAAATATTTAGAAGGTTATACTAGGACCAGATCACCCTGAACTCAGTACAATGATTGACTTGAGATCTCTCTCTCTCTCTCTCTCTCTCTCTCTCTCTCTCTCTCTCTGCTGTCGTAACAATTTCCTGTTGTAATGGTGAATACAGAGGCTTCAGTTGAACCAAATCTCAACCCCATGATTTATTTGGATTATGAAGGCTCAGCCACAGGAAATATGAAATCAAATGTCTCAATGCCACTCCAAATTGTATCGTGTTGGGCAGATGATTCTAGGTTTGCCTTCTTCATGAGAGTTACCACACTTCCCTTCACAAAGGACTGACCACCCTTTATTCATGAAAACCAACTTTTATGCAGTTTTTGGACTACAATACCAATAAGGCAGTGTGACTGTGAACCAATTGCACATATGTACAGTAAGCACACTGGAGGCCCATATTTGAAGCATAAAAATATGTGATGGCATAAATAAGCAGTACTTCAATACTTCCCACAGGAGGTGGGAAAATGTTGTTCCTATCTCTAAAAGGTGGGGGCGGATAAGACCCAGGTAACCAGTCAACTTGATGCTCTTAGAAGGAAAGATCCCAGAATTAAATTAAATTAATTAAACAGTCAGTCTGTGAGCACGTAGAAAAGGATGCTGTGAATACTAAAAACCTAGCGTGGGTTTTCTCAAAAGCAAGTCATGCCAGAAGAATCTCATTTCTTTACAGGGGGTTGGACTAGATGACCCTCAGGGTCCCTTCCAACTATACAGTTCTATGATCCCCCACAGAGATCTGTTACTCTTAGCCATGAGCACAGATTTCAAGGTGGAAGCCCCCCTGGCTGCCCCATATATACACATATACATAGAGTTTATATACCGTGGGCAGCTTCTTCATGTCTGCTCTAAATGTGCATAAATTGATTTATGTCATTTTAACACACCCTTTGTTTGGGAAATCTTGAAACCTCCCAGCTTTTTAGAGCCTTTGTATGAAACATAATAAAGGAAGACCTGAGAGGTGGATTCTTTCTTCTTCCATTTCATCAAGTCAGCCCTGGGATAGTTAATTGTCAGGGTTGTAATGGACTCTTGCACTGTTTTGTTCCTTACTTGAATTTGCATTATTCCTCAAGGGAGAGTGAGGGAGGGAGAGAGAGGGAGAGAGAGATGGTGGACATCTCAAAGCAGAGAACCAGTGTCAAGCTCATAAAGAGACAATGCCTGTTTCCATAGAATCATTTGTTCGTTCCCCTGGTGGCTCAATGCCACAGATGGGAACTTTGGTTACTAGGTAACCATGCTGCATCGACCAATGGCAGAAGAGAGTTTACCAAACTTACTCGGTTTATATCTGAGGAATGTATTTCTTTTGTTTGATGGGTCTTCAGGGGGAGATCATTCTCCCCTCGCACATCTCGGTTTCCTTTTAGATTGGGGCTGAGCCGAAAGGGGGCTCCATTCCATCAGCATCGAGAGATGACCCCCTTTTGGAAAGTTGTCAAGGACATTTGCAAAACAGGACAGAAGTGTCCACCCAATCATAAAACATGGCTCTGAACATGCTTCACTTGTCTCTGGTTAAGCCATCACGTCCCTGATTGGCTAGGATCACCTATGCAACCAATCCTGCTAGTTTTTCCCCTCACTCTGAAGCCGCTTTGTTTGCTCTCCGTGAGGTCATCGTGTACGCAGGTCTTGATTGGCTATGTAGTGCTGCAACATCATATGTACACCATGATCCCTGATTGGCTGAAATCACTCTGTGAAAGAAGCCTGACTGGGGGGGGGGTGGATGGTCCCAAAGCAGTACAGTCATACCTCGTGTTGCGTCCTCTTCATGTTGCGTCTTTTCGCGTTTCCTCCCGCGGCAACCCAGAACGGGTTACTTCCGGGTTTCAGAGGGGAAACAGCAAAAGTGCGCCGTGGGCCTGCGCAGACACAGCACTTCGAGTTGCAGGCATTTCACGTTACGGATGGGCCTCTGGAATGGATCCCGTCCATAACTCGAGGTACCACTGTAGAAGATAAGAGGAAATCCATAGCCCATTATGAGCTGAGCCCAAACTCCTCCTGTATTCAGGCCTAGTTTCTCTCTCTCTCTCTCTCTCTCTCTCTCTCTCTCTCTCTCTCTCTCTCTCTCTCTCTCTCTCACACACACACACACACACACACACACACACACACACACACACACACAAACTTCCTGTCAGGTCCCTGCTCCCTAACCAAACCCACCTTTGCAAGGAGGCAGGAGAATGGGCAGGAATACCCAAGTTTTCTCAAGGGTTTTCCTAGAAATCTCAAAAAGTGCCAAAAATATGTTTAAAACACATCGTTGAGGACACAATGCATTTAAGGAAGGCATGCAATGAGATAGTATATGCATTTGAATAAGTATTTTGTGAAATAAAATACATATTTTAATCACACATTTAAGTATGCATTTATAGATTGAGGGGTCAGTTTTATGGCATGTTTTGCCAGGTTGTGCAACATATGATCCAGCGGATCTCCAGCTCAGGCTGCTGATTCCTGGCTCAGCTGGCATTGAGTCCCCAACCAAAGACATGCCAGCATAATTTATTCATCCCAGCTCAGTTGGCGCTCAATCATCGGGTCCAAAGCTGGTTTAGGTGGCTCAGCTCAGTCATGTGATGTGGGAACCTGGGATAGAGGTTTTGTTTTCCCTACCTGGGTTTGGATATGGTATAGCTAGCTTTTGCATGCATAGAATGGGTCCTTTAATATGGAAATCAGGCTTATGAATAAACACATGTGAAACTAACATGGATGGTCAGATTTGTCCATTTCAATCTTTCTCAGTTCCTAATCCCCCCCCCCACCAATCAAATTCATTCCTGCACATTTCTGCAGCCATTTGTCTACGTGAAAATCTGTCAGCGTTTTAGAGCACATTTCTCCCAAGAAAGCCCTTTTTTTTTTTGCTTTTAGGTCTACATCCTTTTGCAAGCAATTTCCCCTAAAATAATGCATCCTTGCATGTTATTTTCATGCATTTTTAGTCACACTTTCCCCAAATATTTTCATTTTGGTGTACGCTGTTCAGTTGGGGAACTGCTCTGGAAAATTCAGAGAAGTGCGAATTCCAGAAGATCGATAAGCTTCAGTTCCCGTGTTGGTTGGGGAAGTACAAAAAAGGTAGCTTCTCATTTGAATGCAGCAAAATCAAATTCATGCCCCATTTCTGTTCATTGGCCATTGATGTTTCTTCAACAGTACGCCATTTACTCTGCAGAGCATTGAAGTGCCTGGTTTTGCTGATGGCAAGATGAAGCCTTGGTTCTATTACACACCTGTCAATGAGACACTGAACAGACAACAGAAGAATCAGATTGGTGTTTTACCAATAATAAATATGCAAGGTGTTTCTGCCCTTGATATCAAAGAGGCGAAATGATTGAATGGAGAGTTTTGCCATTGCAGATGTTATGCTATGTGACCAAGGCTGCAATGTTCAGTCCTCTGTGGCTATAAGCAATCTCTCCTTCAGCAAACATCTTCTTTTGCCAAGAGGCCACGGTTGTCTACTTCAGTGTATTTATGCAATGCAGATGAGCAATAGGATAAAAACTGCATTTATATAGCACTTTAGGACATTCGTTACAAGAACTCTGTTATTAGGAAACAGTAGCTGAGTTTGACTTTGTATCCCTCTACCCTCCCCATCTTTCCCCCCTCTCATGTTGTGTGTTTTAGATTCCAAGCCATAATAAATAATAATAATAATAATAATAATAATAATAATAATAATAATAATACAGTGGTACCTCTACTTACGAATAACTCTACTTATGAATGTTTCTTTTTATGAATGGAGCTCCGTCCGCCATCTTGGATGTGGTTTAGATAGGTTTTTTTCTACTTACGAATTTTTAGATAGGGTCGCTTCGACTTACGAATTTTTTCTCCCAATGCATTCCTAGGGGATTCTACTTACAATTTTTTTTCAACTTACGAAATTCGTAAGTAGAGGTACCACTGTAATAATAATTTATTTGTGCCCCGCCCATCTGGCTGGGTTTCCCCAGCCACTCTGGGCGGCTTCCAGCAAAGATTAAAAATACATTAAAATGTCACACATTAAAAATTTCCTTAAACAGGGCTGCCTTCAGATGTCTTCTAAATGTCAGGAAGTTGTTTATCTCTTTGACATCTGATGGGAGGGCGTTCCACAGGGCGGGCGCCACTACCAAGAAGGCCCTCTGCCTGGTTCCCTGTAGCTTTGCTTCTTGCAGTGAGGGAACTGCCAGAAGGCCCTCAGAGCTGGACCTCAGTGTCCGGGCTGAATGATGGGGGTGGAGACCATAGCTGCCAAGTACCCCATTTTCCCCAGGGAACCCCTGTATTTTCTCACCGTTTCCCGCAGGTGTCCTGAATGGCAAAATACCCCATATTCCCCCGGATTACGAAGCTCCTGCCAGCAGCCATGTTCTTCTGGTGCCGCACCGGCACCGGAAGTCGCTTCTACGCACTTCCGGACATGTGTAGAAGTGACTTCCGATGCCGCTGTGCCCATTTCCAAAATGTCCGCAGCACCAGAAGTCGCTTCTATGCACTTCCGGACATGCGTATAAGCGACTTCCGATGAGCTGTGCCCATTTCCAAAATGTCCGCAGTGCCAGACGTTGCTTCTACGCATGTCTGGAAGTGCGTAGAAGCGACTTCCGTTGCCGCGGCGCTGCTGATCCCAGATTTTTCAATCCTGAACTTGGCACCTATGGTGGAGACACTCCTTCAGGTATACAGTGGTACCTCTACTTACGAATAACTCTACTTATGAATGTTTCTACTTACGAATGGAGCTACGTCCGCCATCTTGGATGCAGTTTAGATAGGATTTTTTCTACTTACGAATTTTTAGATAGGGTTGCTTCGACTTACGAATTTTTTCTCCCAATGCATTCCTATGGGATTCGACTTACAAATTTTTCTACTTACGAATGTGCGTTCGGAATGCATTAAATTCGTAAGTAGAGGTACCACTGTACTGGGCCAAGGCTATTTAAGGCTTTAAAGGTCAGCACCAACACTTTGAATTGTGCTCGGAAACGTACTGGGAGTCAATGTAGGTCTTTCAGGACTAGTGTTATATGGTCTATCAATTTCTTACCACAGACATTTCTAAGATGCTGTTGAAGCCCCTCTTTTCTCTTTTGGCCAAAGAGTCAAATATAAATATAAATGTTTGGGTGGGAGGGTAGAAGTAATGAAGAACACCTTGAAGGTAACGAAAGTTAAGCCAGGTTGCACAACAGCAGCAGTCATGGCATGGGAGCGAGATGGTAGGGATACTGAGAGAGGAAAAGTGGTGGGACATTTGAGGGCTTCGCATCCTTTTTCTCTCTCACATGAGGCAGCTGAGAAATGGACGAGGAAAAGGTTTGACTACAGTGAGAAGGGAGAGGCACTGAAAGGAAACAGAGTGGCTGTTCTAAACAATGCCAGACGTCTGAGCAAAATGTGGGGTGGGGGAACACTGAGGGGGGAAACAGTGGTTTTAAATGGTGGCAGAAGTTTGAGTAAAAACAGAGATGGGGGTCACAGAGAGAAAAATGTGATTTTAAACAACTGCAGAGGTTTGAGTAAAGCAGGCTTGGAGTGATACTGAGAAGGACAAAGTTGCTTTTAAACAATGACAGAAATTTGTATAAAGCAAGGGGGAATAGCAAGGGGATTGGTGAGTGGAGAAAGCAGGGGTGCATCCCTAATACTTAAAATATGTGTAAACTGCCTTTATAGATAAAGGCCACTCAAAGCAGGTAAAAATATTGTTTTATATTATATTATATTCATACCTGTTTCAGTTAATCTAGTTCAGGAGCACCCAAAATGGTGTCCTCCAGATTTTTCCAGGTGCCAACTCCCATCATTCCCTGACCTTTGGAGACCCTCAACACCTGGAGGTCCACAAATTCCCTGTCAGGCTTCAGGGAATCGGCTTCCCCCACCCCCTGGCTGCCCCGGTGGCAGTAGATAAGAAGTACAAAGGAAAATGAGTCTTCATACCAGTTAGAAACTTTAATAATCACAGCAAGAGAACAAAGAAACCAGCTCCTGGAAATTAAGGTGCTCCCAATTAAGGATTCCACCCCCTTACGTCCCTATTAATCTACGTCACTTCTGTATCTTGTAATCTGAGCTTGTTCCCTCGTTGCTTTGCGTGCTTTCTGCTCTGCCACTTTCTGAGCTCTTCTTTACCTTGGGGAGAGCAGATGAATGCTATCCAGAGACTGTGAATCTGTTAACCCTCTCTCTCCCAGTGTTTCTTCTCCCAGCTGTTCCCCATCCAGTATTTCCCAGCTTTTGCCTTCTGAACTATGCCCCTCTGCAAACCACTGTTCCAAATCTATACTGCCCTCTGCTCCTGGGAAGATTCAGGATCCAGATCAGGAGCAGGGGGAGGGGGAGAGGGAGGCTCCCATCATTTCTCCTCCATGCAGGCCTCCTCAGCACGGTCCCTGACATTCCTCCATCCTGAACTAAGCTACGCTGTTGGTCAGCCTCCCCAGACTCGGTGCCCTCCAGTTACTGCTGGACTTCAACTCCCATCATCCCTGACCTTTCACCATGCTGGCTGAGTCCAATGGGAGTCCAACAACAACCATGTCATCTACCTTTGATCTTGTTCTGGTTTTACATCAGAACTTGGGATCAGCCCTGCTGGCGGGTTCTTTCCCAGCCCTACCTGGAGATGCCAGGGATTGAACCTGGGACCTTGTGCATTCAAAGCAGTTGCTCTAACACTGAGCTATGGTTCTCCCCCTAGTCCATGGCGACTGCTGGCTCAGTCTTCAGCCCATCTCTCATGAACCACAGGTATTTGAAATGCAAGCTCAGTTTCTCAATGTCTGGGGGGGGGTGCTTTGCCAAATGATCCAATCCGTTCGGGGCATTGCATTTGCTGTAGGGAAAGGGAGGCACGCGTGAACTTCAGCTGTTTACCCCTTTTGCAGAATTTGTTTCTCTTTAGGCAAAATTACCCTGTGTCGCTCAAGAAAAGTCCCATTGATTGCCGAGCTGAATTAGCATTTCCTCCCGCGTGCTGGTTGACAGCCACCCGGGCCGATACAAAAGCGTGCTGTAAACATTAACGCCTTTGGAAAGAGCAAATTATAAGCTTGCCACTTCCCCCCCTCATGGCGCCTGTCTAAGCAAAACCCATGGCCTAATTTCAGCTCGCTGCTCTGCCTTTTCGCAGCATCCTTTTCGGGGCAATAATTAAAAAAATAAAAATTGTGAAGTGGGCCATTTAATTAGTGACATGAGAAAGGACTGTTGCAGGAGGGGAAGCCTCAGGTCAGAGGAGAGCCAGCCTGGCCCTGGAGTTCTGCTCAGTTTCTGCAGCAAGGAATTGGCCAGTCTAGGCTTTGTGTCACCCTGCTGGCTGCTAACTGTTCATCTGTTTGCTGTTAGGAAGTTTGCATCCAGAGGTGGGACACCAACCTTTACACATTATCAGAAGTAGGAATATTTAAACTGATTACAGTACAGTGGTACCTTGGTTCTCACACTTAATCCGTTCAGGAAGTCTGTTCCCAAACCCAAGCGTTCCAAAAACCCAAGCCGCGCTTTCCCATAGAAAGGCAAAATGGATTAATCCGTTCCAGACTTTTAAAAACAACCCCTAAAACAGCAATTTAACATGAATTCTACTATCTAATGAGACCGTTGATCCATAAAATGAAAGCAATAAACAATGTACTGCAGTCACACCAATCAATCAGTAGCTGAACTGGGTTCCACAGAGTCACAAAAACAAAACAAAAAGAGCCCCCAAAACAAAAATGCAGAATAAATGGCAAAAACAGACAGACCTCAGCGTAACACTCAAAACGGAAGTGTGGCACTCAAATCGGAAGCATAACACTCAAAACGGAGCACGTTCAGCTTCCTAAAAATGTTTGCAAACTGGAACAACACTTACTTCTGGGTTTGTGGTGATTGGGTTCTAAGTTGATTGATTACCAAGGCATTTGAGAACCAAAGTACCATACCACCGTAGTTGCTTTCTTTACCAGAGCAAATAAATAAATAACAGACATAAATCCCCACGTGAAACAGAGCATTAAAGTATCTAAAACCCATCGTAAAATGCAGGACCAAAACTTCCCACCCACTCAAGAAGGCCACAGATAATTAAAAGCCAAAGGCCTGGCAAAAAAAGAAATGTTTTTGACTGGTGTCTAATGCTATGTATTGTTGGCACCAGGCGAGCCGCCTAGGGAAGGGCATTCCACGGGTAGGGAGCCATCACTGAAAAGGCCTGCTCTTGTGTTGCCACCCTCAGGACCTCATGGTGAGGGCACACAAAGAAGGGCCTCAGATGGAAAAAAACACAAGTAGTTTGCTCACTGGAAAAGTAACAGACTGGAAAGAGAAGTTGCTGAATTGGAACTCATTACCAAGCTTAAAACCATGGAGCCACCTGGGATGAATAAAGACATCGGATTCTTATCTCATTATGCATGATCAAGCTTTCTTTAGCGCCTCAGCCCTTGCTTTTCCCCCCAGGACTAATTGCAGTCATCAGCAGTCGTTAACAGCCATCTACAGGTTCACCACTCCCATCAGCCCATCACCCATTCCCACCCACCCCCACCACCCTCTGTATATATATAGCACGGGTGTCAAACACAAGGCCCGGGGGCCAAATCCGGCCCGCCAGACCTCATCATGTGGCCCGCCGAGCGCCCCAGCCAGCGGGACCCAGCAGTGGGACCTTGCTGCTGAAGCGCCGCGCCAACAAAGCGCCGACAAACAGCTAGGGCCGGGAAAATGCTTTTTGCCCCTGGGTCCCTTCGCGCTCTTTTCTGGCGCTGAATCAAGGCGGCGACCCACCCCCCTTCCCTTTCTTTCTTCCTCTCTCTCGTTCTTATTCTTTCTTTCCCTCTCCTTCCTTCCTTCCTTCTTTATCTCTGTCTTCTCTCCCTCTTTCTCTTTCCTTCTTTATTCCTTCTTTCCTACTCTTCTTTCTCTCACCTCTTTCCTTCCTCTCTCCCTCCTGCTCCCTCTTTTCTTTCTTCCTTTCTTCCTTTCTTCCTTCCTTCCTTCCTTCCATCCTTACCAACTTTCTTCCTCTCCCTCATTCTTATTCTTTCTTTCCCTCTCTACTTCCTTCCTTCTTTCTCCCTTTCCGTCTTTTCTCCCTCTTTCTTTTTCTTTCCTTCTTTATTCCCTTCCTTATTTCCTACTCTTCTTTCTCTCCCCTCTTTCCTTCCTTCCTTCCCCTCTCCCTCCCACTCCCTCTTTCCTTCCTTCCTTCCTTCCTTCCTTCCTTCCTTCCTTCCTTCCTTCCTTCCTTCCTTCCTTCCTTCCTTCCTTCCTTCCTCCCCTCCCTCTCCCTCTCCCTCTCCCTCTCCCTCTCCTCAGAAACATAGGATGCTGCTTTATACTTCTGGCCCTTAAACCCTGGAACCATGAGAGCAGCTTCAGTGAGTCAACCTCAGCCAGTCCCTTTGGTGAAGGGTGGTGGCTCACTGGCAGAACATCTGTCCTGCATGCAGAAGGACCCCAACATTTCATGCAGGACCTTTGCAGGGCTGCTTGCAAGCTCTGCAAAGGTCCTGCATGAAACCCTAGCGAGCCTCCACCACCCAGTGCAGTTACCAAAAATCATTTTTCAATAAATTGTACAATAATTGTACATTTGAATATCTACTTGCCATTATTCTGACTATGTTTCTGCTTTCAGAGCTAGTTATTACTTACATTATTACAAAAACAGTAATAATTGAATGCAGTGACAATAATTTATGTTAATAAAGAGTGGACACATAGTCCTACAGATACATCCGGCCCTTTGAGGGTGACCAAACTGCTGATGCGGCCCCCGATGAATTTGAGTTTGACACCCCTGATATATAGGGTCTGACACTTCTGTTTCAAGTGTATCTGAAGAAGTGTGCATGCACACGAAAGCTCATACCAAAATAAAAACTTAGTTGGTCTTTAAGGTGCTACTGAAAGAATTTTTTATTTTGGAAAAGTAATGGTTTATGTACTGATATTGGAATACAGGCACAAGTATCCTGTGTCTATTATGAAGAGCACAGAAAGGTTAAATCTGCTAAAATAAATAGAGATTTTTTTTTTTTGCTGTGTAACTTTAAGGAACAGCGCCAAAGTAAGTGTGCATGTGCTATAGGTTACTGTAAAATTATATATTTCACACTGTAGTTCCAAACAAAAGTTAGTCACAGATGTTTCATATCGTCTGCCATCAGGCAGATTTTATATATGTTGGAAGCCACTCAGAGTGGCTGGGGCAACACAGTCAGATGGGTAATAATAATAATAATAATAATAATAATAATAATAATAATAATAATAATACAGCACAGGATCTAGGTCACATGTGGGGAGGTGGTCCTTCACAGGAGCAGAAGGTGCCCTTGAGCTCGAATCCTGCTTCCCGGATTCCCACAAGCATCTGGTTGGCCAGTGTGAGAACATGATACTGGAGCAGACGAGCCAATGGCCTGGTCCCACAGGCTGTTCTTAGCTTCTGACAATTCCCAGAGTTCCCTGGGAAGAGGTTTGCTTGCTGGACCAGCTGGGTACTCAAGTAGCTTCTCATCTCCCCATATTAGGAGATGGCAATTTGACTGAGCTTGCAAATGTGGCAAAGAGAGAGAGAGAGAGAGAGAGAGAGAGAGAGAGAGAGAGAGAGAGAGAGAGAGAGAGAGAGAGCTTTAGCATTTCCTTGTAGGAAACCTGTTCTGATCCCTTGAGGTTTCTTTCACCTCACCAAACTCTTCTTCCATATCTTTTCATTTCCTCCCCTGTCTTGCGACAGTGACGAACTCCTCTGCGCAGCGGCTTCCCGCCTTACCTGCACTTATTGCCTCACCGCTGCGAGCTTTATGACCTGTGAAATTGGCTTAAGTATCGATCGGTTGTCCTTGTTTACAATGGCGAAGGCAAGAAAGGGAGCATTTCCGCCTGCCTGCGTTGCAACTTGGAGGAGACCCACTGCAAGGCCTGAGCTGAATGCTCGCCGGTCACTTTGCCTGTTCCTTCGTCTTGATTTACCAGGCTGTCAGGAGTGGCGGTGGAGGGAGAGGGAGAGGAATAGGAATCAGTGCAGCGCATGCAATACTCCAGCAAGGAGATAATGCCTGGCTAGGTTAAATATAACTAGCTAGAGAGCAAAGAAGAGCTCCTTGCTGTGATCGTAGCATCATAGAATTGTAGAGTTGGAAAGGGCCCTGAGGACCAGGGCCGTCTTACCCATAGGCGCTAGGGGTGCAGGGCACCCGGGGGCTGGCTCTCAGGGGCGCAAGGCCGAGAGTCCAGGGCCTGAGAGTTGAGTCCGGGAAAGAGCCCGCCCGTTGGTCAGAGCACTGCGACGGTCTCTTCTGCTGCAGGTGGCTCTGCACCTCGAGTTAGGGGGTGACCGAGACAGCGAGACACTGAGGCAGCCGGCCGACTCTGCCCTCCTGCGCACCTGGGACTGGGCAACGGGGAGGGCGTGCCGGGTGGATCTTTGCACCCCAGCGTTGCATATGCTTAGACAGCCCTGCTGAGGACCATCTACTCCAATGCCCTGCAATGCAGGAATATGCACCTGTCCCATACGGGGATCAAACCTGCAACCGTGGTATTATCAGCACCACACTCTATCCAACAGAACACATGATAGTGCTAGGGAGTCTCTGGCCACACGAGGTCCTCCATGGTGTCTTCCGAGTCTCAGGATGGCAATGCCCTATCCTCTGGCCAGAGAAGTGGTGGGGAGACACTGTCTCACTGGCCCTGCAGGCTCATGGGATGGCATGTCATAGAATCATAGAATCGTAGAGTTGGAAGAGACCACAAGGGCCATCCAGTCCAACCCCCTGCCGAGCAGGAAACACCATAAAGCATTCTTGACATATGCCTGTCAAGCCTCTGCTTAAAGACCTCCAAAGGAGACTCCACCACACTCCTTGGCAGCAAATTCCACTGCCGAACAGCTCTTACTGTCAGGAAGTTCTTCCTAATGTTTAGGTGGAATCTTCTTTCTTGTAGCTTGAATCCATTGCTCCGTGTCCGCTTCTCTGGAGCAGCAGAAAACAACCTTTCTAAATTCTCCCTCCTCTATATGACATCCTTTCATATATTTGAACATGGCTATCATATCACCCCTTAACCTTCTCTTCTCCAGGCTAAACATACCCAGCTCCCTAAGCCGTTCGTCATAAGGCATCGTTTCCAGGCCTTTGACCATTTTCGTTGCCCTCTTCTGGACACGTTCCAGCTTGTCAGTATCCTTCTTGAACTGTGGTGCCCAGAACTGGACACAGTACTCCAGGTGAGGTCTGACCAGAGCAGAATACAGTGGTACTATTACTTCCCTTGATCTAGATGCTATACTCCTATTGATGCAGCCCAGAATTGCATTGGCTTTTTTAGCTGCTGCATCACACTGCTAATGCCCTGTGTGCCCTTTCCCTACTGTTTTGGAGACCTCCGCTTCATCACCCAGAGATGATCCTGACTCCTAGACCCTGGCAAAGCCAGCCCTGGGATCTGCTCTCTTGCTCTCCTGCAGCTCCTCCAGGCCAAAGGAAGGGGGCTCACAATCCGTCCTTTCCCTTATCAGCAAGCAGGCCGGTCACCTAGCGACCCCTTAGCACGATTTTGTAAACGTGCCTAACCCCCGCAAAATCTGATGCATTTATTTTCCTGGTCGAGAGCACCAGCTCCGTACCTGGATAATCCATCATTTTAATTGCTTTCCTGAAAGCACAGCCATCAGAGCCTGTAGGGCTGCCGGCTTACTGTCCTGCACAGCTGGAATGTGGGGCATGTGTGTGCGCCTTCTAAAAGCACACAGATTCTGTTTGCATGTTACACAGAGGGGTACTATGCCTGCAAAGTGTTGGGTAGCATTAAAAAAGAGCGGGGATTGAGTGGCTTCCAGTATTTCTCTTCAAATATGCTACAGATGCCAGGGCTAGGAAACTCCATGGGTTCTCCCCTTCCCCATGTTATCCTCACAACTACCCTGTGAGGTAGGTTGGCCTGAGAGGTGGTGACCGGCCCTAGATCTCCCTCCTTGAGTGTCACAGTGGCCGGAGTGGACTACTTCAGAGTAACGACGCTACGCAGCTCTGCATTTTATTCTTTTATTGGTGCTGCGTATTTACAGTGCTCAAGTCATTGCTATTTACACGGAGTGATGTTGTCAGTCGGTTTCAGAACCTCCTAATGGCTTTTGGCGCGTCTTTCTCCAACACAAAAGCTTTGGCAGACCCATCCTCTTTCCCCTCCTCTTTCTGCGTAATTCCGGAGTTGGGGGGATGGGTCTCCCGCCCTTATTCGCCCCTTCCTGTCCCACCTGGGACCCTGGCTCCTCTACCTTGCCTGAGCCTCGGACACGACTTCCTGCTTCCCCACTGGAATCGGAACTCTCTCTGCTTCCCCCTGTGCTCGGGGATTGGCTTGAACTTAGGAGGGGAGGGACTTCGCGATATCCCCTGTCCCTCACATCCACCCCCCTCCCAAGCTCTCCTTCACCCCTCCCCAGGTCCCCCCAGGTGTCGGTGACGACTGGAAGCCTAAGAACTCAGTGCTTTCCGAGCCCGTTGGTGTGAACACCTCCCCCCAGTCCTGCAAGCCCCCCCCTTCCGCCTGGGAGGACGGGAATCCCAAAAAGTCTGTGGCGTCAGAGCTGGTGGGGGTAAAAATGTTCTGCCAATCTGCTCCTTCCTCTGACTGGGTGGATCTCGGTGACACCCATACCTCATCCTCTGGTTCCTCAAACTCCGCTTCCCAGCGCCATGGTGAACTGCTCTCCCGTGCTTCCTCCCCCTCCCCCTCCCTTTCCATGTGCCAGGGCTTGGGTCTATGGGGAAAAAGGGCGTGAAATTCTTCTACCAGGAATTCCTTCTGTATCTGAGTGGCTGGGACCCATTCATTCTGGGACGGTGGAGCATCCTCCCATGCCATGAGGTACTCCAGGCCCCCCACCCCCCACCTTGAATCCAGGATGGCTGTGGCCTCATTGAGTTGCTCCCTGCCTTCCCTCTCCCCCCCTCCCTCAGGGGTTTGTTCGCTGTCTCGGAGCCTGCTGCTTTCCCTGTACGGCGACAGCAGCGATCTATGAAACACTGGGTGCACCCTCATGTCCTCTGGCAGTGCCAGCCTGTATGCCACCGGGTTGACCTGTTGCGTGACCGTGAAGGGGCCCAACCTTCTGGGCGCCAGCTTTTTGCATCGCCCTCTGATGGGAAGGCCCTCCGAGGACAACCAAACTTTGTCCCCCACCCTAATGACCTCCCCCGGTCGCCTGTGGCGATCTGCCCCCCTCTTGTACGCTTCCTTGGCTCTCTCCAAGTGTTCTCTGAGCTGCTGGTGCACCGTCTCCAGTTCCTCTGCCCAATCCTCAGCCTGTGGGCCCTCCTCCTCCTCCTCCCCCTCCCTCTCAGGGAAAGATCTGAGGTCACGCCCGTAATTGGCCTTAAAGGGCGACACCCCTGTGGAGACGTGCACCGCATTGTTGTAGGCAAATTCTGCCAGTGGCAGGCGATCCACCCAGTCCGTTTGCCTCTGGCTGACGTAGCATCTCAGGTACTGCTGCAGAATGGCGTTGACCCTCTCCGCCTGTCCATTGGTCTGCGGGTGTCTAGCCGTCGACAAGCTGACCTCCACCTGCAGGAGGTTCATGAGCCGCCGCCAGAACCTGGAAACAAATTGGCGGCCACGATCCGAAATAACCCTTAAGGGTAATCCATGCAGTCTGAATACGTGATCCACAAACAGTTTGGCTGTCTCTTCTGCCGAGACCGCCCTGGCACACGGTATAAAGTGGCACATTTTGGACATGAGGTCCACCACCACCAACACTGCGGTCTTGCCCCTGGAAGAAGGCAGATCTGTGATGAAGTCCATGGACACCACTTCCCACGGCCTGTGTGGCGTGGCTAAGGGCTCCAGCAATCCCGGTGGCGCTGCTCTGACCACCTTTGCCCGCTGGCAGGTGTCACAGCCCCGTACATAGTCTCGAACATCTTCCCGCACCCCTGGCCACCAGAAGTGTCTCATGACTAGGTGAGTGGTTTTGTCCCTCCCAAAATGACCCGCCGTTGGGTTGTCGTGCATCTGCTTGAGGACCGTACGTCTAAGCTGGGTGGTGGGCAGGTACAGTGCACCCTTGTAGAAAAGCAGCCCCCTGCGTTCTGCAAAGTCTTTTGCCTGCTCCCCCCCCCTTCTCAGTTCTCTGCAGATGCGGTTGGCAAATTCATCCGCTGCCGTCAGTGCTGTGAGTTCTGCCTCGCTCACCACTGCTGCTCCGCAGGACCATGCTGACGGGGGGAAAATGTGCCTGGGTGCCGGTGGCGCCTCCTCCTCCATGTACTCTGGCTTGCGGGAGAGGGCATCCGCCCTGACATTCTGCTCTCCCGGGATGTAGTGTATGGAGAAGTTGAAGTTCGAGAAGAACTCTGCCCACCGTATCTGCCGCTGGTTGAGCACCCTGGCAGTTCTCCAGAACTCCAGGTTCTTGTGGTCTGTGCACACCTGGATGGGGTGCTTGGCGCCCACCAGGAAGTGTCTCCAGTGCTGGAACGCAGCGTGGATCGCAAGAAGTTCCCGATCAAACACTGTGTAGTTTCGCTCTGGCTGAGTCAATTTCCTGGAGAAGAAGGCACAGGGTCTCCACTCTCGGTTGGCGTCCAGTTGCAACAAAATGGCGCCCACAGCTTTATCAGAAGCATCTGTCTCCACGCGTAGGGGCGCGTCCTGAACCACGTGGAACAGGTTCTGGTCTGAGGCGAACACCCTCTTGAGGCTTTCGAACGCTGCTTGCGCCTCTGGTGTCCACCTGAACTTCTGCTTGCCTCTCAGGCAGTCAGTGATGGGAGCCGTAACGCGAGAGAAGTTCTTGATGAACTTCCTGTAGAAGTTGGCGAAGCCTAGTAGGCGTTGGGCATCTTTGCGAGTCCTGGGGCTGTGCCAGTCCAGGATGGCCTGCACCTTGTCCTTGTCCATCGCCAGCCCCTTGTCTGACAGCTTGTAGCCCAGGAAGTCCACCTCCTTGGTGTGAAACTTGCACTTCTCCAGCTTCACATACAGGTGGTTCTCCTTCAGGCGCTGCAACACCTCCCTGACATCTTTCACGTGCTGCACTGGGTCGTTGGAGTAAATAAGGATGTCATCCAGGAAGACCAAGCATTTCCTGAAGAGGAGGGACCCCAGGATGTGGTGCATGAAGGCCTGGAAGCATGCTGAGCCCCCTTGCAACCCGAAGGGCATCACCAGATATTCAAAAGAGCCCAGAGGCGTGAACATCGTGGTTTTCCATTCATCGCCTTCCCGGATCCTGATCAAGTTGTACGCCCCCCTCAGGTCTAGCTTGGTGAAAATCTTGCCCCTGCGTGCCGCTGTCAGGAGATCATCCACTCTGGGCATGGGGAAAGCCACTGGCTCTGTCACTGAATTCAGGCGTCTAAAATCCACCACAAGACGGCGCTGTTGCGTGTCTTTCTTGTCCACCCAGAAGACCGGGCTGCCCCCTGCTGCCTTGCTTTCTCTGATGAACCCCCGCTTGAGGTTCTTGTCGATGAAAGCGCGCAGATCTTCCAGTTCCTGGTCTGACATGGCGTACAGCTTGGCTGGGGGTATAGTTGCCCCTGGCACCAGGTTGATCTGGCAGTCAAAAGGCCTGTGTGGGGGTAGGTGGTCGGACTCCGCTTCGCTGAAGACCTCCTGCAGGTCCCAGTATGGCTTGGGTATCGCTTCACCCCCTTTGACGTGCATGGTGGCCACCGTGGCTATCGGAGGCCCCTCCCCTGGTTGGTGCTGCATGCAATGTTCCAGGCAAAAGTCCGATCCAAAAGTGATGCATCTCTGGTGCCAACTTATGGAGGGGTCATGGCGCGCCAGCCAGCTCATGCCCAAAACGATGGGGGGGTCTGAGATGGTGGTGACGTTGAATGCCAGTGTCTCTGAGTGCCTTCCAACCGTCATTCTCATGGGGGGGGGTTGATGCGTGATGGCCCCTCCCAGCAGCTCTCTGCCGTCAATGGTTGCCACGTGCAGAGGAAAATCCAGCTGCAGAAGCTGGATCTGGTGCTCTTCTGCAAAGTTTCTCGAGAAGAAGTTCGCTGACGCCCCACTGTCAATTAGGGCGAGGACTGTCAGGGGATAGCCATTTGGAAGCGTGAGCGTCACTTCTAGAACCACTCCTGCTCTGGGAGGGGTGGGCTGGCTCTGCTCCTCTCTGTGTGGGTGGGTGGGCTGGGGCTGTTGTCTGCTGACTGTGCCTGGCTGCTGCCCCTTGTCTCCTGCAGCCAGGCTTTCCCGTTTCCCTGCTGTGGTGCTGCGTCAGTGGGGGAGGGCACAACCGTTCCCGCCTTTCCTTGCCACTCCCTGCGATGTGGGCAGTCTCTGACGAGATGCTGGGGGGAGTTGCAGAGAAAGCAATTCCCACCCCTTCCCTCCTTGCGTCTTGGCGCCGCTGGGGTTTGAAAAGCCCGCGCGCGCGCGCTATCAATCTGCATGGGTTCCTGGTCCTGACTGGCCCCAGGCGTGGCTTGAAAGGGTTGTTGGGGGAGTGGCTTCTCCTGCGACCGTGGGAACCAAGCCCGCTTTGCGCGCGTTGCTTGCTTGTCGCTCCACCGGGATTCCTGTCTCACCCCCACCGCCAGAGCCGCTTTGCTCAGCTGATCCATATTACTGGGCTTTGGACCTCTCGAGAGCTCATCCTTCACCTCCTCATGCAACCCCAAGTAGAACGCCGCTTGCATTGGGGGGAACTCTAGTTCCCACCCCAATCTGTGCACCAGCATGGTGAATTTCGCCCAATACGCGCGAACTGTCATATTTCCTTGGCGTAAATTATGAAGTTCCTCCTTAGTCTGGTCCATATGACTATCGGACGAATACATCGTTTTCAAACCTTCTAGAAATAGTTTGACATTCTTCATGCAAGGATTCCTTGTTGCAATTAACGGTCTTAGCCACTCCCTGGCTGCCCCGGTAAGGTGCTCCACAATAAACGCTACCCTGTGCTCATCATCAGGGAACTCATCGTGGTGCAGCTCAAGAGCATACACAATCTCAGTCTCAAAGCCCTGAAATTCCCTCGGGTCTCCATTGAACTTGCTTACTAGGGTCCCGGCTCTCCTTCCTGGCAGCACTTGGACTTGGGGTGCCCCTCCCGCCTTGTTTTTCTCTGCATCCAGCTTGTTTTAGAGGTCTACCGCCACCGCCCTTAATTGCTGCTCTTTTTCCTGAAGCGCTCTCACCTGTTCCGCAAGTTGTAGCCGGTCGTCCTGGACCTTCTTAGTCTCCTCTTTAGCTGCCTTCAATTCCCCCTGCGCCTGCAGCGACAGCTGTTGCAGTTCTTGCTGGGCTTGCTCCGCGATCTGCCGCCATTTCTCCGCCTCTGACACGCTCATCCCGGCAACTCCAAAGTAGCCCAAAAAGGATTAGGAGGTTGCTGTCACAGTGGCCGGAGTGGACTACTTCAGAGTAACGACGCTACGCAGCTCTGCATTTTATTCTTTTATTGGTGCTGCGTATTTACAGTGCTCAAGTCATTGCTATTTACACGGAGTGATGTTGTCAGTCGGTTTCAGAACCTCCTAATGGCTTTTGGCGCGTCTTTCTCCAACACAAAAGCTTTGGCAGACCCATCCTCTTTCCCCTCCTCTTTCTGCGTAATTCCGGAGTTGGGGGGATGGGTCTCCCGCCCTTATTCGCCCCTTCCTGTCCCACCTGGGACCCTGGCTCCTCTACCTTGCCTGAGCCTCGGACACGACTTCCTGCTTCCCCACTGGAATCGGAACTCTCTCTGCTTCCCCCTGTGCTCGGGGATTGGCTTGAACTTAGGAGGGGAGGGACTTCGCGATATCCCCTGTCCCTCACATTGAGCATTCCCAGGCCTGAGAAAGGATGTGAACCCTGGGCTCCTGGGACCTATGCCAACCCTAGTCTGCTACAGGGAGCACATATCCGCTTCTTATTGCTGGCATCTGTCTGTCTCATGAGACAATGGAGTGTGCCTCCAGGGGTGAAGTCAAACCACTACATTAGCAGTGCCGAAGTGACCTCCCTGGGGCACAAGCCTGGGCAGTCATTATGGGGGTCCTGGGATCCTCAGATGACATGAGCCCTACCCCCCCACACACACTCCATAGCTGCCAAGTCTCCCGTATTCCCCGGGAAACCCCTGTTTTTCCAGCTGCTCCCAGCCAAAAAAATGGATTTTTTTGTTTTTTCATGGTTTATTCTGGTGCGACGGCCATTTTGGAACTGGGCAGAGCATGCTCAGAAGCGACTTTTGATGCTGCTCTGCCCAGTTCCAAAATGGCACACTTCTGGTGTGGCAGCTATTTTGGAACTGGGCAAAGCAGCATCAAAAGTCACTTCTGAGCATGCTTAGCCCAGTTCCAAAATGGCAGCAGCGCTACTTCAGGTCTGCTACTTCCGGTCCGATCCCTTATTTTTCAAGAAGGAACTTGGCAGGTATGCCCCACTCAGTGTCACTAATGTGGTCCAAAGGAAAGCAGAGCAAGATGTTTGACGCCAGCTTAGCTGCAGGAGTTGCTGGAAGGAGGTATACAAGGCACCATCCAACCATCTTAGGGTCTCCAGATTTGTGTAGGATTTACTCCTGAGCCCTTTTTTTCCTCCCGAAGATGTCCCACAAGGCAGCAGAAGATTAGGATCAGAGATTTCCTTTTCCTAGATAAGCGACCTTCCCAGGTTGACAAGCCCCACTTGCCCCTCACTTCCCTCCACAGCATGTGCAGAAGCCACCTTCCTGACTGTTGGGTCCACTGTCTTGTCCGCTCAATACGCTGGAGCCTGACCTTGCATGCAGGGGAAGTCCCTAACTCATTGAGGGTTAGAGACCCATCAGCTACCTTCACCTGGTTTAGCTGGCCACTCAAAGCCATTCCCAGGGTGTGTGGCCACTGTCACATGTTGACAGCTTCTAGGAGCCACAGGTGAGACTTGAGTGCAGGGTGGGGAGGACCAGAGGTGGACAAGCTACCCTAGAAGGAGATTATGTGTCCCGCAACAGAGGTGCTACCCCTCTCCCAACACCCCATACACCCCACACATACACCCACTAGGGATTATTAAAAGAGTGGCACAGAGCAGGGATGCTCAGGAAACACACCGGCGCCACTCCTCAAAAGCAAGAACCCAGTGGTGATGCTTGATGTTCCAGCCTTGCGAAAGAACAGTGTGCAGCTGTGGGTGGAAAGGGGGGCAGTAACTTTCCGAGGAGGCTAAAATGCCATGGGGCACGGCGCTGGCGTCAATCGGCCCCCTAAGCGTGGAGATTATGAGAGCGGCTCATCTGCAGCCTTGAAGATAACGCCAGATCTCTTCCACTCAGTTGCCATGGCATGCTTCTTACCGTTCCCCTTTGTTCAAACAGCTCTGTGGGTTATTTAAGATAATGGTTGATAAATCCCTGCGACCTGGTTGGCTGGCTTTTCTCCTTTTTTTCCATTTCCTTTCTATTTATTTATTATTTTTGCTCGGCAATCTGCTTGTAACACACTCAGACAATAGTGACTTTTATTTCTTCCTTTCTTCTATAGCTGGAAATCAGTTGGCATCAAGAATCTAGGGGAGGGGGAGCAGCGGCTCTACTGTTAGGCAAAGTGAAGTGATGGCCTCAGACGGCAGGTGCTGGGGGAGGCAGCAGGCCCCTGGCTGATTCGCCAGGCCCACGTTCCCCTTGGTTGGGGAACAGAGCTGTGTCTCTGTAGTTTAATACGTTCTTCTCTGTCTGCTTCACTAGATGGCTTCACTGGCTACTGGGGTGTCCTCTTCATTCCACGCATACCCAATTTTGGGAGCACTGCACAGCCAACTTGGGGGTGGGGTCACCCTGAGCTGCAGGAGAAAAAACAGCCTTGGAGCAATCTGTACATTAAACAAGGGCATCCAGTGAGACTGGCCTCCAAGGTTACCCAGTGAGAGCTTTGCAGCCAAGTGCAGATTTGAACCCCGGTCTCTCCCTGGCGCTACGCCACGCTGGCTCCCTTTAAGGGCCCAAAAAGTTGTTAGGAACTAGAGTTCCCAGCACCCTCAACAGCTCCCCAGGCGCCCTTGTCCTCAGCCGACTTCCCTTCTTGTCCAGCTGCAGAGCTACAGCTGTTTCACATCCCTTCTGCCTTGGAAGGAGGAGAAATCTTATCTTATCTTTCTCGCAATGGGATCTTTCTGTAACGGGAGGCTTTTTATTGCCGTTTAAAGAAACACAATAACATTCCTCTGAATATTAAGCATTTGAGATGGGGGTGCCTGTTCTGCTCCTGTTTTTCTTTTCCTTTCTTTTCTTTCGCTACAGCCCCGGAGTTTTGTTCTAAAGCGAATGAGAAAACACGGTTTAAAATATGCTATAAAATAGATCTTTGTTTCCCACTATGTTTATGAAGGCAGCAGGGAAGCAATTTTCCCTGTCACCTGTAAACAGGAGATGGATGGCTTTGTTTCTCGGATGATAGTGATCTAAGGAGGGAGAATGGGAATCGCATCACTAAGGAAGGTCTTTATCAGTAAGCACTGATGTCTTACAAACCCTTTTTTTAAAAAAAAAAAAGAAAAACTCTTATTTCAGCTCACCAAACCAGCTAAATTCATCCAATACATTAACTCTTGAGCACCATACTATTTTCCCGCTCTCCAGATTTGGTGGGATCATAGCATTGTAGAGTTGGGAAGGGACCCTGAGGGTCATTTAGTCCAACCCCCTGCAATGCAGGAATCTCAACTAAAGCATCCATGAGAATTACTTACTGCCCCTGCAGGCTAATGAATACAAACCCCATGGTGCAGTACAGCCGCGAGGAGGGGGGGAGGGAAGCACAAGGCACCCAAATAAAATAATCAGAATTCTGCATGTCATGGAAAATATAGATAATCTTTAATGAAATGGAGCCAGGGGTGACTCCAAGTGGTAGGAGGTGTTCCCCCAATGTTTTCTGCTCACCCAGTTCATTCTCTGAGCTTTTGGTCACAGGTCATTAAAATGTGGAGGACTTTTGGCCCTCCAGATGTTGCTGAACTACAACTCCCATCATCACTGCTTGGTGGGCCTAGTGGGAGTTCAGCAACATCTGGGAGGCCAAAGATTCCTCACACCTGCCCTATGGAATGGATATTATACTGTATGTGGTCCCTAAAAATAGCCTTTCAACCTCTTTGCTTGTGTGAACTCAAATAATAGCTAAGGAAGACATGATACAGTGGAACCTTGGTTTTCGAACGTGATGCGCTCCAGAAGTCCATTTGACTTCTGAAACGTTCAAAAACTGAGATCAAGGGGTGGCCAACAAGTTCAATGGGGAAAATTGAGAAATGCACCTCAGAAGCCATTCGACCTCTGAGGTGCGCTCGAAAATGGAAGCATTCACTTCCGGGTTTTTGGTGTTCGGCTTCCGAATGTTTCAGAAGCCGAACGCCAAAAACCCGGAAGTGAATGCTTCCGTTTTCAAAAGCACCACACACACACACACACCATTAGAAGTGTGGCTATAATGCTATAAATCAGAGCCAGCTAAGTGTAATGGAAGGGTTATTCCACAAAGCATATAATTTTGGGAACTCACTGCCACAAGATGCAGTGAGGGGGTCACAGACTTAGGTAATTTTAGAGGGGGTTCGGACAAGTTCACCACAGATTATTAGAAATCATCACTGAATGGAGCCTCATTGATCAGTGGCAGTACAGTGGTACCTCGGTTTATGAACACAATTGGTTCCGGAAGTCTGTTCATAAACTGAAGCGTTCATAAACTGAAGCGAACTTTCCCATTGAAAGTAATGGAAAGTGGATTAATCCGTTCCAGACGGTCCGCGGAGTAACCGTTCATAAACTGAAGCGAACTTTTCCATTGAAAGTAATGGAAAGTGGATTAATCCGTTCCAGACGGGTCCGTGAAGTACTTAAACTGAAGCGTTCATAAACTGAAACATGGGTGTAATTGGTTCCGTAAGTCTGTTCATAAACTGAAGCGTTCATAAACTGAAGCGAACTTTCCCATTAAAAGTAATGGAAAGTGAATTAATCCGTTGCAGATGGGTCCGCGGCGTTCATAAACCGAAAATTCATAAACCGAGGTGTTCATAAACCGAGGTTCCACTGTATACGTCTAAGTACCAGGTGCTGAAGGACAGCGACAGAAGGAGAGAGATGTTGTCATCACACCCTTCTCCTTAAGAAGTCTGAAGGCATCCGGCTGGCCCTTGTTGGAACTTGGTCTGATCTACCTGGGCTCTTCTTCTTGCATCCTTAAGGGTGGCCCTGAGACCAACAGAGTAGGAAACAGTTCTGCCCCACGGGACCCAATGCGCTGGGAGGGTCTGCCTCCTAAATCCCATTGAAATGAAGGGGGGTGCTGTGGAGCAGAGTTGGCACACAGAAGAAGTGTTTGGGGGGGGGAGAAAGGATTTAATTTTGCTAGTGAACGATTACTGAGCCACAGGAGAGCTGTAGCTCAGGGGCAGAGCAAATGTTTTACCAGCCAAGGCTCCCAGGTTCAATTCCTCCACGTACAACTGACGTTTTCGAGAGCCACTGCCTCTTATGGTAGACAATACTGAGCTGGTGGGATGCAGGCTCTGACTCAGTTTAAGGAAGCTTCCTGTATCCCATCTCCCATCTCTCCCTTGCTTTGATCTTGGCTGAGGAGGAGGGGGGGTCAAAGAGGACCCAGGATCTGCTACCACAAAGCTGTACCCGACGCAATAAATTGAGGAAGGTGCCCACATCCAGACCAGCCTAGCCGTGCTAACAGAAAGTGCTCAAGCGGAATAAAGATCAATAATTCCGCCACAGAAGGTGATTAGGAAAACTCCTTCTGGCAGCCGGGTTCCATTTAATTTAATTAGGGAGTCTGGCCACAAGGTTCCTAAAGGTTGGGCTGTAGAGGAGGAAGGGAAAGTGAGGGATTGTTTAGAGAGGGGGGGGGAACAAGGTTGCTTCAAGTAGAGATGTCCCAGGAGGCAAGGAGGGTTGCTTTCGGCCCTCAGGGTGTTGGCCCACATTTTGCTGCATAAACTGCCCCTGGCAACTTTATGACAGAGGTGGGGGCATGGGCATAGGCAGGGGGGGCAGCTGTTCAGGTCAAGCAATCATTGCGGCCTTGTTGCCTACGGAGATTATTATGATTTGGGGACTTTTTGCCTTGCAAATGATGGGGCCTTGAGTTATTTAAAGCAGTTAAGTAGGAAGTCGCCAATGGATAATAAGAGCCCCGTTCAATCGGAGCTCATTTGAAGCAGAGAGTTAAACTGTCCCTTGAATCAAAAGCTGCTCAGAGTACCCTTTGGAGGGGAGGAGGGAGGACTAATAATTGGCTCTCTTCATCAGATGGGCATTTAAACGGTGCCAAGTTTAGCATGGAGGCTTGGACTGGGGAATTATTCCTTTTTCCACCCACCACCATTCCCAATTTGGCTTTGCATTCCGATGAAGTCTCTGTTGATTGCCTGGAGTTCCATCTTCCAACAGAAGGGTTGGTTTATGAAAGTGGACCGGACACAGTGGGAAAAGTTATATGCCACCTGGTAGGCAGGTGTAGCCAAACCCTCTCGGTCTAAAGCCACTGGAGGTTGTGGAAGGAATTTTAAATCTTTCTCCGTTTGGGCCTCTTGGAGGCATGCAACCCTGTCTCCTTGAATAAAGACCCAATGTTCTTCAACCTTGGCTTCTCAGATAGTGCTGGACTACAACTCCCATCGTCCCTGACCATTAGTTAAGCTGGCTGGGACTGATGGATGTGAAATCTAACAACACCCAGGGATGTTGTTAAACAGGATCTAGAGGTCTTAGTGGAGCACAAACTCAGCATGAGTCAACAGTGTGATGCAGCAGCAGCAGCAGCAAAAAAAAAAAAGCTAATGCTCTCCTAGGCTGCATCAACAGAAGTCTAGTGTCCAGATCAAGGGAAGTCATAGTACCACTCTATTCTGCCTTGGTCAGACCACACCTGGAGTACTGTGTCCACTTCTGGGCACCACAATTTTAGAAGGATATTGACAAGCTGGAACGTGTGCAGAGGAGGGCAACCAAGACGGCCAAGGGTCTGGAAACCAAACCTTAGGAGGAACAGTGGAGGAATCTGGGACAGAGAAGACTGAGGGGAGATATGAGAGACATCTTCAAATATCTCAAGCGCTGTCACTTGGAAGAGGGAGCGAGCTTGTTTTCTCCTGCTCTGGCGGGTAGGACTCGAATCAGTGGCTTTAAGTTACAAGAAATGAGATTCTGACTCAACATCAGGAAGAACTTTCTGACACTAAGTACTGTTTGACAGTGGAACAGTCTCCCTTGGGAGGTTGTGGACTCTCCTTCCTTGGAGGTTTTTAAGCAGAGGTTGGGTGGCCATCTGTCATGGAGGCTTCAGCTGAGATTCCTGCACTGCAGGGGGTTGGACTGGATGACCCTTGGGGTACCCCCCAACTCTGCAAATCTATGGTTCTAAGTTCCATTAGAGGTCTTGGTGATCAGCTGCCTAATCCTCAATTGGAGCCACCTAAGCTAATGGCCACCCTTGCCTCTGCTGGCCGTTGATTCCATTGTTCTTTGAAGAAGCATTGTCTCTTGAATATCCTTTGCATGTGGCTAAGAAAAAACAGAGCAGGAATCTTGTAACTGCAGCTCTTGTGCAATGTTAATGAAACCTAATGGGATCTTGCTGTCCTCTAAACCTGTTCCCACCCAAGCGTTAAGTGAACATTCATTAAGGAGAGCTTCGGGAGTCCTTGCTTGGCTGGAAGAGATCTAGGTCCCTATCTGCACTTTATGCCATTAAACCACTTTGAACAAGCATGGCTTCCCCAAAAGGATCCTGGGAACTGCAATTGGCTAAGGGTGCCAAGAGTTGTTTGGAGACTCCTGTTCCACCCGCAGAGCTACAGTTCCCAGAAAGGTTTAACAGTCAATGGCTCTTCCCAGGGAACTGACCAGAACCCTGCTAATGATCCCCACCCCATTCCTGTCTCCCAACACTGTCTCCCATTCAACCCCGGTGTTGTTGTGTGGTTCCTACATACTGATGTTACCCAAACAGCATGTGATGGAGGCACGGGGACTCAGAAGGCAGCTACAGAATCAGTCCCTGCTTATGTAGCTCTTTGAGGTTCATGCAGTGAGTAGTGGGAAAGAAGGAAAGCTTAATGGGAAGCCATAAGGCAACCCAGTAAGATGTGACACTGTGGCCAATTTCTGCCATGCTGTTTCAAGTTGCTGTCCAAGGTACTGAACTCTTCCAAAGCCACCCTTGAGTTTTCTCGTTCAAACTCGTGTGGGGAACCTTTGCCAACCCTCCTAGGCAACCTTCTAGTGGCCTTATGTCAGTGGTGCGCAGCCAGATGCAAGATGTGGGTGGAGCTGCAGATATGATTCTTTCCCTTTCTACTGTCAGCTACGTTTCAGACATGCAGAAGTCAGAGCTTTTGTGTGTACACATCTGCCCATCACCCATCCAGGCAAACAAAGAGGCATGATCACAGTTCAAATACATATTCCAGCCAGGCGAAAACGCTCAATGAGAGCTTGGAGCAAGGCTGGAGACAGGCATGGTGTGGGGGAAAGTCCTGAGGGCCAGATTTGTTGTTTGTTGTTGTTTAGTCGTTTAGTCGTGTCCGACTCTTTGTGACCCCTTGGACCATAGCACGCCAGGAACTCCTGTCTTGCACCGCCTCCCGCAGTTTGGTCAGACTCATGTTGGTAGCTTCGAGAACACTGTCCAACCATCTCGTCCTCTGTCGTCCCCTTCTCCTTGTGCCCTCAATCTTTCCCAACATCAGGGTCTTTTCCAGGGAGTCTTCTCTTCTCATGATGTGGCCAAAGTATTGGAGCCTCAGCTTCAGGATCTGTCCTTCCAGTGAGCACTCAGGGCTGATTTCCTTCAGAATTGATAGGTTTGATCTTCTTGCAGTCCATGGGACTCTCAAGAGTCTCCTCCAGCAACACAATTCAAAAGCATCAATTCTTCGGCGATCAGCCTTCTTTATGGTCCAGCTCTCAATTCCATACATCACTACTGGGGAAATCATAGCTTTAACTATACGGACCTTTGTAGGCAAGGTGATGTCTCTGCTTTTTAAGATGCTGTCTAGGTTTGTCATTGCTTTTCTCCCAAGAAGCAGGCGTCTTTTCATTTCGGGACTGCTGTCACCATCTGCAGTGATCAAGGAGCCCAAGAACGTAAAATCTCTCACTGCCTCCATTTCTTCCCCTTCTATTTGCCAGGAGGTGATGGGACCAGTGGCCATGATCTTGGTTTTTTTGATGTTGAGCTTCAGACCATATTTTGCGCTCTCCTCTTTCACCCTCATTAAAAGGTTCTTTAATTCCTCCTCACTTTCTGCCATCAAGGTTGTGTCATCTGCATACCTGAGGTTGTTGATATTTCTTCCGGCAATCTTAATTCCAGGGCCAGATACAGAGCCCTAAAGGGCCACATTCAATCTGGGAGCCTCAGGATCCCCACCTGCCATTAATGAAGAATTATGTGGTGCTCATGTGCTTTGCTGCCAGATCAGACTCACCCTATGTTGCGGGAGAGGCGGGGCACGGAAAGGCTGGGAGACAGGAAGGGGAAGGTCATTCCATAGCAAATAAAATTGATCACCTTGTTGCTCTGACTGATAAGCAAACTTTGGCCAAAGGTCATGGCAAAGATGAAGGCACGGCGCCTTTTCCAGCCTTCAGGTGCAGAGAGACTTTGTTCCTGCTACATTTGGTCTCTCTACAGTTCCTTCCTTTGGCCGAAGCTGAGTGGTGGTTTGCAAACTGCCTCCCTTTCTGACATGCCTCAGGCCACTCATTCTGGTCCTGCTGTAGGTTTGAGTCCTGACACCCATGCCAACAGAAGCAACTTCAGTGCTGGGAGTCACCCACCTCTCATTTTATGCCTTTCAGTCTCTGAGTGGCGCCTTAAACGCCTCATTCCAGCTTCTCGTAAGTTAATTTCTCCACCCAGCAAAATGCAATCACAAATTTGCCGGCTGTGTTTGCCTCGTCTGTCTTGTTCTCCCAATTGCTGGATTCCCTCGGCTCTCCCCATTACACTTAAAGGCTGATGGATTTCAGTCCGAGGCGAGGTGTTCATTTGCTCAGTACTAGGAACCTCTGCCGAAAGAAAGGAGATCAGAGACAAATCAAAGAGGAGCTGGACAAAAGCCTTTAAGAGTCCTCAGGATTGGGCTCAGTTCTGCAGCTGATCATTACACACACACACACACACACACACACACACACACACACCGCCTGCCCTGCAGCCTTCTGGAGTTTGAGAATTTACATTCCAGTGAAGTCCTCTTCAACTTCAAAAAGATATTTGCCTTTGAACATCCAGCCTGCAGCTGATTCAAACCCAGAAGCTCAGGGGTGGATCATTACAGCCATTTTGATCCCCCTTCTGATCTGCAAAATGTGTGTGTGTGTGTGTGTGTGTGTGTGTGTGTGTGTGTGTGTGTGTGTGTTTCCTGCAAATTGGTCAACTCTCAGGTCCCATATACATTTTCTCACCCATCCGTCTAGGGTGTCAAAAAGTGCTCCAATGTCATGACTGCCTGTTGTGCGCATGTGGGTGGTAGATCAGAAATAGGATATGGATTTTTTAACCTGTGTTATCTCAAGGATTTGAGGCACACCAGACTATTAAAATAAGGCCGCCTCAGTGCGAGAGGGAGAAAAGACACAGCAGAATGAAATACACACATATCTACAAAAACGGTGCGTCTGATCAGATGATACTGAATCATCTGATTCAGTCCCTGCTGCTCCTTCCACTCTTTCTGAAGGCTAAATGCAGCTTTGGAAAGAGGGGATTTGAGACATGGAAATGACGTGATGGGGAGGGTTAAGCCCCACTCCCCTCATGTCACAGCCCCAATCCAAATCAGAGCAAGGTACAGCTGATTTTCATGAAGGACAAAGACTTTGGGTGATCAGAAGATGGAGCACCCAAATCACTTCTAGGTTGGCCCTAAACCGGGGCTGGGGAACCTTTGTGCCCCCCCCCCCAGCAGGTGTCCCTGAACTACAACTCCCATCAGTCCCAGCTAGCATAGCCAGTAGCTAGGGATGATGGGAGTTGTAGTCCAGCAGCTTCTGAAGGTGATATTGTAAGAGAAATCTGACTCGTGTTTCTCTGCCATGACCTTGGCTTGTTTAACAAAGTCTTGCCTTGCCTTTTCCTTTCTTTTCCTTATCGGTCGTGCGTTACAGCAGGTCAAACCTACAGGCATCTGTTTGGCCACTGTGAGAACAGAATTCTGGACTAGACAGGCCATTGGCCTGATCCTGCAGGCTCTACTTATGTTCTTTATAGGCTACAATGTGAGCAAATTTAATCCAAGCTGCTGAATTATGGTCCGTCCCACAGAAGGTGAGCCAGGGCGCACTTTGGTAACCTTTTGTAATGTGGCACCCCGTGTGAGGCCATAATCTGGTGCCCCAAAATAGATCTTCTCATTTATGGAGTTTCTCGATTTTGTGCTCAGGTAGGGGAACTGCCCACACCACCTTAAGAAGAAGAGAAGAAGAAGAAGAGTTTGGATTTGATATCCCGCTTTATCCCTACCTGAAGGAGTCTCAAAGCGGCTAACATTCTCCTTTCCCTTCCTCCCCCACAACAAACACTCTGTGAGGCGAGTGGGGCTGAGAAACTTCAAAGAAGTGCGACTAGCCCAAGGTCACCCAACACCTGCATGTGGAGGAGCGGAGACGCGAACCCGGTTCCCCAGATTAGGAGTCTACCGCTCTTAAGCACTACACCACACTGGCTCTCCTTAAATCCATCACTGGTTTTGCCTCACCTGGAATCCCAGTTCCAGATAACATGCATTGAAGATGAATTTGGAGATGCTTCATTCTGTCCAGTACTTGCAGGCTTTTCTCTTTATTTGCAGTCAACAGAGCATTATAACTTTTTACAACAATTAGCAATGAACAACGTTAATAAAAACTGAAAAATACAAAACTATATTATTATTACTGCCACAGCTAATTTATTAATCGCTTTCTAAACTACTGTCCCATGGAGATTTATGCATAAAATGATTTTTTTAAAAACCATTTAAGAGAGCAGAAACAAAACACACATTTAAAACCAAAGCAAAAGTCTTAAGAAGTGGGAATTCATGGTAAAGGAGGACCATTTATCCAGCTGTAATACTAAACTATATGCATCCATAAATCAGGCGATCCTTAATCGTCTAATATGGATGGCCATATTCAAAAACATTGTCACTCTTTCTGTGACTGACTTATTGGAGCCCTGAAGCAAAGTGGTCATAAGAGACTCAAAGGAGCAGCCAGGGAGGGATGGAATAATGGGATATATTAAATCTTCCCCAACCCCTTGATAAAAAAACTGCAGTATAAAAGGGACGAGCAGGAGAGACTCAAACTGAGCTTTGTTATAAGGGCAGCCTCTGTTGATCACTGGGGTTTTATTGCTTCTGCCGTCTAGTAAATTAGGAGGGAGAACATTTAAACTTGCCAAAGAAAAGGGCTTTCCTGTGTTTAGAGGTAGTTAACCATGCCAAGTGTACCATTCCATCTTTGCAGGGGAGACATGGTAACACCAGTGACTGAAAGGGAACAGGATCCCCATATAGTTCCTTGAAACTCTTGAAAATCCATATCCAGTAGCCTCTGTTTAGATCAGAGGTCAGCAGACTTTTTCAGCAGGGGGCCCATCCACTATCCCTCAGACCTTGGGGGGGGCAGTGGACTATATTTGGGGTGTGTGTGTGAACGAATTCCTATTCCCCACAAATAACCCAGAGATGCATTTTAAATAAAAGGACACATTCTACTCATGTAGTAGAGTAGATTCCTGGACCATCCGCAGGCTGGATTTAAAAGGCAATTGGGCCGGATCCGGCCCTCAGGCCTTAGTTTGCCTACCCATGGTTTAGATCATCGGCAAGGGATTCCCAGATGGCAGGGTTAATTAATGTTTGCAGCCTTCTTGTCATGTTTGCAGGCATCTTTGTACCACAGAGTTGGTCTGCCAACAGGCCTGGTCCCTACAGCCAGCTCCCCCAAAGGCAGACCATTGGTCAGTCTAGCTCAGTGTTAATTCAGCTGACTGGCAAGGGCTCTGCAGGGTTTTCAGGCAGGAGTCTGTCCAAGCTGCACCGAAGGCCCAGAGAAGTCAAAAGAAGATTGTGTCCATGAATACAGCCTTTAAACTCCTTTTCATTCCCAGATGTTGAGAGGTAGAATTCGCATAAGGGGCCTGTTGTCGTTGGCACCCGTTTGTCTCTGCAGACAATGAAATAGTGCACCTTGGGGGTGAGGTCAAGCTGTTGGAAGGCTGCAGCGCCTGCTGTAGCCATAGAGACCGATACAGGAGAGACATGTTTGGTTGCAGCTGGGGCAGATGAAGGTATCCCGTTGTGTTGCTGCAGATGCAACCATGGCGTTTCTTCTCTCCGCTGTCTTCCCAGCAGTCGTTTCTCCTCTGGTCACTGCTGCAGATACACGACTTGACTGCCTTTCTCCAGGCACTGCGGTCATACGCGAGGGATTCCCACATGGCAGAGTTCATGTTGCCAGCCTTTGTCTCATGTTTGCAGACATCTTTGTAATGCAGAGCAGGCCTGCCAATTGGCCTGGTGCCAGAAGCCAGCTCCCCTTGGGGATCCTGCCATCTTCTATTCAGTGGGCATGACCAAGCCGGCTTATGTGTTGCTGAGACAGAATGTGGGCTTAGGAGAACACATCTTTGTTTGAGACTCTGTACTGATATGTGTATGCAGCACATATGGAAGGCATTGAGGCATCGCTCCTGGCGGGTATAAATTGCCCTTGACTCACTTCCATAAAGCAGCATGCTCAACACGAAAGCCCAGTAGACCTTCATTTTGGTATTGATTGCTAGCATCACATTATCCCAACCCTTTTGGAGAGGCAAGCAATTGCCATAGCTGCCTTACCAATACATTTCTCCAGCTCAGTGTCAGTGGAAAGTTTCATATCTTTGTTGTCATTTAGTTCTTTAGTAGTGTCTGACTCTTTGTGACCCCATGGACCAGAGTATGCCAGGCACCCCTGTTTTCCACTGCCTCCCGCAGTTTGGTCAAACTCATGTTCGTAGCTTCGAGAACACTGTCCAACCATCTCATCCTCTGTCGTCCCCTTCTCCTTGTGCCCTCCATCTTTCCCAACATCAGGGTCTTTTCCAAGGATTCTTCTCTTCTCATGAGGTGGCCAAAGTATTGAAGCCTGAGCTTCAGGATCTGTCCTTCCAGTGAGCACTCAGGGCTGATTTCCTTCAGAATGGATAGGTTTGATCTTCTTGCAGTCCACGGGACTCTCAAGAGTCTCTTCCAGCACCATAATTCAAAAGCATCAATTCTTCGGCGATCAGCCTTCTTTATGGTCCAGCTCTCACTTCCATACATCACTACTGGGAAAACCATAGCTCAGGCATCCCCAAACTGCAGCCCTCCAGATGTTTTGGCCTACAACTCCCATGATCCCTAGCTAGCAGGACCAGTGGTCAGGGAAGATGGGAATTGTAGTCCAAAACATCTGGAGGGCTGAAATTTGGGGATGTCTGCCATAGCTTTAACTATACAGACCTTTGTCGGCAAGGTGATGTCTCTGCTTTTTAAGATGCTGTCTACATTTGTTTTTGTTGGCAGGGATACTGGAGTGGCTTGCCAGTTCCTGCTCCAGGTGGCTCATGTTTAGTCAAAACTCTCCACTATGACCTGTCCGTCTTGGGTGGCCCTGCACAGCATAGCTCATAACTTCTCTGAGTTATTCAAGCCCCTTCATCACGACAAGGCAGTGATCCATGAAGGATCTCTATTTATGTATAAAGAGGACCGCCTCTTCCCATATGAACCTACCCGGCCCTTGAGATCATCTTCTGAGGCCCTCCTTTGTGAGCCTCCTCCTCAAGAAGTCTGGAGGGTGGCAACATGCGAATGGGGCCTTCTCTGCAGCGGCTCCCCGTCTGTCGAATGCTCTCCCCAGGGAAGTTTGCCTGGCGCCTTCATTATATACCTTTAGGTGCCAGGCAAAAACGTTCCTTTTTAACCCGGCCTTTGGTTGATCCAGTTTACATCCTATGCCCTTTTAAAATGCGGTGTGTGGGGGGGTATTTGGTTGCTGTTTTTGTTTTTATTAGGTATTTTGTGGTTTTTTCTGTTGATTTTATTCTGTTAACTGCCATGAGACCCCAAGGTATAGGGTGGTATATAAATTCAATAATAATAATAATAATAATAATTATTCACTCAAAACATCCAAGTTTAAAAATTATTCGTGTTACCTTTTTATGGTGACATCTGTGCTGGAAACATTTGGGAAGTACAAAAGCTGGTGGAAAGTTAACTTCTGATCCACGCCTGAGCCGTGGAGGTGCAGATCAGGTCGGCTCATATCAGAATTGCTGAACAGCCAATTCATCACACATCCTTGGATCTAATCCTCTCTAGCAATGTGGCGGAAGGCAACTCTGCTCCCCTGCGGATATCACCTTGGCGGTGGTTGCCTCTAACCACTGTCTGTTCCCCACCTCCCTTGCCAGAGCAGGATGGAGAAAATTAAGTTTTCCATTTAAGTGAGCACGCGGTAGTAATGCGAACTGAAAGAATTCCGAGGCAAGCCAGCCTTGGTTTGATCCTTTTAAACTGGTGTAATAGCTCACTGCCGTTTCTTGGGGAATAAACGTCATCTGCAATGAATCTGTGGCATTCTCTTTGCCTTCGAGCCCAGTAGTAAGAGCCGGAGCTAAGCGCAGATCTTCTTAGTGGGAGACACACACCACTCCAACATTCCTCCGATGAAAATGGGTGCATCCTATTCCATACCTTCCAACATTTCTCCGATGGAAATAGGGACGTCCTAAGGAAAAGCAGGCTATTCCAGGATCAAATAAGAATCCTTAAATCCGGGACAGCCCCTGGAAAATAGGGACACTTGGAGGGTCTGTAGACAGACCCACTATACCTGAAGGAGCATCTCACCCCCATCGTTCTGCCTAGACACTGAGGTCCAGCTCCAAGGGCCTTCTGGCAGTTCCCTCACTGCGAGAAGTGAGGTTACAGGGAACCAGGCAGAGGGCCTTCTCGGTGGTGGCGCCTGCCCTATGGAGCGGTCTCCCGTGAGATGTCAAGGAGATAAACAAATTTATTTTTAGAAGACATCTGAAGGCAGCCCTGTTTAGGGAAGTTTTTAATGTGTGACATTTTAAAGTATTTTTAATCTTTTGTTGGAAGCCGCCCAGCGTGGCTGGGGAAACCAGCAGGGTATAAATATATTATTATTATTATTATTATTATTATTATTATTATTATTATTATTATCATCATCATCATCACATAGTACTGGAATGTAGGATCCCCCGACAACTGCATTACTGCAATGCACTCTACGTGGGGCTTCCCTTGTGTTTAATCCGGAAGCTGCAGTTTGTGCAGAATGCTGCAACACAATTCTGACAGGCGCGGGGGCTTTAAAGTTTACGGTTTTAAAGTTTACGGTTTTAAAGTGGGGGTTTTAAAGTACGGTTGTGGTTTTCTCTCGATTCTATTGTCTTATCTTTTTGTAAACCGTTTTGAGAGTTTGTTATAATAAATTGTTGTTGTTTAGTCGTTTAGTCGTGTCCGACTCTTCGTGACCCCATGGACCAGAGCACGCCAGGCACTCCTGTCTTGCACTGCCTCCCGCAGTTTGGTCAAACTCATGTTCATAGCTTCGAGAACACTGTCCAACCATCTCGTCCTCTGTCATCCCCTTCTCCTAGTGCCCTCCATCTTTCCCAACATCAGGGTCTTTTCCAAGGATTCTTCTCTTCTCATGAGGTGGCCAAAGTATTGGAGCCTCAGCTTCAGGATCTGTCCTTCCAATGAACACTCAGGGCTGATTTCCTTAAGAATGGATAGGTTTGATCTTCTTGCAGTCCATGGGACTCTCAAGAGTCTCCTCCAGCAGCATAATTCAAAAGCATCAATTCTCCGGCGATCAGTTATAATAAATAAGCAACAATAAACAAACAAACAACAGCATAAATTGGCAGCACATTCAAGACACACAGAACACAAACTTCCTCTGCACAAAGCGTAATTAACTTGTGCCAATAATTTCCCCAAACTCCTGTAACAACCCCTTGGTTTAGATGGGTTTTGACCAGAGAGCTAGCCACATTCGTGGAATCAATTCTGTTCCTGGACACCTGCCATAATAGTTCCTTATTCATCTATTTCTAGAAATATTTCTATTCTGCTCATTCATAATGAAAATATCAAGCCACCACCTGCTGCGAATTCATCAGGATCAGACCACGAATACACTCGCTCAGTGCCATAAGGCATATATATATTTGTGAAAATAATATACACAAATACATTGTATTGGGGGGAATTGCTAGCAAGAATGGGTAGCCCGTTCAAAACTGGATTTTTTTTTATTTAAAAAATGTGTTTATTAGGAGAAATCCTAAAATGCTAGTGAATTTGCATGAGGTTTTTTTTTTAACAAAGAAACAAAAACCACAGATTTCCACAGAAATGTGGAGGGCTTAATTTAAGATCGGAAGAATGAGAAACTGTTCCTAAGCAGAAACACATGTCCAGATTGCGGACTGCACTCATCCAGAGCCTGCCAACCTTCTTCTGAGCTTTCATCAAACTGCCATTCCAAATTCTTTGGCAGGGCAGGGGACTTAATCCATTACATAAGGATGCGCATGGCAAAGGGGAGGGCTGCCTTTGCCATGCAGGGAAGAGAGAAGGCCGGCCGCTCTGGGTATTGAAGCGCATTCCGGATCGCCGGCGTTGACCTAGTTTGTCTCCAGTGACAAATTGTGACAATCAATGTAATTGCAAGCATTATTGCATTCTCTGGAAACCGATCCCATCATTAAGACAAATGAGTCCAGGAATGCTGAGTCATGTCACGCTTTCGGAACTGCAGCAAGCCAGTTCATTGGAGAGGATTGGGGAATTGGGGGGGGGAGAGAGAGAAGAAGCAGGCCCCTCTTTAAATGGCATCGTCACTGCCACCATCAGGGCCCCGATCCTGCCCAGCCCGAAAGTCAGCTTCTAATTACTTGGAACGCAGCATCTCTAGGAATTGCTTGGAAGCTTGAAGAATCAGGCTCTTTCCCTTTCTTGTAATTTTGATCAATCACTGACTTTCATTAGATTAGGACTCTTAGGCAATTCTGACCACGATGCTTATAAAATCATAGTGTTGGAAGGGGTCCCCAAGGGCTGTGTAGTCCAACCCCCTACAATGGAGGAATCACAGCTGGAGAATCCCAGGCAGATGGCCATCCAAGCTCTGCTAAAAATCCTTAAAAGAAGGGGGGTCCACCACCTCCTGGGGGAGACCATTCCACTATCAAACAGCTCTTACTGTCAGAAAGTTCTTCTTGATATTGAGTCGGAATCTCTCTTATTGTACCTTGAAGCCTTTGGTTCATGTTGTGCCTTCCGAAACGGCAGAAAACAAGTTTCCCCCACCGCCCTCTTGGCTGTATGTTGTATCTGGGTTTGTTTGTTTGTTTGTTTACCCTAATTAAACATTAGTCCCGCCTCTGGATCTGAGATGGGGCAGCTGGTCCCCAAGTTGCATGAGGGTGGATCAACCTGATTGGGGTGGGGGAGATTGTAGCCAGGGGGTAAATTGGGGGGGGGCTGTGCACAGACATAAAGGAATTATTGTTGTTGAGTCATTTAGTCATGTCCGACTCTTCGTGACCCCATGGACCACAGCACGCCAGGCACTCCTGTCTTCCACTGCCTCCCGCCGTTTGGTCAAACTCATGTTCGTAGCTTCGAGAACACTGCCCAACCATCTCGTCCTCTGTCGTCCCCTTCTCCTTGTACCCTCAATCTTTCCCAACATCAGGGTCTTTTCCAGGGAGTCTTCTCTTCTCATGAGGTGGCCAAAGCATTGGAGCCTCAGCTTCAGGATCTGTCCTTCCAGTGAGCACTCAGGGCTTATTTCCTTAAGAATGGATAGGTTTGATCTTCTTGCAGTCCATGGGACTCTCAACACATGGAGACTCTCAAAACTCCATGGACAAAGACAACAGGCATATAAAAGGAATTATGGAGAACTGGATTTAAGATGGGGAAAATGACCATTCCCAAGGGAGGGACACAGGCCTAGCCATCACATACCCTCCAATATTTCTCCGATGCAAATGGAGACATCCTATTCCATAATAATAATATTATTAATAATAATTTTATTATTTATACCCTGCCCAGCTGACTAAGTTGTCCCAGCCACTCTGGGCAGCTTCCAACACATGTAAAACATATTATTTTTTGTAAAATCTCTTTTATTCCATTTTACATTCCACTTTTGAATTCAAACATTAATCCTAACCCCATTTAGGATTCCCTGATTCCTTAGACTTCCCACCACCCTTCCCTGGTTTCCATTATCAAACTTTTCCTGCTGCATCACGTAATTTCTCTATTCTTCTTAAAACAGTCCGATTTTACATTAGTTTCTGGTCGTTTACAGCGTTCACTTAACTAAATTGTTTTTTAAAAATCCATTCCTTCTTAAAGTTTCTATCTTCCTAGTTTCTGATTTTCCTGGTCATTTTCGCCATTTCGGATTACTCCATACCCTCCAACATTTCTCTGATGAAAATAAGGACGCCCTAAGGGAACGCGGGACATTCAGGGATCAAATCAGAAACCGGGACGGCTTCTGGAAAATAGGGACACTTGGGGGGGGGGATCTGCCATCATGCCCTGGTTATGTAGATCCAGCACCCTTATCCTGTGCCAGCCTGTTTAAAAAAAAAAGCCTTGGGTAAGCAGCAGCATCAGTCACGCTCTTGGGGACGGTAATTTAGACTTTAAAATGGGCTGCAATCTGAATGTTAAGCGTTCACTTCCCCTCTTTCATGCTCCATTAAACATACTCTGCGAGTCCAAAAGGAAAAGAAAACTCTATTCGAGTTGGAGGGTGGGTGGTTGGGAAGCCTGTTTCATGCTGGCTACTGCCGCCTAAGGCTGCCCCCCTCCTCCTGGAGAGCCAAATGCAGGTATTGGGCCAGGTGTGCCCCAGGTGAGTAGACGGCAGCCTTTATTACAAGCTCATATACCTGTAGGTTCATAAAAGAGCAAGGGATTATGCTCCTTTAGATGATGCTGTAGAGACTTAATCTTCTGTAGCCCATGCTTGCTTCCGCTTATATTTGCGAAACCTGAGGTGCCCATTGATTGATTGCAGCTGCTGAAATGTTCCATTTCATATTCTATCCTTGTGTCAAGGCTCCCCAAGACCGTTTGAAAATAATAGTAATAATAACGAGGGGAGGCAAGAGAGGAAGACAGTTGCCTTAGGTGCTTTTAGGAAAGGAATCTGCAGCCGAGGCTGAACGAAGACAAAGGGAAGGATCTCTCTCTCTCTCCATGCAGCAGTGTGGTGTAGTGGTTAGAGTGCTGGACGAGGACCTGCGAGACCAAGGTTCAAAGCGCCACTTGGATGTGAAGCTCACTGAGGCCATTCACTCACTCACTCTCAGCCAAACCTACCTCACAGGGTTGTTGTGATGATAAAAATGAGATGGGGTGATGGCCGGGCTTACGTGGTTTTACTAGTGGAATTAGACAGGGAGGGAGGAGAAGGAGATTGAGTGCTGTTGTGCTCAGATCCTGTTTGCTGGTTTCCCTCAGGCGTAGGATCATAGGGTTTCAGAGCTTGAAAGGTATTCCAAGGGTCATCTAGTCCAACCCCCTGCAGTGCAGGAATCTCAGCTGGATCATCCATGGCAGACGGCCATCCAACCTCTGCTTAAAAACCTCCGAGGAAGGAGAGTCCGTAACTTCCTGAGGGAGTCTGTTCCACTGTTGAACTGCTCTTGCTGTCAGAAAGTTCTTCCTGGTGTTTAGGTGAAATCTCCTTTCTTGTAACTTGAATCCATTGGTTTGGGTCCTACCATCCAGAGCAGGAGAAAACAAGTTTGCTCCCTCTTCCATGTGACAGCCCTTGAGATATTTGAAGATGGCTCTCGTATCTCCTCTCAGTCTCCTCTTTTCCAGGCTAAACATACCCAGCTCCTTCAACCGTCCCTCATCAGGTTTGGTTTCCAGACCCTTGATCATTGAGAACAAGATGCTGGACTAGATGGGACATTGGCTTGATCCAGCAGTCTCTTAATAATTATTATTATTATTTATTTATTTATTTATTTATTTATACCCCGCCCATCTGGCCGGGTTCCCCCAACCACTCTGGGCGGCTTCCAACAAAACATTAAAATACAGAAATCAAACATTAAAAGCTTCCCTAAACAGGACTGCCTTGAGATGTTCTTACGTTCTTTCGGTGGGTACAACTCAATCCACAGACGCAAAGTTGACCAATGCTGCCCTACAGCACAGCAGTGTTCTTCAACCTTGGGTCAGCGGCGGAGGAAGCCGTTCGGGGCGCCTGGGGCGGCGCACCCAGGGGCAGGGCGATCCGCCCATAGGGGCAGGGCGGTGGTGGGGTGAGACGCCCGTAGGGGCGGGGCACACGGCGGGGCCTCCGGAGTCTGCCTGCCTCCTCCCACTCAGCCACCCTACAGCTGGGGGGGAGGTAGCGGGCAGACAGTTTGGGCAGAGTGGAGATTGGGTGCGCCCAAGCCATTGCCCAGGAGAGACACCATTTTGTCACCCCCATCAGCAGGGCCGGCCTTACGGCAGGGCTGGGTGGCACAAGGCGCCAGGGCACCGTGCCGCCAGGGGGGCGCCGTGCAGCTCCGCCCGCCGCGCTGGGAAATGGGGCGGGGCGGGGGCATCAGAGGGATCCGTCGCACCATGGCGCCAAGGGGCGGCAAATATACTTAAGACGGCCCTGCCCATCAGTGGTGACATCTGGGGTGGACCACATCCAGCGCAACTCCCTTGCTCCGCCCCAGCCTTAGGTCCCCCAACATTGCAGGATCACAACCGCCATCACCTCCAGTCAGCTGAGCCAATGATCTGGGAAGATGGGAGTTGTAATCCCAATAACATCTAGTGATCTGAGATCAAATAACACTGCCCTATAGTAACCAGCCCTAATAGGTCTTCGTTTCCATTCCCTGTCTCTACTTCCAATCTCAGCAGAAAAGCACACCCGGCATCTTCAGAATAACTTCCTCTCCTCCCCGTTCAAGCCTGGCAGTGGGGGGGGGGGGGAGATCGCCTGTGAGCCTTGCCAAAATCTATCAAGAAATAAAGCTATTACTTCTGGGTCAGCCACTCACCCCCTGCCCTCCCCAATTCATTATTCCAGAGTGGCCCCTTGGCTGGACATCAAAAATAACAGGAACTGTGAATCAGCCTGCACCATTCTTCAGACAAACAAATAAATCACCAATGCGGAGAGTTTCGTGGCATGAAAAGGAGTTGTTTATGGAAATGCAAAACCCTCCTCTCATCCAGGCTTTCCTGGTACACAACCTCCAGCTCGACAGCAACTGTATTGCGCAAGTTGCACTGAGGTTCGTAGAGGTCAGCTCCCCCTTCCCATTTGTTAACAAAAACAGCTGGATGTAATTATTGGGTATTATTTTCATGGAGGATGAAATATACTCGGAGTCGAGAGTGAATTTCATGCTCTTTATTCAGCTCATATTCATCAAGGAGAAGAAGAGAAGACGAATGGCTCTTTCCCCAAAACCATCTGCTTATATACATTATTTACACAATGGGCCTTGCGTGATTGGCTACTTCAGGGCTACACCTGTGGGCCAATTATATTGTGGATTGACTTCTGCCTGCAGCCTGATTGGCTGCTCCTACAGGCCAATCAGGTAGCAGATTCACTTCTGCCAGCCGCCTGATTGGCTGCTCCAGCAGGCCAATCAGGTTGCGGATTCACTTCCACCTGGAGTTGGATTGGGTAGCTCCCGCTGATTCTGAATCCTATTGTTCTAGGATTCAGCTCAGTACATAACAGAGGAAAGGCTACAATGGCTAGTAGCCATCATGGCTATGCTCTGCTTCCACGGTCAAAGGCAATAATGCTTCAGAGTTCTTCTTTGGCAATCACTCGTAGCCGAGTAAGATTCTCTTCCATAAACTCAGTTTTAACGGTGAGTCCATAAGTGACTGTGGAGGCCAATTCTGGATCCACATGTCCTTCCACAGTGGGGACATAGGTTTCCGGGCAGGAGTTGATCATGGTGAGGGTTTGCCAAATGTGCCTTCCTCTTAGTGTGTTTCTCCCTTGCGTCCTGAGTTCGAGTATCTTCAAAGCCCATTACACCTTTGGTAAAGGCTGTTTTCCAACTGGAGCGCTTGCAGACCACTGTTTCCCAGTTGTTGGTGTTTATACTACTTTTTTATTTTTTTAGATTCGCCTTGAGACAGTCTTTTAACCTCTTTTGTTGACCACCAGCATTACGCTTTCCATTTTAAAGTTCGGAATAGAGTATACCTGAAGGAGCATCTCCACCCCCATCATTCAACCCGGACACTGAGGCACCAAGGGCCTTCTGGCAGTTCCCTCCCTGCGAGAAGCAAAGTTACAGGGAACGAGGCAGAAGGCCTTCTCGGTAGTGGCACCCACCCTGTGGAACGCCCTCCCACCAGATGTCAAATAAATAAACAACTATATGACATTTAGAAGACATCTGATGGCAGCCCTGTTTAGGGAAGTTTTTAACGACTGATGTTTTAATGTATTTTTAACCTTCTATTGGAAGCTGCCCAGAGTGGCTGGGGAAACGCAGCCAGATGGGTGGTGTAGAAATAAGTTGTTGTTGTTGTTGTTGTTGCTTTGGAAGACGATAATCAGGCATCCACACAACATGACCAGTCCAATGAAGTTAATGCTTCGACAATGGTGATCTTTGCTTCTTCCAGTGCACAGGCATTTGTTTGGCTGTCTTCCCAAGTGAAGTGTACAATTTTTTTGGAGACACAGTTGACAGAATCTTTTGAGGAGTTGGAGATGGTGTTTATAAGTGGTTCACGTTTCGCAAGCATACAGTAAGGACATTCACAGGGAAATCAAAAATTCTTGTTTATAAAGTTATTGTACTACCAACCTTACTGTATGCTCGCTTCAGAGTACCTGCTCTTGTGCTCAGGCCCTGTTTGCTGGTTTTCCACAGGGATCTAGCTTGCTACTGTGAGAACAGGCTGCTGGACCAGGTGGGCCATTGGCCTGATCCAGAAGGCTCTCTTTGTGTTCTTAAGTGAGATAGATTGATCCTTTTTCAAACAGGAGCCCCGTGCCAGGGCCTTGTGCCAAGGTGTTTTCCATTCAAATTTATTTTTGTTGCAAGTGAGCGGAAGCAAGTTACTAGTCCACAAAGAAGTACTTTCCTTGCAGCCATGTAGAAGGTAGAGTGGGAAAGCGAGCCACAGCTTTTCCCAAGCTTTCCAGAGAGCTTCCTTTTCTCATTCCTTGCTGATGATGAGCATTATTTGTCGCAGGTGATGGCTTTTGATTAGATTAGATTCGTTATATTTCCATGCCACTTTTCATTCAAATGAATCCCAAAGTGGCTTATAGGCACCCACTTTCCACTCTGCCCCCCAACACCACTGGCTTATGGCCCTCAGGATGTTGTCTAGAAGGAAATTTGGCCCTAGATCTGAAAAGCGGTTTGCTAGCCCTGCTCTTGCCTCTGCGGTCTGTCTTCCCTGCAAAACTCTGGCTTTTATAAAGCATTTCTCAAGTGGCAAGCGGTGTGTTTCTGCAAAAATGTGTTTCCTTGTAAACATTTCGCCGGAAGCTGATCTTGAAACGTCATCAGTTTTATCAGAACGAACCCATCCTGCTGCCTTTTCCCCTTTTCTCATCCCCTGTCATTGAAAATGGCATTTAATTCATCTGAATTCTTTGAAGAAGAAAAATGTTCCTTAACTGGCACTCTTGCATTATTTAATGCAATGTGCCCTGTGGGGATTCCTCTTTAAGTCGTTTTTCCTAATTTTCTATCCTGCTGTTGCTAGCACTTAGCAAGCAGGCTGGTTTTTTTCCGCTGTTCCCCATTTTGGATTAGCAGAAGAATGGAGAAGTGGCTCATTCACAAAATCGTTAAACCTCCTACCAGCCTCCCACTCCATCCCACAATCATCAAATTAAGGAAGGTACGCGAAGGCTGATGAACCAGCTGTGCCACCTTCAACCAACTCGCTTCCTACCCAACCCACTCAAAAAGAGCAAAACAACAGCCTCCGTAAAAAAAGTCACTTAGGTAACATAGACAGAGTCCAGAGAGAAAAGAAATCCTAGTAACACTTTACTGAGGAAACTGAGTAAAAGCAGCTTATAATTCGAAATGAATGGAACAGAAAAATTTTGTCCTTAAAAAAAAAAAAAAAAGTTCCGGCCTAGTACATAGCAGGGAAACATTCAACCAAACATACGGAGGGAAAACTCCTTCGGCAAACATCGCCTCACTTTGCCTGGTGCCTGTGGAGAAATTATATAATATAATACTGGCATGGTTTTATTATGCACAGGGCTAAAGATGAAAATGGAGGACTCCCCTCACGTTATATTACAACTTTTTGGTTAACTTAAACCATTTATCGCCTTCTATATGAATAGCAGACCGGGATAAGAACTTACGTTATTTGGTCGTTATTTTGCATCTATTGCCTGAACGCCAGCTTCTAGGTTAGGGTGGGATGTTTCATTATTTATCTGCATGTTGTTGTGATGTGTTGAAACAATTTAATAAAGAAAAGAAAAAGTGCCCCGTCAAGTCTGGGGGTGGTTATTCATCTCTGCAGGAGCCCCCTGTCTCCTGGGAACATCAAATCCTCCTGCATCATCTCTCCTCCATCCCCCGCATGGTTGATTGTGGTTCTTTTGTTGTTGTTCTTCTTCTTAAGGCTGGGAGAGGGGCTGTTTGATATGCAAATGCCGCCCACATCCCTCCTCTTTGTTTCCTGCCACCACTTTCCTGTTGATATAACTCAGCCCAAGTTGCCTTCCTTAACTCCTTGCGCCCACCTGGTTCGAGCACGTCAGCATGTTGGTCATCCTCCTGAACTGTGTCACCCTCGGGATGTTTCAGCCTTGTCAAGATGACAAATGCAAGTCTGAGAGGTGCACCATTTTGGAGGTAAGAAAATATCATATCTCTCTCTCTCTCTCTCCCGCAGTGCCCATTGGAACTGGTAGGGCAGAAAGCAGGAAGACTGACAGTAGGTGGCGCTAGAGCCAATGACAGGCAGAGCCAATTAATTCTAAGCTTGCCTCTATCCTCCTGCCAGCTGAGTTCTACAAAGGCAGCTCTGAGGTTTCCCACAAAGAATTATGGGAGTTGCAGCTGGCTAAGGGTGCTGAGAGTTGTTAGGAGACCTCGCAGAGCTATGGTTCCCAGAGTTCCCTGGGAAGAGGGTGCCAGGCAAAAACATTTTTACTTACCCAGACATGTGGTTTTTAATCGAGGTTGGATGGGTACTAGTAGTTAGCTACATATGTCAGTGGCCTTTATTTGCTCATCCAACTGGGTAACTCTTGTCCCTTTTGAATATATTGTCGGATGAGTTTATTGGCCTCCATTAATTGCTGCTTTTTATGTGAATGTCTTTGTTATTTTGTTGTTGTTGTTTTTTTGCTGCATGAGTGGCTTTGCGGCACTTGAGTGCAAAAAATGCAACTAATAAATAAAAATATTAATTAAAGTACAGTGGTGCCTCGCAAGATGAATTTAATTCGTTCTGCGAGTCAATTCGTTTTGCAAAAAATTCGTCTTGCAAATCACGGTTTCCCATAGGAATGCATTGAAATTTCTTTTTTTGCCCATAGGAACACATTAATTAAATTTCAATGCATTCCTACGGGAAATCGCGATTCGCAAGATGAACTTTTCGCAAAACGAATTCGTCTTGCGAGTCACCATCAGATCGCAAGACACATTCGACTTGCGAAAAATTCGTCTTGCAGGACATTCGTCTTGCGAGGTACCACTGTAATAGTGAGCTCATAGGTGCAGGGCAAAGCTGTGTGCCAAAACCTCCCTGCCACCTCTTAACACCACCCGAGGCAGCCGCCCCTTCTTACCTAATGATAGACTAATCTCTCTGTGTGTGCTGGAGGATTTTGGACACTTCCAAGATGTGTTTTGGACAAGTAACAACCTTAAGCCCATAACATTTCCTGCAGACCCCATTTCTGTATGATTTCGTACCACCACCGACTGGTATGGAACAAGTGGGTGGTCCTGTTCCTTCCAACAACTCTTCCCCCCCCCCCATTGAGACCAAATAAAATTCAGACTTTGTGTCAAGGCTGTTGGCAGAAACCCGCCATCTCTTTGCTCATAATGCAACCCTACATAACCACCCTCTGGGAAGCGTGTCAGGGCCTTGAGCTCAACATCCATTTCTTCTCCTGCAAGCTAATGAAGCCCTGGAGCTTGCAGGCTGGATCTTAGCCGCTAACTCCCATTCCTCCTGAATCCTGGCAATCATGCACTTGACAGGGACCCCCGGGGAAGACCTGGTCGGAGCTTTTCAGCACAGAGCAGAAACACCCTGGCAGCAATTGGGGTGAGCAAGCGCCCTCATAGCTGTGGGCCTCCTCTGGTAGTTAATGCAATTGCCTTCAGGCCTGGCTCTGCAGAGTTCTACTTTATGCAAACACATTTCGTAAGACAACCATACATCTCAAGGAAGCCTCTTCTGTTTAACCCAGCCATTCCATTAAGACTATCCCATTAGAATCCCATTAGACTCCAGTTAGTTTTTGGCTGCAGGCCGGCCATTATTGATCCGCTTCTATTCCGTTTATGGATGCTGTGGGATTTAGGAGGATGGGCATGTAAAAAAAAAATACTGTGTTGGGGGTGTTAATGGGATTGCCTTCTAACAAGCCTTGGATTTTCAGTTCCCACCCCCCACAAAAGAATAGGAGCCTTCCTAAATCAGAAAGAAGTCCAGGCATCCCCAAACTGCGGCCCTCCAGATGTTTTGGCCTACATCTCCCATGATCCCTAGCTAACAGGACCAGTGGTCAGGGATGATGGGAATTGCAGTCCAAAACAGCTGGAGGGCCGAAGTTTGGGGATGCCTGATCTAGGTTATAGCTGAGGAACCTCCATCCCACTAGCCAGATTTCACCTGCCACACCTCCCCATTTGGCCCACGAGGCTATTTCCCCAAAGCTACAGCCACCTGGCCTCATACCTGATGTCATCTGTGGCATCAGGTGTGCAACAGGTAGAGATGTAGCGGCACATATTATCCAGGGAGGAGGGAGTTCAACCCCACTTGCGTAGCATCTCCCCTGCCATATGCAGGGGCGTCACAAGGGGGTGCAGGTGTCATGCCTGGGGGGGGGGTGACAAAATCCCCCCGGGCGGATTGGCGTGATGGCACTCGCACCCCCGGCAGGCAGATTCCCGCAACTGTCATCATTAAAATGTGCACTCTGGTCACACAAATACACCCGGCGATCAGCCTGGCACCCCCTGGCAGGCAGTTTAATGTGATCGGCAGTCTGATTTTTGCGATAGGCAGGGAGTGCTCGCACCCCCAGCTGACAGCGCTGCACGCCGGGAGTATTTGCACGATCAGTGGGCGGATTTTCACGATGACAATTGCATCAATCGCGGAAAACCGCCTGCCGGGGATCATAGCTGCCAAGTTATCCCTTTTTTTAAGGGATTTTTCCTTATGCTGAATAGGCTTCCTCGCGAGAAAAGGGAAAACTTGGCAGCTATGCCGGGGATGTGAAAATCCAGCCTCCGATCACATAAAGCTCAACAACTTTGGGGTACCCTGCCTAAAGAAAGCTCAACAACTCTGGGCAATGTTCCCCAAAATTGCAATGTGGGGGGCTGACAAAAAATAAATTGCACCGGGTACCACCTGACCTTGCTATGCCTCTGGCCATTTACTCCCTATCCCTGATGTCAGATGATTGGCAGGTGGGCGATTTCAACAGACCTACTGTTGTTCTATTAGAATTGAAAACAGTCTTCGTTTTGTTTAAGTTAATGGTCTATTAGTGGCAATAATAAAAACAGGAGAATCATTTCCCTCAGTAGTTATTTGCACAATTAGTTCTTTGCTGATATTTGCAATTGCATAAAAGTTTTGTCTTCTCCTTTTCCTCCTTCTCAGATAAAACCAATCTATATTTTTGTTGTTCTTTTGGGTTGGGTTGCAACACTAGAAAACACCTAGCTGTCAAAAAAAGGCAGCCTCTGGAATTGTTGCCAGATTCTTAATTTCTGTGAAATTGTCTTTCCTCCCTGGGAATAGGCTCTCCTCATTTACAAAACCATGTAACACTCCTCCAAAACTACTCAGTTCCAATATGGGAATGTTCTTCTTTTTGTTTCCTTCACCAGATATGAAAGTGTTTCTTCACCTATTTTACTTATCAATTACGTTTATATTCCATCTTTCCTCCAAGAATCTTGAAGTGGCATGCATAATTCTCCGCTGCCCCCCCTTCCATTTTTTTTTGCTCACAACAACCCTGCGAGGTAGGCCACTCTGTGTGACACTCTGACTGGCTCCCAAGGGAAGATTTGAACCCCAGTCTCTCCCAGATGCTAGTCCATCACTCGATTCGCTACACTAAATGACAGGGATTGACTATGGGACTAATAGCGACTTCTTATTGTTGTCTTTTTTCCTTTTCCACTCCAGGCGTTTGATCATTTCATCTTTGCCTTCTTCGCTGTGGAGATGGTCATCAAGATGATAGCTCTGGGAATCTTCGGGCAGAAGTGTTACCTAGGAGACACGTGGAATCGCCTGGACTTCTTTATCGTAATTGCGGGGTCAGTAGACAAATTGCTCATCAATCAGTGTTGTGGGCTGGAAGAGAAAGTGGTGTAAAACGTATATCTATAGGAGGGGGGCATGATTTAAAAGCCCATCAATTTTGCTTGCTTGTCTCAGGGCCATAGTAGAAATTACTTTAACCGGGTAGCAAGATGCTACGTGTTGTTTGGGGGGGGGGGCGTGCTTCTGTGTACTTCCGGCTGATACAATACACAGCTATATTCTCTGCTGTTTTCTGAAACCCTGGAGAGTGACTGGCAGCCAGATTATGAGGCAATTGCCTATGTTCCTGAGGATCTGCCCTGCTTTAGGTCCTACAGTTTCTGAGGTAAAGGTAAAGGGACCCCTGACCATTAGGTCCCGTCGTGACCGACTCTGGAGTTGCGCGCTCATCTCGCATTATTGGCCAAGGGAGCCGGCGTATAGCTTCCAGGTCATGTGGCCAGCATGACAAAGCCACTTCTGGCGAACCAGAGCAGCACACGGAAACACCGTTTACCTTCCCGCTGTATTTATCTACTTGCACTTTGACGTGCTTTTGAACTGCTAGGTTGGCAGGAGCTGGGACCGAGCAACGGGAGCTCACCCCGTCACAGGGATTCGAACCGCTGACCTTCTGATCAGCAAGCCCTAGGCTCAGTGGTTTAACCCACAGCACCACCTGGGTGGCAAATATTTAAAATGAGTCAGGCGCTTTCTTAATCACTGCACCACATTGGTTCAAATATCTAAAACGTTTGAGTATCCAAATGAAAATGTCTTTTTGTTAGTTTTTAAGCATCCACAAAGCTCAGACCACTATGGGATGAAATGATTGGCGTGTTTTTCCTTTCCTTTTTAAGTTTACTCTCTGCCGCCCCGCCACCCTGTCCTCTAAAACGTCAGTCACCCCCTTGATAATGGAGCTATTTTAGTCCCCAGAGGGATAAGGAAGTGAGTGTTGAATGTGCAGGACCCATTTTTACCCTTTTGGTGTCCTCGAGTGAGTAAATAGAGCGATGAGTGCTTGTGGTATCAGGCAAAAGGCCACAGTAACCAGGGCAGTTCTGATGCAAACAGAGGCTCAAACTGGCGTGAAAGGACAGAACTGGATATTTTCTTCCCAGCACCTCTGTGTGGAGTAGACAGCTAAGTGTCCCCCATAAGCAAGACACAGGCGGCCTTATCAGATAAACTTCCTCTGACTTTGATCATCAGGACGGCTAAAAGCAGGCAATGTGTTGTGCCCTGCCTGGTATCAAAGGTCATATCTGCATAGCCTTCATTTTCTAGACAGCTTTTAATTAAATCTCTATGCTGCCCTTCCTCCCATAAGAGCCTGCTGGATTAGGCCAAGGGCCCACCTGGTCCAGCACAATGGTCAACAATATGCCCCTCTGCAAAGTCCACAAGCAAGATCTGTGGGCTAAACCACTGAGCTGTGGGCTAAACCACTGAGCCTAGGGCTTGCTGATCGGAAGGTCGGCGGTTTGAATCCCTGTGACGGGGTGAGCTCCCGTTGCTTGGTCCCAGCTCCTGCCAACCTAGCAGTTCGAAAGCACGTCAAAGTGCAAGTAGATAAATAGGAACCGCTACAGCGGGAAGGTAAACGGCATTTCCATGTGCTGCTCTGGTTTGCCAGAAGCAGCTTTGTCATGCTGGCCACATGACCTGGAAGCTATATGCCGGCTCCCTCGGCCAATAATGTGAGATGAGCGCGCAACCCCAGAGTCGGTCACGACTGGACCTAATGGTCAGGGGTCCCTTTACCTTTACCTTTACTATGGTTTCCAACAACGGATATTCAAAAGCCTTATTGCCTCTTAGTGGTTAAGAGCGGTGTAGTGGTTAAGAGCGGTGAACTCGTAATCTGGTGAACCAGGTTCGATTCCCTGCTCCTCCACATGCAGCTGCTGGGTGACCTTGGGCTAGTCACACTTCTCTGAAGTCTCTCAGCCCCACTCACCTCACAGAGTGTTTGTTGTGGGGGGGGGAGGAGAATGTTAGCCGCTTTGAGACTCCTTAGGGTAGCGATAAAGCGGGATATCAAATCCAAACTCCTCTTCCTCCTCCTCTTCTTCTTCTTCTTCTTCTTCTTCTTCTTCTTCTTCTTCTTCACAGCAGAGGCAGACCACAGACCTCTTGGCTAGTAATAGTAACCATCACTAACCCTCTCCTCCATGAATTTGTCTAATCTCTTTAAAGCCATTAAGTTGGTGGTCATTGCTGCCTCCTGTGGGAGGGAGTTCCATAGTTTAACTATGTGCAGAGTGAAGAAGCACTGTCCTTTGTATAATAATAATAATGATAATAATAATTTATTTGCCACCCATCTAATTGAGTTGCCCCAGCCATTCTGGGTGGCTTCCAGAAAAATATTAGAACCACAGTAAAACATCAGACATTAAAAACTTCCAACATTCAGCTTCATTGGGCATCCATTATATAGATCTTTCCCATGCTCACTAGAGAAGAGGGGAGAGCCTTTTTGCCGCTTGGGGGCCATATTCTCTGCAGTGGGGGCCACACTCCCATGATGTTCAGGGCCAGAAGTGAAAGTGAGCTGAGGAAGAAATGATTACCTTTGTACGGTGGGCAGGTTTCTGCTCATGCACTCAGCTCTATCCTCCACCGAGTCCAATGAGAGACATTCTCAGAGTTCAGGAACACTTTCCAGCCAAGCAAAAACACAGAACCGGTGAGGGAAGGGGCCTGAGGAGAGTAGGTTTAGCTAGGGGTGGGGGCAGTCCAGAAAGCAAGAGGCAAAGGCCTAGATAAGGTTGCCAGGTCAGGAACATCACAGACCCAGAGATTTCAAAACCCAAACCCAAGACCTCAGGATGGCATTAGGCGATGTCTGTGCTCCCTGAGACCACTGAGCCCTGGAGACGGAGGTTAATTGGGAGAGGGGCGGAAGCATAAGAGCTAATTCCTAGGTGCTGAGGTCCCTTCATTCCCCTGGTAAAATTTTGCAGTGGGTTGGGGACCCCAAAGTTTATAGGCATTGCCATTCAAATGTTGTGTGCATGCCACATTTTGTAATTGACTATGTGGGGGAACCCCCGCCCCCCTATATACAGGTGAAACTTGGAAAATAAGAATATTGTCAGAAAGTGCATTTATTTCAGTAATGCAACTTATTATTATTATTTTTTATTTTAATTTTTACAAATGCTTTCTTTTGGAAATTCCACAGTAATAAAACAAATAGTTACAATCATACAAAAATAAACATCGCTATTACATTTCATTAATTGCATTCCATTTATCATTGACCCGCCTAATGACAAATAATTACAATTACAACAAATAAAGGCTTGAAATATCTTGCTTTGCATGTCATGCATCTATCTCATATATTGGTTTCACCTTTTAAGTTGCATTACTGAAATAAATGCACTTTGCGACGATATTCTAATTTTCCAAGTTTCACCTGTATTTTTTCAAGTTGGCACCCTGGGAGGAGGACAGACCCCGACAGACCCCACCCCCATCCCTGAGAGTGTTTTGCAGTAATTTGCAGCCAGTTCTTGAGAAGCTGAAGTTTGCAATCTGCATGTACAGTCTCCTCAATAATAACCATAATCATTCAGCATAATATTAATAAGGGACTCCCACCCACCTGGAGATTCGAGCACACACCCATCCTGTCATGTGGAGGGGGCCAGGCAAACCTGGAGGCTTTAGGTCAGACCTGGAGGTTCTGGCAGCCCCAGGGCTAGATGGCTGAATTTGGCCCCCAAGCCTGAGGCTCCACACCTCCGCATGAGAGGGCTGTCTCAGCCTGGACAAATAAAAAGATGATAAACAGATAAATAGCTGCATCCATTTATGGTGGAAGCTGTAATAAACTGGGACTGCCGCCAGGCAGCTCTTCAGGATCCTACAATGTTTGCACAATGGTTTTAGACAATAGCTCGTATTATTCCTGGAAAGTCGGCTCGGTTCACACACCTGGCTCCTGGCCTGTTCGCTCCAACTGGCAGGTGGAAATTGGTGTTTGTGATATATATTTCCTTGCTAGGTGGCCCTTGAATCAGCTCCAGTTGTTTCTCTCATGTTCTGCGGTGTGGCAGTGACAAAATAAATCCCAGGCGCTTGGTTTCAAAACGCTGAATGCAGATGTGGCAGGATTATTCGGAAAGCATATTACGCCATCGCATGGAAGCCAAAAAGCCCTGAAAAACACCCCACAAGACCTGTGATTCCATTCCAGAGAATGCTTTCTTTGGTATTTATCCCCACTGCTAGAAAACAGACAGAAATCACTACTGATGAATGCATTTTTCCTCAGGCCATGTTCTGATCCTAAGGACATATGGCATATATGGTTCTTCTCTTCCCCATTTTATCCTCACAACCACCTCATGAGGTAGGTTAAGAAAGGAGAGGCAGTGATTGGCCCAAAAGGTCACACCCAGTGAACATCATGGCCAAGTGAGGAATTTGAACCCTGGTCTCCTGGGACCTACTCCAACACTCTAACCACTGCACCATGCTTGAAAGGTGATTGAGGGTGATGTGAGTGCTTTTCTTTCCATGGAACATTTCTGCAGCCTCCCCAGGTGCCTTAACTGAAATGCTTCGTAGGAGGAGTTACTTTATGGCATCATCCTCTGAGCTCTAACTGAAGTGAGAGCAGCTGGGGAGGCTGCCTACCCAGTGTCTGAGGTCAGTGCAGTCTCTGGTTTTGTTTTGAAGGAAAGACTTTTCATGTACCTTTTAAAAAAAATGCTTCCAGTTTCTTTCAAAGTAAAAATACTTCACTTTAAAAAATGAAAATGAACAGGTCAGGCATACAACTAGCAGGCTCCCCACTTTCCGATCCCTATAGGACAGCCCAGCTGAGGACATCAGAGGATTTCAGGAAGTGTTGGCACCCGAGGAGGCTGCAAGATGCAGACGCCAAGATAAATTATTTTTAAAATAATTGGGATCACATTGGAAGTAAGGTCAACACACCCCAAACCCTGAACTCTACCCATGACAACTTCATGGAAATGTTTACTCCCTTTTCATAATTTTCAAATGCAATTTCTTTCCCCATAACTTGATGGAGAGCACTCGGGGGGGGGCAGGGGTGTTGTGGGAGAAAATTTCAGCATCACACTCATCTAGTCCAGCATCCTGCTTCCTACCATACAAAACCAGATGTCCTCAAGAAGCCGATGCAATACTACATCTCATGGGGATTTGAGAGCTCAACTTTATTTACAGGTGAAACTCGGAAAATGAGAATATTGTCAAAAAGTGCATTTATTTCAGTAATGCAACTTATTATTATTTTATTTTAATTTTTACAAATGCTTTCTTTTGGAAATTCCACAGTAATAAAACAATAGTTACAATAATACAAAAATAAACATCGCTATTACATTTCATTAATTACATTCCATTTATAATTGACCCGCCTAACGACAAATAATTACAACAAATAAAGGCTTGAAATATCTTACTTTGCATGTCATGCATCTATCTCATATATTGGTTTCACCTTGTAAGTTGCATTGCTAAAATAAATGCACTTTTCGATGATATTCTAATTTTCCTAGTATTTTCCTGTATTTACCAACATTTATATACTGCTTGATTGTAACAAAACCTCCAAGCAGTTTACAAGGAATCGTTCTCATACCTGTACTTAGGAACCACATTTATTTACTTCCTACATTTATATCCTGCCTTTCCTCTCCAAGGAGCTCAAAGCAGTAGAGGTGGGTTGTCTCCCCTGCTCCATTTTATCAGCTCAACTACATTTGGGTGGGGAGAGAGTGACTGTCCCAAGGTCATCCAAGGTCATAGCTGAGGGGTGTGTGGATTTGAACCCTGTTCCTAGTCCAACACTCTAACCACTGCACCACACTGCCTGCTAGTGAATCAATCGATCATTTTATTTGTATGCCACTTTTCCAAAGTTGAAACCATGCCCAAGACAGCTTGCAACATAAAAAACATAACTTCAGACAAAATGTCAAAGACTTCCGTACCTGCAACTATAGAATTACAGAGTTGGAAGGGACCCCTGAGGGTCATCTAGTCCAACCCCCTGCCATGCAGGAATCTCAACTAAAGCATCCATGACAAATGGGCATTCAATTGACAAATGAAACTATTTCCACATAAATCATCATAAGATCTAAAGCAAAGGTACAAAAAATAACAATACCAACAGCAGCAACACCTCTCCTCCCCCCAAAAAACCCTCAATCCCCCAGCCCAAGAGTCTGTTCAGCAGCCTTAGCTTTTGTAGCTGGAGTCAGTCCCAAACCAGATGGGGAAAGTCCTGCAAGGCAGAGAGCAGATCTTCCAGGACTCACAGCCAATGAATGGAACCACATGGGCCATTACTGCTGTAATTGTCAGCCTCCCCTTGACACCAAGAGGATCAAGTAGCAAATTGGTTGTGTTTTGTTTTTCATCTAATTTTCATCTAGGTCTTAATGATATTTTATTGAATGTAGCCATGTGTTTATTCAGAGATGGGTGCTTACTTAGAAATAAGCACCCATTGTGTCCCGTGGAACTTCTTCTGTAATAAGGAAGCGTACAAGTTTAGAGGATGTTTGAGAACTCCATTCTCACCTGTGTATCTCTCTTTGTGTGTTTCTCTCCTTCTCTCCAGCATGATGGAATATTCCTTGGATGGGCACAACGTCAGCTTATCTGCCATCCGTACCGTCCGTGTACTCAGGCCTTTACGAGCCATTAACAGGGTGCCAAGTAAGTCCATTGCGCAATTAGTTTCGCTCCCCCCCCCCCGGCTCCCCTTTGAGATGAAGAAATTAACATCAGGGTCCAAGTCTTCTAACTGGGTCTCTCTTTTCTCTTGTTCCTTGACCGCTTGGCTGATGGCAAAACAAAAAAATAAGAATGCAAGCAGAGCGCTGCTGGGCGAGGCCAGTGGCCCATCGGGTCCAGTATCCTGTTCTCACAGTGTTGAAGCCCACATGCAGGAACAGAGCACATCAGCAGTGCTCTCACCCCTTGTGATTCCCTTTTTTTTTTTAATATTTTTATTAATTTTCCAATTAAAACCAATTATATCACATTCAATATTTCAAATTATACACATATATATATCAATCAAACCGAATGTTATGCCAAATCATCTAAAAAATTTTTTATTTGGGTTCCCATGCTTCAAGAAATTGGGAATTCCTCGCAACTGTCCACTGCCGTCTTTTTTCTAAAGTTCAAATCGTCCTCCAAGTTCATAATAATCCAGATCTTCCCCTTACAGTCACATAGATGTTTTCCACTTTCATCCGATTGTTTCCCAGCTGCTGAGATAAATATCAAACAAAGTTTCACAGATGTTCTTTCTCCTGTGTGAGTTAATCAGTCCAGCCTCCCCATAAATCTTCTTAATGGAGCTCCCTGTTGCGTCGAAGCAGTTCGAAGCAGCGCCATTTTAAAAAGCTCAAATCACTTTCGTTTTCTCTCATAGCCATGAAGATTTACGATCATTATAATTTACAGCTTTTCCAGGCAGGAGACCCAAACATCAAACCATAGACTCTTGGTAAATTAATGGATCTCCTTGCCCTATAGCTGAACTTAGCTTCAGGTCGCTGCTCCAATTTAAAGTGCGTCACAGCTCATAAATCCTCCGAACGCGTCCAGAACTCCTTCCGTCCAACTAGGGGGGGGCTTTTCTCATCGGCAACTCCACATCTTTAAAAAATATGCTCAGTAACAACAGTTATAAAGTTCAACTCACACAGTCTTTTGCTTCTCTTTCACTCCAAACAAGCCAGGACATCGCGTCCGGGAAGGTACGAGGCAACAATATGAAGAAAAATAAAATAAAAACTCACTTCCCTTATCGCTCCGTCCCCATCAATCCTTCTTCCAGATGCAGTACAATCTTTGACTCCTCTCCCTCAGCAGCATAAATTTCTCAGCAGTAAACAGCGCTTCTTCCCCTCCTTCTGAAGTATGTCCATAGATTTAAGCCTAATTATCTTCTTTAACCATGGAAATCCCCGCCATGCAGATTAGCGTCCGGGAGTCCTGGCCCTTGTAAGTGCTCAGCCCAAGCTCCCCCCACTCCAAAAACAGTCGGAGTGGGTCTGGGGGCATCGCGGGCCAGCGGCCCCTCTCCGTAACCCCCGGAGAGGGTAGGGGGTTGCCATTTACTCCCCTAGCAACCGCCAAATTCCTTACGAAGGTCAGAGAGATGGAAAACAGGTCCGCCATTCCTGCAGGCGGAAACCGGAACCCCCCCCCTTGTGATTCCCAGAAACTGGTCTATACAGGCACACTGCTTCCCAAAGTGGAGGCGAAACATAGCCATTTGGGCTAGCAGCCCTTGATAGCCCTCTCTTCCATGAATTCCCCAAATCTTTTAAAGACTTCCAATTTTGGTGGCCGTTGCTGCCTCCTGTGGCAGGGAGTTCCATAGCTTAACTTAAACTCAGTGTCTGTCCTGAATCTTCAGGCGTTCATAGAAACATAGAGTTGGAAGGGATCTCAAGAGTCACCCAGTCCCATCTCTGGCAATGCAGGAATCAGCTTAATCGGATGTCCCCAAATCCCAGTGTTATGAGAGAGGGAGAGAAACCATCTCCCTGTCCATTTTCTGCACCCTGTGACTTATTTAAACACCTCTGTCGCATCCTCCCCTTACAAACGAGCAAAACATTTTCATTTAAATTGGTAATTGCATCGAATGGCCAGTCGTTTTAACGTTACTTTTGTACTGCTTTAAATGTTTTTATATCGCTGTACGCTGCCCTGATATTGTATGAGAGTGGCCTTTGATACCATTGACCATTACATCTTTCTGGACCGTCTAGAGGGGCTGGGGGCTGGGGGGCACTGTTAAACAGTGGTTCCGCTCCTTCCTCCTGGGCCGTGTCCAGAAAGTGGTGTTGGGGGATGAGTGTTCAGACCCCTGGGCTCTCACTTGTGGGGCGTCTCAGGGTTCCGTCCTCTTCCCCATGCTTTTTAACATCTACATGAAGCCGCTGGGAGAGATCATCAGGGGGTTTGGGCTGGGTGTCCGTCCATATGCGGCTGATACCCAGCTCTACCTCTCTTTCATACCGGAACCAGTGAAGGCGGTGAAGGTCCTGTGTGAGTGCCTGGAGGCGGTTGGAGGATGGATGGCGGCTAACAGATTGAGGTTGAATCCTGACAAGACAGAAGTACTGTTCTTGGGGGACAGGGGGTGTTCGGGTATGGAGGACTCCCTGGTCCTGAATGGGGTAACTGTGCCCCTGAAGGACCAGCTGCACAGCCAGGGAGTCATTTTGGACTCACAGCTGTCCATGGAGGCGCAGGTCAGTTCTGTGCCAAGGGCGGGTTAGGTTGAGACAGAGTGGCAGACCTCGAGGTCACCCACTGGTCTTCATCGCAGAATGGGGATTTGAACTGTGTCAAGCTAACTGCTTCATAGTATCGTAGTGTTTCTTCCAACCTGGTGCCCTCCAGAAGATGCTGGAGTTCAAACCCCTCATCCCTGACCATTGACCACACTGGTTGGGGCTGATGGGAGTTGTAGTCCAATGCCACCTGGAGGGCACCAGCTTGGGGAACGCTGCTATACTGTCTTAATCGATAGGGGGTGAGACTTCTTAAATCTAGCAGCTAAAGAGTGGGTAATTTCTGCCAGCCTTCCCCAGCCCAGTGCCCCTTCCCCAGGTGTCGCTGGACTACAACTCCCATCATTCCTGGTCATTGGACATGCTCACTGGGAGTTGGAGTCCAGCAATATCTGGAGGGCACCAGGCTGGCCAAAGCTAATAATAGGGGGGAATGAGCGCATGTAGGAAACTTTGGGTGGTTTTTAGACCTCTCTGCAGACTAAATGTTGAATTATGGGGGTTGGACTAGATGACTCCCGGGGTCCCTTCCAGCTCTACGATTCTATAATTCAATTCTAGTTTGCTTGCTGGCCCCGAATGGCACCTGGGTCCTTTTTTTCCAGCTTCCTTTATTTATTTCCTCCTTTGGGGCTTTTCTTTGAAGATGAGTGATGGGTTTAGGAAGGGAGCGGTGTCATAAATATGCACCTCAGCTATTTGTCTCTGGGTTAACATTGGGGAAATTTTCTTAGCAACCTTAATATTTGTTTCTCACTGTTATGTATTATTCTTCTGCAGGGGACAGGGGCGGGGGAGTGAGGGAGAGAGACAGCCACCAGTAAAAACTAAGAATAGTAAAAACCAGTTTAAGAACATGAAGAGCTGCCTTAGAGCAGGCATCCCCAAACTGCGGCCCTCCAGATATATTTTGGCCTACAACTCCCATGATCCCTAGCTAACAGGACCAGTGGTCAGGGATGATGGGAATTGTAGTCCAAAACATCTGGAGGGCCGAAGTCTGGGGATGCCTGCCTTAGAGCAAACTACAGTGGTACCTTGGTTCTTGAACTTAATCTGTTCCAAGAGTCAGTTCAACTCCCGAAACCGTACAAAAACCAAGGCACGGCTTCTGTTTAGCTGCAGGAGCTTCCTGCACTCAGTTAGAAGCCTCAGAAGCTGAGGATGCCACATCAGATGTTCAGCTTCCCAAAAAAACGTTCGCAAACCACAACACTCACTTCTGGGTTTACAGCATTCGGGAGCCGATTTGTTCAGGAGGCAACCTGTTCAACAACCAAGGCACCACTGTATAGGTCAGTCCTATTCAGAGTAGGTCCATTGAATATAACGAACATCACGTAGGGTTCCCATATTTTGAAAAGAGGACACATTTGCCGACTTCTACTTTTAACTATGGACTCTACCCATGGAAAGGAGGGCGTGTCCTGGAAAAAGAGGACATATGGCAACCCTGCAAGGCCTTACCCAAGTCTTTGTATGTCATTGCAAGCACCTTGAATTGGACTTGGAAGCACCAGCACAGGCCTCAGAGAACTGGTATAAGACGTGCCCACCAGCACCCTGCCTGCTGTATTCTGCAGACATTGCAGCTTCTGAACAGTCTTCAAGGGCAGCCCCACATAGAGTGCATTACAGTAGCCATGCACACAGCAGTGGGCACTCAACCACACCATTGGAACTTGTATAGCTGCAGCTTTCAGCATTCCCAAGACTGTTGCCAGCTCAGCCTCTGTGTTTGCAGGGGGTGGGGGCATCAGCGGCAAAGGCGAACCAAACAGGGTCTGTCTGCTCTCGGAGATTTGAGTGGGCCTTAAGCCCCTTCCATGATTTGCTTCAGCTGCGTCTGTCCTCAATCCAATTTGGAAGATAAGCCCACCAGTTGAATTCATTTCCTGGTAGCAATGGCACGCTGCCGAGTGATCCTTTCCCGATATGCTAATATCTGTTCTGAGCTCTTTTATCGTTTTTTAGTGGAAACTTTCATCTGCCAAGAGCTCGTGTAATTGCAGAAAAATAATCAGGTGCCCGTAAGAAATGACTTTGCCTGCTCTTTCACTTTGTTTCAAAAAGGTATTGAATTGTCTGGGGCTCCCAGTAATAGCTATCTACCTGTAAAGCTTTGACGGTGAAGAACACATAGGGGCTGGAAGCTAATTCCAGTGTGCCCAGTTCTGCTGAGGGTTAGACTCCGTGCGGGTAGTGGAAATATTTTGAAGGGCCTCTTCCAGCCCAAAGCGAGGCAATTCAGCACCCTGGCCAGCTCCCAGAGGGCTGCTCTAGCGAACCTGGGAAGATGTTGTCCCAGCAAAGGCTTGGGGTCAATTGAAGCTTTTAAAAAGCTCTCAGGGCTTGACCCTGCTGTAACTCCACCCCTTAGTAAAGCTATTTGCATATTGGAGGGGCCTATTCTGCAGCCACAAAGAGGAATTTAAAATTACAAGTGGGATCGCAGCACAAATGCTTCTGAATCCTTTTATGGATTTCTTTTTAACTTTTTTTTTCACCAATAAATCTAATGTACAGTGGTACCTTGGTTCTCAAACTTAATCCATTCTGGAAGTCCATTCCAAAACCAAAGCATTCAAAAACCAAGGCACACTTTCCCCTAAAAAATAAAGCAACATGGATTAATCCGTTCCAGACTTTTAAAAACAACCCCTAAAACAGCAATTTAACATGAATTTTACTATCTAACGAGACCATTGATCCATAAAATGAAAGCAATAAACAATGTACTGCAGTCACACAATCAATCAATCAATCAGTAGCTCAGGCATCCCCAAACCCGGCCTTCAGGTGTTTTGGGACTACAATTCCCATCATCCCTGACCACTAGTCCTGTTAGCTAGGGATTATGGGAGTTGTAGTCCCAAAACATCTGGAGGGCTGAGTTTGGGGATGCCTGCAGTAGCTGAACTGGGTTCCACACAGTCACAAAAACAAAATGATAAGAACCGCAAAAACAAAAGGCAAAATCAATAGCAAAAACAGACAGACCTCAGCGTAACACTCAAAACAGAAGTGTGGCATTCAAATCAGAAGTGTAACACTCAAAATGGAGCATGTTCGGCTTCCAAAAAAAGTTCACAAACCAGAAAACTTACTTCTGGGTTTGCAGTGTTTGTGTTCCAAGTTGTTTGAGTACCAAGGCATTTGAGAATCAAGGTACCACTGTATACTGTACAGGGGGGTTGATTTTTTTAAAATAATCAAGCTGTGTGTGTGTGTGTGTGTGTGTGTGTGTGTGTGTGTGTATTACAGATGGTTTCTAGCAAAGGCAGCCTTTTCACTGCAGTCTCGTAGTAGAGCATCTTAAATTCTGGTGCCAAAGGGCAGGGGTCCATTGAGAATCCCAAACAGAGCTCGGTCAAGGATAAGTGCTTTGATCTGCCCACCTGGCTACACCTGATTGTATTAGTTGGTGGAGGCTGACAGCAATCCATTTGCTGCAGAGACTTACTGCTAAAAAAGAAAAATGTCCATGCAGCACAGGCATTGTCTCCACTCAGAATTGTTCTTGGAAATAGCTGGGTGAAGAATCCCTACAATTTGTGTGTTTGGCAGGGCACTTAGTTTTTCTAAGGGTGGAGGGAGAGATGTTTCCTCTAGCTTTACAATTTTTTCCCACCCTTACTTTCATTCACGCTCAAAACCCACACCAGATAGATAGATGAGAGAGAGAGAGAGAGAGATGACATAGATGACAGATGATAGATAGATGATAGATAGATGATAGATAGATAGATGATAGATAGATTAGATAGATAGATAGATAGATGATAGATAGATAGATAGATAGATAGATAGATAGATAGATGATAGATAGATAGATAGATAGATAGATAGATAGATAGATAGATAGATAGATAGATAGATAACCCTGATAACCCTGGCAAAATATAGTGCTGTTTTTTCAGCCTAATACCTCCTAATCATATTTTCCCCATGTGGAACATAAGAAGCTGCCTTATTCAGTGGTACCTCGGGTTACAGACGCTTCAGGTTACAGACTCCACTAACCCAGAAATAGTACCTCAGGTTAAGAACTTTGCTTCAGGATGAGAACAGAAATCGTGCAGCAGCAGCAGCAGCAGCAGGAGGAGGAGGAGGCCCCATTAGCTAAAGTGGTACATCAGGTTAAGAACAGTTTCAGGTTAAGAACGGACCTCCAGAACGAATTAAGTTCTTAACCTGAGGTACCACTGTACAGAGTTGGGCCATTGGTCCAGCTGTTTCAGTATTGTCAACACTGACCAGCCAGCAGCTCTTCAGAATTTCAGACAGGAGTCTCTCCCGACCCCACCTGGAAATGCCAGGGGTTATACCTGGGTCCTTCTTTGTGCAAATCAGGTGTTCAGATTAAACTGTGCACCTTCCGCTTGCGAAGCAGATGCTCTACCACAGAGAAGATCTCAAGGCACCTCAAAATATCTTAAACTGAGGGTCAACCAAGAAGAGACAAGACCGATCTGCCATTGGGTTATTTTCTTTCATTGAATCTCATGTGGGGAACCTTGAGCAGCCTCAAATTCAGGTGGCTTTAGAAGGAATATTGGACAAATTCATGGAGGACAAGGCTAACAAAGGGTCCTAGCCATTGTGGCTGTGTTTTCCCTCCCCTGTCAAAGGCAGTAGTAGTGCCTCTGAACACGAATTGCTGGAGAAGGCAGGTGACGAAAGGCTGTTGCAGTCATGTCCAGCCTGCAGGGTTTTTTTGCACAGGCATTTGGTTGGCCACTGTGAGAACAGGATGCTGGCCAAGATGAGCCACTGGCCTGATCCAGCACGGCTCATCTTGAGTTCTTATGCTCTTTAGTTTTCCTTCCTTCCTTTTGATGGGGCCTCACACCAACAGGATTTTGCACTGAAGAAGAGTTTGGATTTGATATCCCGCTTTATCACTACCCGAAGGAGTCTCAAAGCGGCTAACAATCTCCTTTTCCCTTCCTCCCCCACAACAAACACTCTGTGAGGTGAGCGAGGCTGAGAGACTTCAGAGAAGTGTGACTGGCCCAAGGTCACCCAGCAGCTGCATGTGGAGGAGCGGAGACGCGAACCCGGTTCCCCAGATTACGAGTCTACCGCTCTTAACCACTACACCACGCTGGCCCTCTGAAGACAGAGGGGCTTTTGTTAGGAGTAATTGACAATGACAAGGGAGGCAAAGCGAGGATTGCTCAGCAGAAGAAAGAAAAGGAGGCTTATTGAGAGATTGCAGCCGAGCCAAAATGGCACACTGTCTCCAAATTGGGCCACTAATGGGCACGGGGGAGGAATTGAAGCCAGCAGAAAGCTTGGTAGGGCAAAGCTCTCAGGAGGATGCCACTTTGCACAGAGAAACCTTTTAGCAGGATGAAACACCCCTGCAAAGTCTTTATTGCCACCAGCAGATTCATCAGGCACATTGATCGGCACCAGAGGGTAAGAATGTCCCCGCCCAAAGAAAACTCGCTTCCCGTAAAGTGCTGCGGTCCCCAAAAATTGTCTTCCCCTCCTTTGGCTGACCTTCATAAGGCTGCATCTGCACCAAACATTTAGATGATACTGATGATGATGATGATGATGATGATGATGATGATGATAATTTATTATTTATACCCCGTCCATCTGGCTGGGTTTCCCCAGCCACTCTGGGCAGCTTCCAACAGAAGAATAAAATAATCAATTAAAGATTAAAAGCCTCCCTAAACAGGACTGGCTTCAGATGTCTTCTAAAAATCTGGTAGCTGTTTTTCTCTTTGACATCTGATGGGAGGGCGTTCCACAGGAGAGGGCGTTCCTCTCTCTCTCCTGGCCGGTTCTCATCTAAATTACTTTGCGACCCTGCTCTGCTTCTCACAGGGGGGGGGGCCTTGCTCCCCTCCCACCATCACCATGGGTTGAGCTGTACCCTTGACAAAGGCGGCCAGTCGTATCACCCAAAGGGTGGCAGGGGAAAAGATGTCAACAAGATAGCTTACTCCTTAGCAGCACCAGGTAACATGGTGGGACGACGGCACTCGCCTGACCTCCCAATAGCAGAGTCGCTGGTGTTTACAAGAGGGGAGATTCGGTCTTGTGCTCAGGTCTCTGCTTGCAGGGTTGCCACGGAATATCTGGGTGGCCAGTGCGAGAAAAGGATGCTGGACAAGATGGGGCCACTCTGCTTATGTTTTTATGGCCAGGGGCGGGTGGTGTGGCTGGGGAAGAGGACTGAGGACCAGAGAGGGGACTACATTCATTCCTGAACCTCTCCGCTCTTGGCTTGGGAGGTTCTGAGGTGCGAGCTACCCGATTAGCTAAGAGATGTTTTGCTTCCCCCCTGCAACAAAAAAAACATGAAATCGGGCTTAGTATTGCCGCTGTTCATTCGTTTGCTTTTTCACAACGGCTGCTCGCCGTCCCCTTTGATGCGGGGCTTAGTTCCGCCGTTGAAAACAACAGCAGGTCATTCCGGTGCCAAACGGCATCTCGGCAGCAATCGGGGTTGCGGACTGCAAGGGTATAATGAATCCCAGATAGCATCAGCCATCCAGGTAATCCCTTCTGATCCCCCAATTCGCAGGCAAAGCCTTAACATTCTCTCTCTCTCTCTCTCTCTCTCTCTCTCTCTCTCTCTCTCTCTCTCTCTCTCTCTCTCTCTCTCTCCTGGCCAGTTCTCATCTAAATTACTTTGCGACCCTGCTCTGCTTCTCCCAGGAGGGGCTTGCTCCCCTCCCACCAACGCCATGGGTTGAGCTGTACCCTTGACAAAGGCGGCCAGCCGTATCGCCCAAAGGGTGGCAGGGGGAAAGATGTCAACAAACGAATTTAGTCCTAATCCAGGGGCAGCCAAGGTTGTGCCACCCGAAAGTTGCTCTTGGACTACAGTTCCCATCATCTGTCATGGACTGGTTGGACGTAGAGGAAGGGCGGGAGGAACCAGATGGGGAAGACCCAAAGGAAGAAGGCACAGAGCCCAGGGAGTGGTGGTGGGACAACGAGGAGTGGTCAGAAGGAGAAGACAGGGGGGGGGAGGCATTGGAAGGTGAAGAAGGTTACAGGGCTTAGTGAGCTGGAAGAGTGTGTGGCAGACAGAAGTCCAGAATTAGAGGCAGAAGCAGAAGCAGGCTGGTGGGAGGGAGGGAGGAGGCCAAGAGGCAGAGATGGGGCAGGCTGGTGAAGAGGTCCAGGTGTTTCCTGGTCCTGCTGCAATGAACCTCCCTCCCTAATGCAGATGTATGAGGAAGTAGGACCCTCGTACTTATGGAACCACTTCTCCTGGTATGTCCCGCAGAGGACCCTAAGGTCCATGAATAATAATAGCTTAAAGGTCCCAGGCCCTAAAGAAGTCAGACTATCCTCCACCAGGGCCTTTTCAGTGGTGGCTCCGACCTGGTGGAATGCTCTGTCCCACGAGACTAGGGCACTACAGGACTTGATCACCTTCCGCAGGGCCTGTAAGACAGAGCTATTCCACCTGGCCTTCAATTTGAAATAGCCTGATCCTCTATTCCCTTTTCCCTTTCCTTTTTTTTTTTTATGAAGAAACCCTTTCTGGGACCCCATACTCAAACTCTTCCCTGGTCTCCTGCTGGCCCTAGTAGGACCAACTTGGCCAGTTAGCCCTGGTGATCATTTGATGTCTACTGACTGGGGTTTCTCCTCCCCCCCTAAAATGACCCCTGAATTTTTGAATTTTATTGACATTGATGCTGCATTTATGTTGTATTTTATGCTGCTCATATGCTGTTTTTAAATCGTATTTTAATCAATGTTTCATATTTGCTGTTACCCGCCTTCAGTCCGGTTTCTAAACCGGGAAGGGCGGGGTATAAATAAAAAATTATTATTATTTATTATTTTTAAATGTGCAGGGCTGGGTCACACAAGCTGTGCATCTGAACCAAGTGGATCCTGGAAGGACCTGCCAAATCTTTTTTATCAACCACTGCCTGCCTGCTCCATGCCCTCCCTTCATCTCCTTTCCCCCCTTCTCTCTCCCTCTCCCCAGGTATGCGCATACTCGTCACCCTGCTGTTAGATACTCTGCCTATGTTAGGCAATGTCCTTCTGTTGTGTTTCTTTGTCTTTTTCATCTTTGGGATCGTCGGGGTGCAGCTGTGGGCCGGGCTGCTGAGGAACAGATGTTTCCTAGACACCAATTTTCAAATGTAAGTACTCGGAAGTCAATCGGCCACCTCCTTACATCTGCCCATGCGCTTGTGCGTGTTTAATTATAGAACCGTAGAGTTGGAAGGGATGCTGCCCCCCTGCAATGCAGGATTGCGACTAAAGAACCCCTGACAGATGGCCATCCAACCTGTGTTTAAAAACCTCCTGCAAAGGAGAGTCCGCCCCCTTCCGAGGGAGACCGTTCCACCGTCAAGCAGCTCTTGCCCTCAGAAAATTGTATGCTGCCACCTGAGGCATAGCTGCCAAGTACCCCGTTTTCTCCGGGGAAAACCTGATTTTACTTACCTTTTCCCAGTGGTCCCCCGTATCACTTCGTCTCCCGTTTTTCTCCGTTATTTTCTCCTGCTGGCGGCCATTTTTTTTCTTTCCGATTTGCCCTTCTATGGGCACAAAAAATGGCCACCGCCGGCTTCAAAAGTCGCATCTACGCATGTCCAGAAGTGCATAGACACGACTTCCGGTGTCGGCGGTGGCCATTTTTGGTGCCCATAGATGGCCGGAGTGACACCAGAAGTTGTGTCGAAGCACTTCCTGACATGCGTACAAGCGACTTTCGAAGTCGGCGGCGGCCATTTTTGGTGCCCATAGAAGGGCAAAGCGACACCGGAAGTTACGTCGACGCAACTTCCGGTGTCACACGGCTGCCGGTCCCGGATTCTGTAGTCCGGGACTTGGAAGGTAAGACCTGAGGCAGTCAACTCACCTGGCCTCATGGGTGGGCCGGCCCTGACAATTAGAGTGATTAGACTGTCAGACTAGGACCTGGGAGACCAGGCTTCAAATCCCTCACTTGGCCATGAAGCTCACGGGGTGTGACTGTGGTCCTCTCAGTTTAAACAAGGCTTCGTCAACCTCAGCCCTCCAGATGTTTTGAGACTACAATTCCCACCATCCCTGACCACTGGTCCTGCTAGCTAGGGATCATGGGAGTTGTAGGCCCAAAAACATCTGGAGGGCCAAGGTTGACGAAGCCTGGTTTAAACTATCTCAAAGGGTTGTTGTGGGAATGAAATGGGGAGAACTGTCTACACCACCTTGAGCTCCTTGGAGGACTGGTGGGATATCAATGCAATAAGTTAGATGAATAGAATTAGTTAAATGAATAGAATTAGTTGGCTGTGCCTGTGGCAGGCTCCAGGGCCATATTAACACCCTACCTTTAAAGCCCTGTGATACCATTTTAATCATTCATGGCTTAGCCCAAAGAATTCTGGGAACTGGAGTTCCTTGGGGCTGCTGTAAAAGGTAAAGGGACCCCTGACCAATAGGTCCAGTTGTGGCTGACTCTGGGGTTGCGGCGCTCATCTCGTTTTATTGGCCGAGGGAGCCGGCGTACAGCTTCCAGGTCATGTGGCCAGAATGACAAAGCCGCTTCTGGCGAACCAGAGCAGCGCACGGAAACGCCATTTACCTTCCCGCTTGGAGAGGTACCTATTTATCTACTTTCACTTTGACGTGTTTTGAACTGCTAGGTTGGCAGGAGCTGGGACCAAGCAACAGGAGCTCACCTCGTCACAGGGATTCGAACCGCCGACCTTCTGATCAGCAAACCCTAGGCTCTGTGGTTTAACCCACAGCGCCACCCGCGTCCCTGGGGCTGCTGAGAGCCCCCTTATTTCCCTCACAAAGCTACAATTACCAGCGTACTTTAACAATCAAGCCCTTTTCCCGGGGAACTCTGGGAACTGTAGCTTCATAAGAGGAATAGAGGATCTCCTAACAACTCTCAACAGATTACAGCTCCCAGAATTCCTTGGTGGAAGCCATGACTATTTAAATCGTCACTGTAGTGCTTTAAATATATGGTGTGGGTGAGGCTTATTTCTCCGCCTGTGATTGGCTCTGAATCCACCTACCATTGGTCTCTCTGACTTTGACACTACCAATGGGCACCCGTCATTGCTGGCCAGTTGTGAGCTTTCGGTTGCCACCTGCCCAGTGTCAAAGGTCAGGTGTCGTCCCCGGGATCTGCTGCACAAGAACCCCTCTCTCCACTTTCTTCTCCCTGATCAGCTTGGATCGTCCCCCATTAAAACACCTCCAGCGTATAGACTTGTCTCCATCACCCACCCTTCTGTGGGTGCACTCATTTCTGCCACAACCCGTAAACAAATTTTCCACCTTGCCACGCTCTTTGAAGAAATGTTTGGAAAGGAAAGGGGAGTTTGGGTATCAAGCAAATGCCACAGGACAGTCCTAAATGGGATTGCTTTGGTCATCAATTAAAACTCCAGAGCTGCTGAGCTTAGCGGTGCCGTTGGCAGCCTGGAGTGCTCTCCCCACACAGTTAAGTTTATTTTTATTACTAAGACTCTGCCAGGCAGTATAAAAATGTAAACAGAGAGTTCCAGGCGGCTTTGTGTGTTTAAGCGAAAGGTGTTTGCAGGGCTGCCTAATTTCCTCCTCCTGACTTGGATTGCATCTGATGTCTGGGCTTCTGAGAAAGGCTGTCCAAGGCCTGAAGGGAAGGGCTTTTTTTGCATGCAGGCCTCATTCCATGCTAGGGGTCGTTGGGAAAGCAACTGAAAATGAAGCCACCAATGTCACAATGCCATTACAGTGGTACCTTGGTTCTCAAACTTAATCTGTTCCAGAAGTCTGTTCCAAAACCAAAGCGTTCCAAAACCAAGGCATGCTTTCCTATAGAAAGTACGGTAATGCAAAATGGATTAGTCCATTCCAGACTTTTAAAAACAACCCCTAAAACAGCATTTTAACATGAATTTTACTATCTAACGAGACCATCGATCCATAAAATGAACGCAATAATCAATGTACTGTACTACAAAATAAATAAAACAGTATTGTAGATGATAAAAATTAAAATTAATTTTTTTTTCTTACCTGCACCGATGATAGTTATTGTTTGGATGGGGGGGGGCGCTTTTATCCATTTCCACATTTTTATTCCATTTCCACATTTCCTCCCCAGGGCCTCATGGCCAACTCCCAATGCACGTGACATCACACGTGTGTGTTGCACGCGTGACGTTGCATACACACAACAAGCCCACCCACCCCCGGCAATGTTGCATGGAACATGTTGCCTCTGAGCAGCATTTTTCCAGAGTGGTCATTTTAAGGATGGGAAATGTCATGCACAGATCTAGCCAGCAAGAGTCTCACCATGGTCTTCTGTCAGTCATGCAGGTGGGGTCAGAACCAGGAGACGAGGGTCATCCTAGGCCTTGAAATGTTGTCGGACCTGTTGTGAGACCGACTTCGTTTTCTTTCTCTTTGTTTACTTGGATTGTTGCATTGCAGGTTTTTTGGCATGGCAACAATTCCCTAATGTACGTTTTGGCCCAGAGACACTGGAGCAGTATAAGAGGAAAAACCAAACGTGTAGGAGCGAGTTGCCCTCTTCTTCCCCAGTATAGAATATCTTGCCAAAGGCAATTTAGGCTGGAAAGAATATTTGCTGCCCCTTGCTAGGCAGTAGCAGCTGATCAGTTCAGAACTGCCCCCTCGCTACATAAAATACAACAGTCCCAACTCAATTCTCAAAAATAATAATTTCAGGGGGGAATTATCATGATCTAAACACAGCAAGGGTATAAGGGAGTTTCCTGTGTTTTCCTTCCCATTCAAGGACGTACAACTTGACTTTCCTGAATCCGTACTATCGGCCAGAGGAAAGCGAGGAGAATCCGTTCATCTGCTCGTCCCACCGGGATAACGGCATGCAGAAATGTTCCAGCATCCCAAACCGGAAGGAGTACAAGGTGGAATGTACTTTGAGCATGGACTCTTACAACCAAAATTCGTACACCCTGGACTTCAGCAGCAGAAACGCCTGCATCAATTGGAACCAGTATTACAACATTTGCAGGACGGGGGATCTCAACCCGCACAATGGAGCTATTAATTTTGATAATATTGGCTATGCTTGGATAGCTATTTTTCAGGTAAGCCTCTTTTATCCTCCATTCTTTCATTGGGGTACCCATGTGTGTTTGAGATGCACGTTTTTGCCCACGTAAGATGAGTAAATGAAGCAATCCTCAAATATTGCATCAGCAGCCGGCCAACTCTGACGCTCTGCTTTTGCGCTGGTGGTTATCAAGCTTCCCGCCTCTGAGCACTTTCTGCTCTTTCATGCTGACATTTTGTGGGAAGATCCAATTGTGGTGGGCTAGCTCTCTTTCCGTGGACATTTTCTTTTGTTATTTGTCGTAGCCCCGTCTGATTTCCCTTTGCCCAGCAAGCAAGGGCTAGAGCGGGGCTCGGCAAACTAAGGCCCATGGGCCAGATGCGACCTGCTGGGCTTGTTATTGTGGCCCGCGGGCCTTGCAGACCCTGCCGCCCACTCGGTCAGTCCCCGCGCTAAACTGCCGCAGAGGCCTCGCCACGCGGGGACTGACTTTCGTGCTGTGGCTTCTGATTGGCTGCAGAAGCTGAGGGTGCCAAAGGTGAGGCGTCGTCGGTGGCTGCAGTGGCTGTGGCATGAGTGGCAGTGGCAGGGGGTCTTTTCAGGGGGGGCTTTTGGGGTGGGGGGGTCCTTTTGGGGGTGCTTTTGGGAGAGGATGGGTCCATAGCTGCCAAGCACCCTGTTTTCTCTGGGAAAACCCCGATTTTACTTACCTTTTCCCAGTGGTCCCCCGTATCACTTCGTCTCCCGTTTTTCTCCGTTATTTTCTCCTGCCGGCGGCCATTTTTTTTCTTTCCGATTTGCCCTTCTATGGGCACAAAAAATGGCCGCCGCCGGCTTCAAAAGTCGCATCTACGCATGTCCGGAAGTGCATAGACGCGACTTCCGGTGTTGTCGTCGGCCATTTTTTGTGCCCATAGATGGGCAAAGCGACACCGGAAGTTACGTCGACGCAACTTCTGGTGTCACATGGCTGCCGGTCCCGGATTCTGCAGTCCGGGACTTGGAAGGTAAGGGTGGGTCCAGCCCCCCACAAGGTCTGAGGGACAGTGGACCGGCCCCCTCCTGAAAAGGTTTGCTGACCCCTGGGTTAGAGGTTGCCAAGGAACACTTGCCTGAGAGCAGAATCCACATAGGAAGTGCCAACACCCTGGGGCCCTGGTTGCCCGAGCACTCACAAAATTCCCCATAAAGGGGCAGAGCACCCACACATTTCAGTGCCAGGGCCATGCACACTGCATGGCACCCACGGCCCTGGGGCCAAGTTGGCACTCCTGATACAAAGTCAGACAGTCCAGAGGTCAGGGAATCCAAATGATCATAGAGCCAAGGGTTGAGATGGAGAGCAGGTAGCAGCAAGGTAGGGCCAGCAACCACAGGCATTGTTTCCAGCACCTGACTGCTGCTGAAAGCTGTTTATGAAGCCCAGAGCCAGCTGGTTCTGATCAGTGCTTTCTGCTCTGTGACCTTGAAGGTTGATCAGCTGCAGGTGGAGTCACTCCGCCTTCTCCCCCTTCAGGCTGCTGTTCAGCAGGTGAACTTGTCTCCTGGCCCATGACATGGCTGGTCCTCCCATAAGCCTTTGGCTTATTTACAAGGAGTTCCATGTATTGGAAAGTGATTGGAAAACCATCCGTCTGCACCAGCCGCAAGATGCAGGCATCCTTTTCAGCGGCTTCGAAAGAGAGACAAATTCATGGAGGAGGAGGAGGAGTTTATCAGTGGTTGTGTGTTGCAAGTCAGGGGAGTTTGGAGAACTGTCATGGTTGCTAGAGACAATGGCTGTGTACTACCCTCCATCGCTGGAGGCAGTATGTCTCTAAATACCAGTTGGTGGGAATTGCAACTGGGCAGAGTGCTATTGTGCTCATGCCCTGCTTGCAGGTTTCTTATATGGGCATCTGGCTGGCTGCTGTGAGATCAGGATTCTGCACTAGTTGGGCCATTGGCCTGATTGAGCAGGGTTCCAACGTTTTTACGACAGAGCCGTCGACTTCTGGTCTGTGTCAATGCCACATATTTCCATCCATTTTCATATCAATCTGCTATTTCCATCAGAGAAAAAGATGTGCCAAAATTGCATTTAATGGCAGCTCAATGCACACAGTTCTAAAAAGAACACAACAACAACAACAACAACATTCCATCCTAAAATATTAAATTTTAAACACATTTTGGTGCTTTTTGAGCTGAGATCTGTTTTGTGGGCTTTTGAGACATATGAAACCTGGGGGATAATTGTGTTCTGATCTGCGTATGTGTCTGGAAGACACAAATTGGGACTGTTTGCTTAAAAATACAGAGAAAGCAAAATTCAGCTCCATCCCTGCCAGCTGCCAGGCCATTAAATGGTGTCCATTCCCATAGCCATGGAGTATAATTGAGGCTTTATAGAGAGCACATTTTCTGCTGGCCATGACTGGAGAAATGAGTCTCGGCTTGCATCTGATGCTCTCTTCACGCACGCCTTTCTCCCCGGTGCTACATATCCACAGATGTCATGGTGTGGAGGAGTTTACCTGTGTATATAGAAACAGCCCTGCATCATTTCAATGTGGGATGCTATTTAGGTGCAAAGTTATTTGGAGTTAGCTGAAATGTTGAAGACACAGTTGCATAAACTAGGAAGGGGGAAAGGGAGAGGGTTGACTGTAAAACCTGCGGGAAGAGGGTGGGGAGCCTCATGCCCGGGGGATAAATGTGACCCTCCAGAGGTCTCTATCCAGTGCTTGGGACTTTCCTCCAAGCCACACCCCTTTCCAGACCACACCCACCTCCCCCAGGTCATGCCGCTCACTAGTCCTGGTCTGCATCCTCCTCATGGTCTTGCCCGGCAGAAATCGTCCTGGAACTGCTTCTTGCTCACCTGAATGGAGAGAGGTGGGGTGTGTGTGTGTGTGTAGAAACCCCTGACTTTTGCATGGCTGAAATGTAGCCGGCTCTTCAAAGAAGGCAGTCATATCCATTGCCTCCAGCCAGCTC